>NW_012103043.1:370695-375342 GCF_000951045.1 Mandrillus leucophaeus
TTTGAGACGGAGTCTAGCTCTGTCCCCCAGACTGGAGTGCAGTGGCGTGATCTCAGCTCACTGCAACCTCCACCTCCCGGGTTCAAGCGATTCTCCAGCCTCAGCCTCCTGGGTAGCTGGGATTACAGGCAGTCACCGCCACGCCCAGCTACTTTTTGTATTTCTAGTAGAGATGGGGTTTCACCACGTTGGTCAGGCTGCTCTCGAACTCCTGACCTGTGGTGATCCGCCTGCCACAGCCTCCCAAAGTGCTAGGATTACAGGCTTGAGCCACCACTGGCCAGATTAGTATTATTTACTCTGTCTGCAAGTAATAGAAAAATCCTGAAAAACAGAATAATACAAATGCCCTAGAAGTTGCTTTGTTTGTTCATTTATTTATTTATTTGAGACAGTCTCACTGCGACGCCCATGCTGGAGTGTAATGGCACAATCTTGGCTCACTGCAACCTCTGCTTCCTGAGTCCAATCTATTCTCCTGCCTCACCCTCCAGAGTAGCTGGGACTACAGGCATGCACCACCACACCCGGCTAATTTTTGTAATTTTTAGTAGAGATGGGGTTTCACCATATTGGCCAGGCTGGTCTAGAACTCCTGACCTCAAGTAATTTGCCTGCCTCGGCCTCCCAAAGTGCTAGGATTTACAATATTTATTAAAAAAACAGAGGACAGTGGGATTCCAGAAGATAAGACTGCTGCATTTGAGGTTCCCCCTCCAAATTCTACAACATTATCCATCAGATTTGTGAGCCCTTTGAAAAGAAAAACATGAATACCTGCAGCCAATGTGGGCTCACTAAGAAGTCACACCAAATCAATCTAATTTTCTTGAAGTCAAGTAAATGTGGTAGAATAAATCTTCATTTCAGCAAAGCATCTGGCTTACCTCAGCTGAGGTAACCAAAGTAACTTTCATGGGTCATCAGTCCCCTACCCCAAGCCTTATCTGTGGCATGCTTATAGAATAGAGAGCTTTGCTTTGTATTTTCATATTTACTTAATCTCTTCTTTATTCTCAGAGTCAAATTTAGGTTCTCCTCATTTTGAATCCATCAAAACACTGAGCACATAAAAGCCCAAACAATGTATGAAACAAAAGACTCTTGGAATGAGATGGAAAAGCATGAAGTGAGCTTGTGTCCACAGCTGAACCGCACCTCAGTGGTGCTGGCCACATTGACCTCTGTCCGTCTGCTGCCAGGGCCCAGAGCTCAGACTTTAATCATCTGCTGGTCAATATTCTGAATAATGACTCTACCCAAAGTCATACACAGCGACTGTTTCATCTGCTAAGGGTATGCCTTGAGACTGTCAATATACTAGAGTAACAATCAGAATCTTAACAGATTTGAAAGGACTATGAAATTAAAAAGATAAACGTACACAAATAAAATACTACATTTGTGTTAAGTATAAAAAAAAGGTCAAAGCTTGCTTCAAAAAGCAGCTCTAATACATAAAATGTCAACCAAATGCAATGCACAGGCCTTCTTTGGATGCTGATACAAATAAACCAAATGTACGAAGCACTTGAGACAAATACAGAAACAACACTGACAAGATACTAGATGATACTGAGAAATTACTGATTTTTTTTTTTTAGGTGTGATGTTATTAGAGTTAAAAAATAAAGAATTCTTGGCTGGGCACAGTGGCTCATGCCTGTAATCCCAGCACTTTGGGAGCCCAAGGCGGGCGGATCACGAGGTCAGGAGATCGAGACCATCCTGGCTAACACGGTGAAACCCTGTCTCTACTAAAAAATACAAAACTTAGCTGAGCGTGGTGGCACACGCCTGTGGTCCCAGCTACTCAGGAGGCTGAGGCACAAGAATCGCTTGAACCCAGGAGGCAGAGGCTGCAGTGAGCCAAGATTGTACCACTGCAGGACAGAGAGAGACCCTATCTAAAATTAAAAAAAAAAAAAAAATCTGATTCTGGGGAATATGCAAAAAGAAATTACTCATCTGATAGTCCTGTGGTTTCTATGTATAAGGGGCTTAAGGAAGAGGTCTAACTGGGAGGACTACAACTGTGTTTATACAAGAGCATTAGTGAGAACACCAACTGCCTACATCAGTGAAGCCAGAATGCTTAAGTTGCACTGAACATTCCCATGTTTTCACACCTCTGCAGACAGCAGTATTTTTTCCTTCTGTATCTGTATCCTTCCCAGTCTCACTCACTGCTTTATCCTTGTGCCTAGCACATGGATGGTAAACAAGTAGTAAAACAAATTACTTTTTTCAGGGCAGTAAAATTTAGTTCATCTACAGTTTTTAAAACATATTTTGAGGGCTGGGCATGGTGGGTCATGCCTGTAATCCCAGCACTTTGGGAGACCAAGGTGGGTGGATCACCTGAGGTCAGGAGTTCGAGACCAGCCTGGCCAACATAATGAGACCCCATCTCTATAAAAACACAAAAATCAGCTGGGCGCGGTGGCTGGCACCCTTAATCCCAGCTACTTGGGAGGTTGAAACAGGAGAATTGCTTGAACATGGTAGGCAGAGGCTGCAGTGAGCCAAGACCACGCCATTGCATTCCAGCCTGGGCAACAAGAGCGAAACTCTGTTTCAAAAAAATAAATGGGTCGGGTGCGGAGGCTCACACCTGTAATCCCAGCACTTTGGGAGGCTGAGGTGGGCAGATCACAAAGTCAGGACATCAAGACCATCCTGGCCAACATGGTGAAACCTCATCTCTACTAAAAATACAAAAATTAGCCACACATAGTGGCATGCACCTATAGTCCTAGCTACTCAGGAGGCGGAAGCCAGGAGAATCGCTAGAAGCTGGGAGGTGGAGGCTGCAGTGAGCTGAGATCGCACCACTGCACTCCAGCCTGGTGGACAGAGCGAGACTCTGTCTCAAGAAAATAAAAAAAAATTTTATATTTGAAACTTATCAACAAGTCTTTCCTAGCCTAAAGAGGGAGCTTTGTAAATGAGGGCCTATGAAGAATGTTGACACTAAGGTCTTTTCCAAAACTTACATTCTAGGAGTAGGTTAGTTCGGGGATAGTTAACTACATTTATATAATGCTTTACAGAACTTCTCTCAAGTTACACCATTACAGGTTTTCTGTATTTTAATACCAGTGCACAAGACTCTATATTTATCCCAGTTAAATGTCAACTAGTTGGATTCTGGCCTGTCAAGATCCATCTGATTCTAATTTCGTCACTGAACTTTGCTATCCCAGCTTTGTGGCATCCTTCTTCAGCCTGCCAAGAGTGATGGTCATCTCTCTGGCATGGAGGCCAGCAGCAGGCCTCAAGAGAAGCGGAAGAAAATGCGGGAGAAGAGCCTGCAAACTCAGTAAAGTCTCAGTGAAGAAGCAAGGAAGGAAAAATCAGAAAGATTGCAGAAAGATTCCCCCTTAGAGAAGCGGGTGACAGGGTGCCAGCAACTACTACCCTAGGGAATACTGATAAACATGTCAGATAGATGCAGTGATCTGTCTGTGATCTTCAGTGTGTTAAGTTACAAAAGCAAAGGGCAGAAGCATATTTAAAGCAGGATTCTCTTCATCATTTTTGGAAAGATATAGTGGATTCATTAATAGTGGTTTCCCCTGAGGAGAGACAGAGGTTGAATTGAAAGATTTTAATTCCCATCAGACTTGCCCCTGCAACAGAAATATCTGAGTGGAGAGGAACCTGGACTCAGACCCTCCTAGGACTTAATTCTTTCAACCCAATCAACTAAAAAAGCACTGGTTTATGCAGCTTAGGCTTCTGAACATTTAAATGTTCTATGGTGAAGATTTGTTTTTCCAAAGAGTCTCCATTCAAATTCATTTACTATTTTGTCACTCACAATGTCACAGTGGTAGGCACTCCCATGAGGCTCACCCTCCCAGACACCCTGGCTGAGGCAGGTTACTCTCCTTGCTTTGTAAATAAACAAGTTAGAAGGCAACTAACTGGCCAGTATGTATTTCCAATACCAGGAGCAGTGGTAGGCCAATAGGCAAAATTTAACAGCTTACATGGTATCTTAAAAAGATATTTTACACTGGAATGCCATAATTTTAGGATGCAATGAGCCGTCTTAGTACATTTGTCTTAGTACTATTGTCTTCACAAACCACTTCACAAAATGACATAGCTACGTAATGGCAACATAAACCAAATATGAACCGGCCTACTATGGGTACGTGTCCCCTTTTGGAGCATGAGCCCCAGAAGCCTCTCCAGACACACACGGGTGTGTGTGGATGGACTGTTTTCAGTTCAAGCTCAATCTACACCTTCACAGTTTTACTTTCCTCCCTCTTTCCTGAATGATTAATACTGACTAACATGCAGAAGACGGGTTCACCCGGGCTGTGCGTGAGACTCACCTGGGAAGGAATACCAAAGCTCCATCTCCAGCACTCAGAGCTTTGGATTTAACATCTAGCAGAGATATGTTTAAAGCTGCAGGCCATTCTCACATGCAGCCTAGGTAGAGAAGCTCTGGTTAAGATCTTGACCATCTTTCTCCTACAATTGTAATGCTCAAGGTCTCTACATCTGTTTCGAACATCACCTCAGAGACACTTTGAGGGAACATGTTTATGTTTTCTGTGTATTGAGCTATGACACATTTCACAGCTTACAAACTTGCAGCTGCTTTTTTGATCTAGCTAGGGGGAATTG
>NW_012103043.1:375392-377589 GCF_000951045.1 Mandrillus leucophaeus
CCCAATCAACTAAAAAAGCACTGGTTTATGCAGCTTAGGCTTCTGAACATTTAAATGTTCTATGGTGAAGATTTGTTTTTCCAAAGAGTCTCCATTCAAATTCATTTACTATTTGGTCACTCACAATGTCACAGTGGTAGGCACTCCCATGAGGCTCACCCTCCCAGACACCCTGGCTGAGGCAGGTTACTCTCCTTGCTTTGTAAATAAACAAGTTAGAAGGCAACTAACTGGCCAGTATGTATTTCCAATACCAGGAGCAGTGGTAGGCCAATAGGCAAAATTTAACAGCTTACATGGTATCTTAAAAAGATATTTTACACTGGAATGCCATAATTTTAGGATGCAATGAGCCGTCTTAGTACATTTGTCTTAGTACTATTGTCTTCACAAACCACTTCACAAAATGACATAGCTACGTAATGGCAACATAAACCAAATATGAACCGGCCTACTATGGGTACGTGTCCCCTTTTGGAGCATGAGCCCCAGAAGCCTCTCCAGACACACACGGGTGTGTGTGGATGGACTGTTTTCAGTTCAAGCTCAATCTACACCTTCACAGTTTTACTTTCCTCCCTCTTTCCTGAATGATTAATACTGACTAACATGCAGAAGACGGGTTCACCCGGGCTGTGTGTGAGACTCACCTGGGAAGGAATACCAAAGCTCCATCTCCAGCACTCAGAGCTTTGGATTTAACATCTAGCAGAGATATGTTTAAAGCTGCAGGCCATTCTCACATGCAGCCTAGGTAGAGAAGCTCTGGTTAAGATCTTGACCATCTTTCTCCTACAATTGTAATGCTCAAGGTCTCTACATCTGTTTCGAACATCACCTCAGAGACACTTTGAGGGAACATGTTTATGTTTTCTGTGTATTGAGCTATGACACATTTCACAGCTTACAAACTTGCAGCTGCTTTTTTGATCTAGCTAGGGGGAATTGCTTAAGGCTCAAGAAAACTTTTATGTCACCAAACTATTCAACCATTCCTCTTCTGAATCAAGATGTCCTAAATTCTCAGCCCATCCTCAGATATTACAAATAGCAATACCCTTCCAACTGTGATATTTGAATATTTCTAAAAAGTTCAAATAGTAGCTCCTGAGCTCACAATCCAGTAGAGAAAATGAACAGCTACAGTACCCTGGGAAGAGGGTCATTATAAGAGGAACCCCAAAGAGGCACAGAGGAAGAACTCCTAACTGACAAATCAGGGAGAGCTTCCAGAGACAGTGTCATTTTCACAGATACCAGAAGGCTCAGTAGGAGTCAGTGAGTAAAGAGGGGTGAGGGGAGAATGTGTTCTGGCAAGGACACAAAGGGAGTAGCAGCAGAGTTGAGCAGGTGTCGGGCTAGGAAGAACAGGAAAGAGCACGTGGGGATCAGCCTTTTCATGCCAGAGGAAACACAAAACCACTCCCTGAAGGACTTTAAGCAGATGCTCATCCTTGGAGAAGATCACGTTGCCTGTGTGCTGGGAGAATGGACCGCAGGAGGGCCAGACTGGAAGCAGAAGGACAAAGCTAGCATGACCATCAAGGTGGGGAAGGATGGCATAGTTTAGGGAAATGGCAGTCATGATGACAGTAGCAGAACAATGCCAAAAGTAAACAGGAGAAAGGGACAACAGGATGGGGAAAACACATCCTAGGCTCCTGGCTAGACACTGGACAAGATACACATCTGGGGAGAAAGGGAACCCCATTTCTGAACACTGTGTTTGAGGAACCTGCTGACCATTCCCTGGCCTTCTTCTGTGGACAGCTGTCACAATGGCAGCTACAACTCATAAGAACACAGTGCTTTACAGTAGTCCCCTTTTATCTGTGGTTTTTTCACACTTTGTTACCTGCAGTCTGAAAATATTAAATGTAAGATCCCAGAAATAAACAATTCTTAAGTTTTAAATTGCATGCCATTCCGCAGAGAGTGATGAAATCTTATACCAGCCCACCCGGGACATGAATTATCCCTCTGCCCAGCAGCAGAGAGTGATGAAATCTTGTACCAGCCCACCCGGGACATGAATTATCCCTCTGCCCAGCAGCAGAGAGTGATGAAATCTTGTACCAGCCCACCCGGGACGTGAATTATCCCTCTGCCCAGCATATCCAGCTGTATACACTGCCGGCCCATTAGTCACTTAGTAGTGGTCAGATACCAGGTTGACTGTTGCAGCATTACAGAGCTT
>NW_012103043.1:378999-380610 GCF_000951045.1 Mandrillus leucophaeus
ATGGAAGAGAGGTGAGCATTGCCCAACACAAACACGAAGAAACCATGAGAGGGAAAGGATGAAAATACAGCAAAGAGAGGCTATGACTGAACAAGGCTCCCTTTTAGGGAGGAAGGATACCAGAGTCAGAGCATAGACAAGAAAGGACACCTACTTTTGAGGCAACAGGAAGGCAGGAAAGGGTGGCTGCAGACAAGCGTCTAAGTCTGCAGCCATAAAGGTGAGAAACATCCCAGTTATGGCTTTAGTTTTCTCCAAGTCATCTGCTGGTTGCAAGGTAGGAATGGCAGGATTGGGATTTAAGGAACAGGCTGAAGTTTTGAAATGTCTGTAGTGAAGGCAGTGTGTGCTGACTCAGTGTGTGCTCTACAGAATGTAGAGCAGCCTCAAAGACTCAGTCAGTGTTGGAGACCACAAACCACACACTTTCATTCACGTGGCTGCCCACAAGCCACAAGCATTTTCCAGATAATGGAACATATCAACTCTGACGGACATTACAAATCCTGATGGACATTAGAAACGCTGATAGACACCTAAAATGCCTTATTGCTTTCTTGCTCTTTGAAAAGAACATATTTAGACACTGGTTAAGCACAGGCATTGGAGTCAGAGACCTGGGTTAGAACTCAAGCTTTGTCACTTACTAGCCGTGTAACTTTAGCTGAATGAATTATAATATGAACCTCAGTGACCCATGGTAGAAAACAGGATATCACTACCTGCCTCAGTTATCATGAGAATTAAATTAAACGAGATTTATAAAATACAATAGTCAGTGGCAAGAGAAATGGCTCAATAAATGATAACTACATCATCTCATTATTATGAGCAGCAGCAGTATTTTGCTACCTCAACATGACTGGCGCTGGCTCAGCTTAGTGGCAGAATGAAGTCCAGGGGGACAGATGTCGAGGCACTTCCACCTCCACACAATTTCCACTGTGTCACTAACCAAGCGACCCTGGCAGGATCCTCTGGATATCAAGTTTCCAGTCTGCCGAATGAGGGGACCGGACTGGTCACTACACAGGTCCCAAGGCCTTTCCTGTCTGCATCTAGGGCTAACAGTGCTCTGCACTGTGAAAACAGGAACTTTCAATCAAGCACGTTCCTCGATGTACTACTTTATAGTCAAAAAGACTGGAGTCTGAATCCTGTTCTTATTGAATGAAGATGAGTTCAACACTTTTGAGACTCGGTTTCCTCATCTACAAAAGAGTAAGCGAATCGCAACGAATGGGAGTGTGATGATTTAACACGGAGCACTCAGGGAGGAGCCGCTGGAGACCCTCCTCTGCCGCACCTCCCCGGGTAAACGAGGGGACCAGCACCGTTCCCGGGCAGACCTGTGAGCGGCCCGCAAGGCGCCCGACCCGAGCCTTTGCTCAAAGCAGGCGACCAGTCCTTATGTTCGTGAGCACAAACAAACGGAGAACAAACTGGGACCTTATTAAAAAGGCAGGCTTTGGAGGTGTTACTGCATTGAAAAGCCTTACTTAGGCTTCGCCCTGATCAATTTTTCTCTTGGGTCACGCATGTTCACGGTCCTCCCAGGGGAAGCCGCCCTGGGAACGAAAACAGAGCACAGAGGCAAACTCAGGGGCGAAT
>NW_012103043.1:383780-384730 GCF_000951045.1 Mandrillus leucophaeus
TACCAGCCCACCCGGGACATGAATTATCCCTCTGCCCAGCAGCAGAGAGTGATGAAATCTTGTACCAGCCCACCCGGGACGTGAATTATCCCTCTGCCCAGCATATCCAGCTGTATACACTGCCGGCCCATTAGTCACTTAGTAGTGGTCAGATACCAGGTTGACTGTTGCAGCATTACAGAGCTTGTGTTCAAGTAACCCTTAATTTACTTAATAATGGCCCCAAAGGCCAACAGTAGTGATGCTGGCATATTGTTATTATTGTTCTGTTTTATTATTAGTTATCATTGTTAATCTCTTACTGTGCTTCATATAAATTCACCTTTATCATACATATGTATGCATAGGAAAAAAAAGTGTACAAAGGGTTCAGAACAATCTGCAGTTTCAGGCATCCTCTGGGGGGTCTTAGAACATATTGCCCATGGGTAAAGGGGACTACTGTATTATGTCATTGTTTAAAGCTTTACATTTATTAACTCAAAACCTCACAACTACCTTGTGAGATAAGAAGTATGCCTTTTATTCTTATTTTATAGATGAAGATATAGAAGCACAAAAAAGCTACAAACATTGCCCTAAATCACACAGCCAGTAAGTGCCTAAGTCCAGATTCAATGCCTTCAGTTTGGCCTCAGTTTGTGCTCTTAACCAGGACCTGCTACTGCCTCTCAGGCACACAGCAGTGAAACTCCAAAAACACTCAGATGGCTTGGGAACACCGAGTTTATGGGAACACAAAAAATCACCAGCAGCGTGTCCTGAATGAAAAAGTAGAGGGGCTCAAGACAGATTCCAAGCTCATCCACAAGAGGCACCCACAGGGCAGCGGGTGTGGGCAGAAAGGAAGGAGATACCTTGGGAAACTGTGGGACCAAAAACAGTAGAGAAAGGACCCTCAGGAGGCAGTAAAGTACAGCATCAGATGCGGCTGGACATCACAGAAGACG
>NW_012103043.1:387920-396743 GCF_000951045.1 Mandrillus leucophaeus
CGAGTGAAAGGTTTTCAGGGGATAAACCCTGACGGGGTCTGTGGCGGTCCTTGCCCAGCGCCTTCCACATGTGGAGCGGGGCAGTGGTGCTAGTTCTGCCTCCAACTCTGGACGGTTGAGTTCAGGGCCACTTTTTACGCAGGCACGGATGTGACAGAAACATGGAGAAGGGTCTTGGAAGAACCACATGTGGCGTATAACGAACGACCTCTTGGTCTGAGGAGGACCGTGTATATGACGGTGGTCCCATAAGATGATAACGGAGCTGGAAACTTCCTGTCTTCTGGTGAGGGCTTAGCCAAGGACATTTCCTTCCCTGTATTTGGAGATAACACGGTACAGGTGTGTCATTACGGGTGCCGGCGGAATTCTGCACCTCACACGCGGTGCGGGTGTACAGCCTAGCAGCAGCGGACCGCATCAGCTGCCTAGTTGTGTAGTGGCTGTGCCATCCGAGTTTGTGTAAGTTCCCTTGTGATGATCCCACAGCCGAGACGCATGCCTCAGAATGCATGGATGCATGGGACACGTGACTGTACCTGTTACAGACGTGTTTCGGCGTGAGGCTCGGCCCCTGCTCCTTTAAGAAACATCTTTCCTGGCTCATGCAGTTTCTAGAGGACACTGTGTTGGAATATCAATGCTGAGAGTCAGCGAAGCTCATCTAGCAGCAGATGACCAGCCCCAGGCCAGTGAGGATCACCTAGAGTGCCCGTGGCTGCACGACAGTAGTAGCAGGTCGAAGCTGGAGCCCACACCTGGTTTGCCCAGCAGCCAGTTGTTTTTCCGAGGCACCGTTGGCTGAGGTGTTTTGCATACAGATGATTCAGCTGCATAAAAGATATCTGTCAGGAAGGGGAAGCCCTTGGCATTCAGCACAGGCACTCCTACGGTGTCATCGATAGCCGTCTCTGCTGCTTTCCTTGTTGCTCACTGGTAATTTTAAGATATGAACAGCCCACCTTGAATAAGACAAGGATGGTGCAATTATTTGCGCAACGGCTTGACCATTTTTAGAAGCCAAAAATATATTAAGGAATAGAACAGACTGTTCACTTTCAAGTTAAATCTCTTTTCCACTATTAGCCAAGACCTCTGCAGCCTGCCGTTTCTAAAATCCGTGTGGCCTCATCCGCTAAATATAGAGCTGGATTCTGCTGTGGTTAGTA
Source organism: Mandrillus leucophaeus (assembly GCF_000951045.1). Classification (NCBI taxonomy): domain Eukaryota; kingdom Metazoa; phylum Chordata; class Mammalia; order Primates; family Cercopithecidae; genus Mandrillus; species Mandrillus leucophaeus. The sequence continues at coordinate 389,090 of NW_012103043.1, forward strand.
CTACATTTCCCAAATCTCTTTATTTTGGCGGTGATGCCTGTGACTCCAAGTACCCTTTGCCCCAAACATTATATAAATCTTTTAGTAATTAATACCATCACTCCCTAAATCACCTTCCCCAGGGCTTTTAGGGGATTAAAACTAAAAATTTATACCCAAAAGAAAGAATGTAAGAAAATTGTAGTTAAGCAAAGTGGCAGGATTGTTAATAAGTTGGGACCTCAAGTGAGGATTAAGTTTCAACATTAATTTTAGAGGAGACACAAATCTTTCTGTCTCTTCAGACCATAGAAGAGACAGAAAGCACATCAGTTATTTGACTAGACAGAAGTGAATATAAGTGATAGTTATAGTTAACAGGAAATAAAATTGTTAATATATTTGTAAAAAAACTAAATGTTCTGACTTGAAAGGGACTTTACTGTTCTCATCACTTGTAGGTAACTTGCTAAGTAACCCTAAAAAAAACTTTTCAATTTTTTTTTTTTTTTTTTGAGACAGAGTCTGGCTCTGTCTCTCACACTGGTGTGCAGTGGCACGATCTCTGCTTACTGCAATCTCCGCCTCTCAGGTTCAAGCCATTCTCCTGCCTCAGCCTCCCAAGTAGCTGGGACTACAGGCGCCCACCACCATGCCTGGCTAATTTTTGCATTTTTAGTAGAGACAGGGTCTCACCATGTTGACCAGGCTGGTCTCAAACTCCTGGCCTCAGGTGATCCATCCACCTCGGCCTCCCAAAGTGCTGGGATTACAGGCGTGTGCCACCGCGCCTGGCCCAGGATTAAGTTTCAACATTAATTTTGGAGGGGACACAAACCTTCAAACCACAGAAGAGAAAGTGCATCAGTTATTTAAACAGAGGGAATTGAATATAAACAATAGTTAACAGGAAATAAAGTTAACTCAATAAAAGGAAAATCCCAAGATATGGAGGTACAAACATAGGACACAGCTACCACCCCTAGAACTCAAAGATGAAAAAGAAGCTGGAATTATTATAGCTTAAAGGAAGGACTTGCAGAGCTGGAATTCAGATCTCTGAGGAGGTGTGTTGACCAGCTGGGGCTGGGCTCTTTGAGCCCAGAGGAGAGATCCCATGGGGATGGGACCCAGACCTCTGAGGAGGGTCCCTATGGGACTTAGACACATACTATGGATGAGGGGTGGCTGTGGAGCTGGTAGTAAGCCCCCTAAAGAGGGCACTGGGAGACTCTCACCCAGACCTCTAAGGAGAAGGCATATTGAGGCTGGTTCTGCAAGTCCTGGAAAAACTTCAAACTGGATTCAGCTTCTCCTGTGGGAAGAGTGTGCTGCTTCCTTGTTGAAGAAGTCTAGCTGGAGTGATGCTCACAGGAAGTGGCCCTATGGTCTCCCTCTGTCAACCTATCAGCTTAGTCTAATAGGGAATATTAGATCAGGTCTTCTTTGTTTGCCAATGAGAAATATGTGTCTTAGAGTTTCAGCCCTGGCATCAGAAGCAGTTTCTAGAGGTGGGAAGGGAGAATAGAGCTTAAAGACATTATTTAATAACTGGCACAAGAAACAACATGGTAGAGCTAAATTCCGATTCCCATGGGACTTTCCTATAGCTGGAATTGAAAAGTCTGTGGAGGCCTATAATCCCAGTGCTTTGGGAGGCTGAGGTAGGAGGATTGCTTGAGCCCAGGAGTTCAAGACCAGCCTGGTCAACATAATGAGACCCCATCTCTTCAAAAAAATTTAAAACTTAACAGGGCATGGTGATGCATGTCTATTGGCCTAGTTGGGAGGCTGCAACAGGAGGATCACTTGAGCCCATAAGCTCAAGGTTACCGTAAGCTATGATCGTACCACTATACTCCAGCCAGGGCAACAGAGAAAGACCCTGTCTTAAAAAAAGAAAAAATCAATGGAGGACTTCAGTTTTCAGACAGCTTCAGAGAACTAACAAGACAATGAATAATTATGAGGCCAATATCAGAGAGAAAGGACATGAGAGAGGTGAGCTGGTTTGTGGCTGCTTTTTCTTGAAAGGCATCTGCCAATTCCAGATGAATATTTGAGACACTAGGACTCTGAGCAGCACTTTTAACACTCTCATTGCCCTAGGACGACAAAATTTGGAGGCCTGGTACCACCAAGAAGATATCCCACTGTACTGTTTTGGGACCACAAGTTGTTTGGGACTCCATTGAAATCATGTCAGTCCTTGCCAGCAGCAAATGTAAACTTTCTCTGGGAATGATAACCTCATCCATGGTCTCAAATTACTTCTACAGTTGTTCACATGCAGTGTTCAACAGTGAATCAAAAATAAGTAGACACCCAAGGAGAAAAGGCAAAATGACTGCAAAAAGAAGAGCAAGCCTGGACAACATAGTGACACCCTGTTTCTAAAAAATTAATAATAATAATAATTAGCTGAGCATGCACCTCCAGAGTCTGAGGCAGGAAGATGGCTTGAGCCCAGGAGGTCAAGGCTGCAGTGAGCCAAGATCACACCACTGCAGTCTAGCCTCGGTGACAGAATGAGACCCTGTCTCTAAAACAAAAACAAAAACAAGAGCAATAACAGACAAGTGAGCTCTAGGGGATCAAAGAATGGAGTTTTCACAAAGACTTTTAAATAGTTACGCTTAACACAGTTAAGAGGATAAAAGACAAGATTAACAATTTTATCACAAGCCTGTAAATTATAAAGAACCAAATGGAAATTCTAGAACTGAAATATAGAACTGAAATTGTGAAAATTCAACAGATAGTGTTAGCATATCATACACCCCTGAAAAGAGAAAGCTAGTGATGGTAGAGTTAAGTCAGAAGAGTATATCTAAATTCAAGCACAGAGATAAAAGGACAGAAAATACAGCATATGAATAAATTAGATATAGAGGACACAGTTAGAGGTCTAACATACAGGTAAACTTGAGTCCTAGAAGTATAGAGAAAGAGACAGAAGCAATATCTGAAGAGATAATGGCTTAGGATTTGAAAATTGATGAAGGATATCAATCTTCACTTTTCAGAAGCATTACAGATTTTAATTAGAATGTTTAAAAAGCAAAATACACTTAGATATATCATAATAAAATAGCTCAAAACCAGGGGAAAAAAACCTTAAAAGAAGCCAGAGGGAAAACAACGGATTACTTTCTAGGGAGAGATAATTAAGCTTAACTACTGACTTCTCAAACAGTGAAGCAGAATACAGAATAATCGTATCTTCAAAGTGGCCAAAGAAAATAATGAGGTTGAAACTGGAAAAGTTGTCTTGTCTCCCTTGCAGGGCATGCGATGGGGATGCAGCTCGCTTCTTCGGTGCCCCACTGCTGTAGAGCTCCAACCCCAGCGCAGTGTCTAGGGGTGAATGTTTACAGCTCCTGAAGCCCCAGTGGGCATGTGTTAACAGGGTGCTCTTTTAGTTCTGCCGTCTATAGGCGGCTTGTGTTAACCAGCTCAATTAGACCCTCTACTTGTCGCGTGGACTTGTCGCGTGGACAGAGGGCTTTCTGTATCCCGCGTTCTCGCCTTGGTGTACCAGAAGAATCAGATCACACCTGGGCTTCGAGAATGAGTGCAAGGTTTTATTGAGTGAAGTAGCTCTCAGCAGAAGCTGAAGGGGAAGTCAGAAGGGGATGGAGTGGGAAGGAATTTCCCTGGAGTTGCGCTGCTCACCAGCCCTGGGCTCTCCTCCAGCTGCACCAGCCAAATTCCACCTTGTTCAGCTTCACCAGCGCGCTGATGCCTGTCAGTGCCTTCCTCTGGATGTCCAGCTACCTGAGTGTAGCTGGACACTCCCCTCCCCTCAACGTCCAGCGACCTGTGTGTCTGCCAGCTAGCGGCTCTGGGGGTTTTTATAGGCACAGGATGGGGGCGTGGCAGGCCAGGGTGGTCTTGGAAAATACAACATGTGGGCAGAAAATGCCTGTCCTCACCTAGGTCCGTGGGGGTGGAGCCCTCGCCAGGGACCACGCCCTCCTCTACCCAGCACTTCCCTTCCCCTCTTCCATAGGATTTAAAGGGACTACCTCCTTCTCTACCCAGCACTTCCACCTCGACGTTAAGCTGGGCGCGGTGACTCACGCCTATAATCCCAGCACTCTGGGAGGCCAAGGCGGGCAGATCGCTTAAGGTCAGGAGTTCGAGACCAGACTGGCTAACGTGGCGAAACTCCATTTCTGCTAAAACCCTGTCTCTACTAAAAATACAAAAATCAGCTGGGCGTGGTGGCGCATGCCTGCAGCCCCAGCTACTCAGGAGGCTGAGGCAAGAGAATTGCTTGAACCCGGGAGGCGGAGGTTGCAGGGAGCTGAGATGGCACTACTTCACTCCAGCCTGGGCAACACAGAGTGAGACTGTTTCAAAAAAGAAGGGAAGGGAAAGGAAGGGAGAAGGGAAGGGAGGAAGGAAAGGGAAGAAGGGAAAGGAAGGGAAGAAGAGAAGAAGGGAAGGGAAGGGAAAAGAAAGAGAAAATAATGACATTGGCAGACAAACAAGATCTGAGAAAATTTGTTGCCAAAAGATCTAAACTAAAGGAAATACTAATGGGTTTTTATCAGATAAAAATAAAATGTTCTCAAGTGGAAGCTCAGAGATAGAGAATGGATGAAATTCAACAAAAAGGATATATTAGTAAATCTAAATGAAAGTTAACGGTATGACACAAAAATAATAAAGCCTTCTGGGATTACAAATATGTCAGAATTTAAATATATAAAATCTATAATAAATCAGAAGTGGGGTAATCCAGGCATCATCTGAGAAAGGGGTATAAAAAAGGTTAGATTTGTAGTTGATTGAATAATTGGTCTCAAGTCTTAAGGCCTTGTGAGAGTTCTAGTCCTCTACACTCTTGCCATGGCTCTGTGGTGGATTGTGGGTGCCTCTTCACCCCTTGGTTCCAGGTTTCACCCCGTGCCTTGCTTCAGCTCATTGGATGTTAGAAGTGCGATATGAACAGAAATTTAACTGTCCTGCATTGTTTGGATTGCACTCTTGCACTTTTGTTGTATCTGTGAGGAGAATTTGTGCCCCCTAGCCATTGCCTTTTGAGCTTGGAGCTCAGGATGGCATGTGTAAAGTAGATCTCAGCCCAGTCTGCATCTTGGATGCAAGATTAGCTAAGATTGGCCAAACTCCAACTGAACCACTGACCTGTGAGTGAGAAAAAAAATAAGTAAATGAGATTATAAACCACACAGATGTGGAGGTTGTTATGTGAAAATAAGAAATTAAAAATCAAAGTGGTTGGAACTTTAAATTATTTTGAGCCTTAAAGAAATGTGGGGCCGGGCGCGGTGGCTCAAGCCTGTAATCCCAGCACTTTGGGAGGCCGAGGCGGGTGGATCACGAGGTCAGGAGATCGAGACTATCCTGGTTAACATGGTGAAACCCCGTCTCTACTAAAAATACAAAAAAAAAAACTAGCCGGGCGTGGTGGCGGGCACCTGTAGTCTCAGCTACTTGGGAGGCTGAGGCGGGAGAATGGCATGAACCCGGCTGACTGAAAGTGAAGGATGCCACTTACGCCAGGTTGCAGTGAGCCAAGATCGCGCCACTGCACTCCAGCCTGGGCGACAGAACTCCGAAAAAAAAAAAAAAAAAAAAAAAAAAAAGAAATGTGGTTATGAGACCCAAGTCACATGACAGGCAGCTGTAACCTTTGTTCCTCTAATTATGGATTAGCTTTTTCTTTACCTACATTGTTTTATAAAATGTTGTAAAAGACGAAAGGATGCCGGAGAAGACCCTTTTCCCTCTTAACTGTTCATCTTCATTATAGATTAGCTTCCTTCTTTCTTCTCTTACACAATGACCTCACAACTATCACACTGTCTACAATAAAATGTTAAATATACTCTTATACTCATTTAAATTAGCAAAGAAAACAAATTATAACTAATAAAATTGCATTAACTCATAAACTACCCTTGTATGAAGAATGTAATTCTGTTAAATTTGTTTGCTGCCTATATAAGTAAGACCATAACTTTTTAGCTTTGGAGCACCGACCCCATTCCTTTGGGGTCTGTATTTCTGGGTATTCATCCTCAACTTTGTGCTTGAATAAACTCTTAAACTGCATTCTGATGCTTTAAATTATTTCAGGTTGACGTACTGGTGACCCAGATGTGACCTGAAGTTAGCTTCTGCCACTGACTCCTGCTGTTTTGCTAACAGGTAGGCGGTACCAGTACAAACTGTTGCTGGAGTTTATGGGAGCCCTAAGCGAGACCCTTCTTGCATTTTGAATCTCCTTGGCTTAGGTGAGATTCATACATTGTTCAAATGACCTGATTTCATACTCAATGGGGCTGGAATTGAAGTTCTACTTTAAAGCTTTAAGGTAGGAGTTTCATTTCTTACCTGTCTAGAGTTTCTGTTGTTTGCAGGTTTATGGCTTCACTCTTTTTTTAAGGTTAAGGTTTTGTTTGCCTTACTTGCTAAAGTTTGCTTTTCTCTCATGCAAAATCTGGTTAAAGGAAAAGCAGTTTCCCTTTAATAAGAAGATGTGAATTTCTGTGGCTCAAGCAAAATTATGACCTTAAATTAGCCAGGTTTTGAAGCTCAGTTCAATTTGGCACAATTAAATTCTTTTTTTTGAGTGACCAAAAATTTATAAAAGACCTTTATTGGCAGGGCACAGTGGCTCACTCCTGTAATCTTAGCACTTTGGGAGGCCAACGCTGGAGGATCACCTGAGACCAGGAGTTCAAGACCAGCATGGGCAACATAGTGAGACCCTGTCTCTGAAAAAAAAAAAATTAATTAAAAAAATCTTTATGAGAATGTGATAAGTCCTGAAGCCCTGAAGGCAAGGGATACTGTTCATCCTGGCCAAAAGACCTTAGGTGACTGAGGTCTTGTAGGAGTATCAGAGCTTATCATTTGTGATGAGAAATGGTCACATAGGGGATCCCCAAAGAAGAACAAGCAGGGAAATTTGCTTAAATACAGTAAACACATATAAGGTACTGATGTCCCAGTGCCTTAAGCTCCCAAAATTTCTGGGTTTCACTGAGACACATAAGAGGAAAGAACTGATGCAAGGGTAACACATTGGGGAGCTATTCCCATAAATAATACGTTTGATCAAAAACATCTTTCCCTTTCAGCTTTTGGTCACTTAAGAGGAGAATACAAATTATAGGTGATCAGCCATCTAAAACAGAGACCTCCTTGCGGAGAGGTCCATCTTTAGAGACTCCAGCTGGATTCATGTACGATACTTATGATTCTACTTCCTGTCACTATTTAGAAACAATTTTCTCTTGAAGAACTCACAAAGAACCAAAATTTTAATGGCCAAAGTAGGGTACTTTGAAATGCCTAAACTAATTTATTTGTGTGCTCAATTAGAAAAATCCGGTTCCAGCCGGGCACAGTGGCTCACGCCTGTAATCCCTGCACTTTGGGAGGCCGAGGCGGGCGGATCACGAGGTCAGGAGATCGAAACCATCCTGGCTAACATGGTGAAACCCCGTCTCTACTAAAAAAAATACAAAAAATTAGCCGGGTGTGGTGGCGGGCGCCTGTAGTCCCAGCTACTCAGGAGGTGGAGGTAGGAGAATGGCCTGAACCCGGGAGGCGGAGCTTGCAGTGAGATGAGATCACACCACTGCACTCCAGCCTGGGCGACAGAACAAGACTCTGTCTCAAAAAAAAAAAAAAAAAA
>NW_012103043.1:396793-404684 GCF_000951045.1 Mandrillus leucophaeus
TTTGGGAGGCCTAGGCGGGCGGATCACCTGAGGTCAGGCGTTCAAGACCAGCATGACCAACATGGAGAAACCCCATCTCTACTAAAAATACAGAATTAGCCGGGTGTAGTGGCACATGCCTGTAATCTCAGCTACTCGGGAGGCTGAGGCAGGAGAATCGCTTGAACTTGGGAGGTGGAGCTTGCGGTGAGCTGAGATAGCACGCCATTGCACTCCAGCCTGGGAAGAGTGAAACTCCGTCTCAAAAAAAAGAAAAATCCGGTTCTAGGATAAAATAGGATAATGGGGAGATTTATTTTTAGAGGTATTTAGAAGCATCCAGAGAGGTTCTGATAAAGTTACTTCACTGCAGGAGGAAAATAAAAGATTGCCTAAAACAATTTCTGAATTAAAAAGGCTGCCAAGGCTTCTCTTTCTCCCTCAGCCTCTTTTTATTCTTACTGATCTGCCTTCTTTTCCTCCACTTCCCACCCCTGCTGTTCTGGCTCTGTTTCACAAACAGCCAGTGTCTGATAGCGGGGGACCTGCCTTGGTTTATCAACCATGGTCAAAGGTAGAACTTATAGACATAAGGATTGTCCTGACCCCCATCAGGACCCTATTTGCTTTGCCAGGGAATTTAAACTAAATATTCAAACTTATGACTCTGGCTTTTCTGATTTACATCAACTAGTTCACATGTTAGTATCAGAAAGTAAAGCTAAAGACGGGTGGGTAAAGTCCAACGGGTAAGTCCCCTGGAAGATTTCCATAAATGTTCAGGAGAAGGCCACAGGAATGCCCATTAAACTACAAAGGCTCTGTTTACAGCCATTCCTTTAGTCTTCCAAAAGATAGTCAACTGGCATAAAATATAACCATATGTACAAAATCCAGATGAGTCAGTTATGTTATACTTTGAAAGATGTGAAAAGACTTTTAGGCAATATTCAGGCTTATCTGAGGTAAGTTATGCTAATAATAAAAATGATACTTTCTTGGGCTGGGCACGGTGGCTCACACCTGTAATCCCAGCACTCTGGGAGGCTGAGGCGGATAATCACCTGAGGTCAGGAGTTCGAGACCAGCCTGACCAACACGGTAAAACCCTGTCTCTACTAAAAATACAAAAATTAGCCAGGCGTGGTGACATGCGCCTATAATCCCAGCTCCTTGGGAGGCTGAGGCAGAAGAATTGCTTGAACCCGGGAGGTGGAGGTTGCAATGAGCCAAGTCACGCCATTGCACTCCAGCCTGCGTGACAGAGGGAGACTCCATCTCAAAAAAAAAAAGATACTTTCCTCAACTCCAATTTTATAAATGTTCTAGATGAAGAATTCACTGTGATAGTAAAGAGACAGTGTCTTAGTTGGGCCACTTCTTAAACCCACGATTTAGTTAATCCTGCTGACCAGTTGTTGTGTACTTTAAAGAAGAAAAAGATAAAGAGGCCAGATAAAATAATAAAGGAAGTAAAGTTATGAATTTGCAACTAAAACAAGTATCCAACAAGTGTAGACGGTCAAAATACCCCAATAAACCTTTGAACAGGTCTAACCCTTCAATTTGTAATAACTGCAATAAAACTGGCCACTTTAAAAAAAAGATTACTGAAAACTAAAACAGAAGGAATGACAACAGATGAAGGAGGAAAATGTGGAATAGAGGTGCTCCGATAAATTTAAAGGGAACTTTCCTTTTCTGCTTACTAATATTCTGGGAGAAATATTATTTATTTATTTATTTATTTGAGATGGAGTCTCGCTCTGTCTCCCAGGCTGGAGTGCAGTGGTGCAATCTCGGCGTCCTGCAACCCCCACCTCCCGGGTTCAAGTGATTCTCCTGACTCAGCCTCCTGAGTAGCTGGGATTATAGGCGTGTGCCACCACGTCCAGCTAATTTTTGTATTTTTAGTAGAGACGGGGTTTCACCATGTTGGTCAGGCTGATCTCAAACTCCTGGCCTTGTGATCTGTTTGCCTTAGCCTCTCAAAGTGCTGTGATTACAGGTGTGAGCCACCATGCCCAGCCTAAACAGAGATTATTTTAAGTAAAGAACAACCCCAAGTCCTTGTTGATACCGAGCGACATTATCTGTAATAAATCCCACCTTATCACAGAATCCCATTCCTCAGGGTAAACACTCGGTCCAAATGGTAGGTGTCCTTCCATATCAGCACACAAGTCTCACCCTGCAACTTCTCAACTAGGTATCTCACAAGAGAATCATATTTTCCTTTTGGTTCCATCAGCCCCCATCCATCTGATAAGAAGAGACTTCTTAGAACTATATAATACCTTTATTTTTTTCTCTCAGAAGCGGGAAATATATTTAGAATTAGATGGTATGGATGATACCACAGAATTAACAGATACAAGCAAAACAATTTTCAAAATTTAATCCAGTTACTATCCATCTTGCCACTGAGGACACTGAATTATTAAGCAATAAAGAATTAGAAAACCTAATAAAGGTGGTACTTGATTGATTGTGGTCAAAGTCCTTCACTGATACAGAAACTATTGTTGCAGCTACTTCAATAACATCTCAAAAAATTTCACCAAAACCCCTTCCAAATATCAGGTACTATCCCACGATAACTGAAGCCTTAGAAGGGATAAAACCTATAATTTCAGATTATATAAAAAGAGGACTGATCAGGCTCCTGCCTGCACGATGGCTCACATCTGCAATCCAAACACTTTGGGAGGCTGAGGCAGGCAGATTGTGTGAGGTCAGGAGTTTGAGACCATCCTGGCCAATGTGGCAAAACCCCATCTCTACTAAAAATACAAAAAAAAAAAAAAATTAGCCAGGTGTGGTGGCACACCCCCATAGTCCCAGCTACTCAGGAGGCTAAGGCAGGAGAATCACTTGAAGCCGGGATGCAGAGGTTGCCGTGAGCCGAGATTGTGCCACTGTACTCCAGCCTAGTGACAGAGTGAGACTCCACCTCAAAAAAAAAAAAAAAAAGAGAAGAAAGGAAAAGAAAGAAAGAAAAAGGAAGGAAGGAAGGAAGGAAAGAAAGAGAAAGAAAGATCTCTGATCATTCTCTATTCAAGCCCTTGTAATACACCAACTCCCCTGGTAAGAAAACCAAATGGTAAAGGATGGGGGTTTGTACAGAATTTGATAGCAATAAACAACATAATTCCATAGCATCCAGTAGTGCCTAATCCTCACACATTGCTCATATCTATTCCATTGAATGCAGAATTTATTTTATTATTTTTGTGTGTGTGTGATGGAGTCTCGCTCTGTTGCCAGGCTGGAGGGCAGTGGCGTGATCTCTGCTCACTGCAACCTCTGCCTCCTGGGTTCAAGCGATTCTCCTGCCTCAGCCTCCCGAGTAGCGAGGATTACAGGCATGCGCCACCACACCCCCCTACAATAAAATTATTGTATTTTTAGTAGAGATGGGGTTTCAGTATGTTGGCCAGGATGGTCTTGATCTCTTGACCTCATGATCTGCCTGCCTTGGCCTCCTGAAGTACTGGGATTACAGGTGTGAGCCACCGTGAATGCAGAATTTTTTACAGTCATAGATGTATGCAGTGCATTCTTTAGCATTCCTATAGATAAAACTAGCCAATTTCTCTTTGCCTTTACTTGGGAAGACAGACAATATACTTGGACATTCATGCTCCAGGATACACTGAAAGCCTTTTCACAAACATTAATAAAAGACCTCTCAGATGATAACTTCATTGAGAAGCTAGCCTTTTTTTTTTTTTTTTTTTTTTAGACAGTTTTGCTCTGTTGCCCAGGCTGGATTGCAGTGCCACAATCATAGCTCACCATAGCCTTGAACTCCCAGGCTCAAGTAATCCTCCCACCTCAGAGTACCTGGGACTACAATACAAGCCACCATGCCTGGCTAATTTCTGTTTGTTTTTGTTTTGTTTTGTTTTGTTTTGTTTTGTAGAGACAGGGTTTGCCATGTTGCCCAGACTGGTCTCAAGTAAACTCACAGGCTCAAGTAATCTGCCTGCCTTGGCCTCCCAAAGTTCTGGGATTACAGGCATACCACAGCTTTTCCTTTTTTTTTTTTTTTTTTTTTTGAGACAGGGTCTCACTCTGTTGCCTAGACTGGAGTGCAGTGGCACTATCACGTATCACTGTAGCCTCAGCCTCCTGGGCTCAAGTGATCCTCCCACTCAGGCTCCCAAGTAGCTGGGGCCAGAGGCATGCACCCCCATAGATGGCTGCTTTTTTAAACTTTTTGTAGAGATGGGCTCTCACTATGTTGCCAAGGCTGGTCTTGAACTCCTGACTGATCCTGAGTGATCCTCCTGCCTTGGCCTCCCAAAGTCAAAGTATTGAACTTACAGGTATGAACCACCATGCCTGGCTGAGAAGCCTGTCTTAATACAATACATAGATGATTTACATCTTTGCTTAGATAACAAATAGGCTTCCTCAGTAGATGGAATACACCTGTTACAATTGGCCCTAATGGATCATAAAGTGTCTAAAGAAAAACTTCAATTTTGTAAAAACAAAACAAAACAAAAAACCCAAAACAACTACTTATGCCACCTAATATCTAATGAAGGATTTTCTATTAATCCAGATAGATTGAATGCAATTGCAGCTGTTCTGACATTGAGAACCAAGAAACAGTTAAGGTTTTAGGGACTAGCAGAATTTTGTAGCAATTATATTCTAAACTTTTCCTTAAAAGCTCGGCCCTTATATGCTCTCTTAAAATAAGACATGCCAGAGTCTCTAGATTGGACAGAAGAAATTCAACTAATATTAGAAATGATCAAAAATAGGTTCAGCGTGGTGGTTCACTCCTGTAATCACAGCACTTTGGGAGGCCGACGTGGGTGGATCACTTGAGGTCAGGAGTTTGAGACCAGCCTGGCCAATGTGATGAAACCCTATCTCTACTAAAAAGTACAAAAATTAGCAGGGTGTGGTGGTGCACTCCTGTAGTCCCAACTACTCGGGAGGCTGAGGCATAAGAATCACTTGAACCTGGAAGGTGGAGGTTGCAGTGAGCCAAGATCATGCCACTGTACTCCAGCCTGGGCAATAGAGTGAGACTCTGTCTCAAGAAAGAAAGAAAGAAAGGAGAGAAAGGAAACGAAAAGAAAAGAAAAAAGAAAAGAAAAGAAAAGAAAAGAAAAGAAAGAAAGAAAGAAAGAAAGAAAAAGAAAGAAAGAAAGAAAGAAAGAAAGAAAGAAAGAAAGAAAAATGATCAAAAATTATCTTGCGAACACTCCAGCTTTGGGGCATCCAAATGATAACATTTCATTATTTGTGTATGAAAGTGGCGGAAACACTTTAGGGGTCCTAACTCAAAAACAGAGCTCAAAATAGACCTATAGGGTATTAGAGCCAACAATTATAGCAAAAGGGACTCCCACCTTGTATGAGAGCCATAACAGCCACCACTTTGTTCATTAGGGCAACTGAAGAAATTGTCATGGGAACATCCCTTACTATCTTCATCCCTCATTCTGTGGAGGTATTGCTATACTCACACCATACTCAACATTACTCATTTAGTAGACTGACTTCATGTGAGGTCTTGCTTATGTTAGCTTCTCATATCATCTCTAGTGTAACGATGTGAGCCCTGCATTCTTTTGCCTTCATTTTTACATAAAATACCACACAACTGCATAGCTCTAAGTGATCAATATTTTTCTTCTAGATCAGACCTCCAAGAGACTCCCTTTACAAATATTGATGCTGTTTAGTTCACAGATGGATGTTATTGAAGGATGAATATTGAATCTACCAAGCAGGTTGCACTATCGTGTCTTTAATTGAAGAAAATAGAAAGTGCCTATTTTCTGAAAGCCATCTCAGCTCAACAAACAGAATTAATAGCATTGATTAGGCCTGTCAATTGGCAAAAAGAATATCCGCTAATATTTATACAGACAGTAGACATACTTTTGGAGTAGCCCATGATTTGGAAATGTTGTAGAAGCAAAGAGTGTTCTTAACCTCTAAAGGTCAATCCATAAAAAATGAACTTCTTATTTCATAACTACTACAAAAAAATCCCTGGCCATTATTAAAATTTTGGGTCATTCCAAATCAGATACTCCAGAAAGCAGAGAATATCACCTAGCTGATAAGTAGCAAGTAGAGCTGCTCCAAACACATCTAAACAAGAAAACTGACCTGCGTTAACTTTTAAGGAAGCACCTGAATTTGACATAAAATTAGCTCAATTCAGAGCCCTAAAATCAGAACAAAAAGATTGGGAAACAAAAGGGGGGATAGATTCCCCGAAAGATGAGGTGTGGTATGGGCCAAACAAGTTGCCCATACTTTCTCCTGAATTTTAGTTGTCATTCTTTTTTTTTCTTTTTTCTTTTTTTGAGACAGAGTTTCACTCTTTTTGCCCAGGCTGGAGTGCAATGGTACAATCTTGGCTCACTACAACCTCTCCCTCCTGGGCTTCAGTGATTCTTGTGCCTCAGCTGCCCAAGTAGCTGGGACTACAGGCACATGCCACCACGTCTGGCCAATTTTTTTGAATTTTTGTACAGATGGGGTTTCACCATGTTGGCCAGGCTGGTCTTGAACTCCTGACCTCCTGCTGTGGCCTCCCAAAGTCTGGGATTACAGGCGTGAGCCACCGCACCCGGCCTATAGTTGTCATTCTTATGTGCATGATCTCACTCACTGGAGTCCTGACAAAATGGTTGCTTGGGGAAAAATATTATTTTTTATTTTTTCAAGACAGAGTTTTGCTCTGTCGCCTAGTCTGGGGTGCAGTGGTACAATCTTGGCTCACTGCAACCTCCACCTCCCAGGTTCAAGCGATTCTCCTGCCTCAGCCTCCTGAGTAGCTGGGATTACAGGCACACACCACCATGCCCAGCTAATTTTTGTATTTTTAGTGAAGACGGGGCTTCACCATGTTGGCCAGGCTAGTCTCAACTCCTGACCTCAGGTAATCCACCCCCCTCGACCTCCCAAAGTGCTATGATTACAGGCATTTACAGGCATGAGCCACCGTGCCCGGACTTTTTGTTTTGTTTTGTTATTTTATTTTATTTTTTATTTTTGAGATGGAGTCTTGCTCTGTTGCCCAGGCTGGAGTGCACTGGCACAATCTTTGCTCACTGCAACCTCCACCTCCCAGGTTCAAGCGATTCTCCTGCCTCAGCCTCCCGACTAGCTGGGATTACAGGCACCCGCCACCACACCCGGCTAATTTTTGTATTTTGAGTAGAGATGGGAGTTTCACCATGTTGATCAGGCTTGTCTCGAACTCCTGACTTCAAGTGATCCACCCACCTCGGCCTCACAAAGTGTTGGGATTACAGATGTGAGCCACGGTGGTCTGCCAAAAAATATTACTGGAAACCTTCTCCAACAATAGCTCATAAGATACATAACCACTGTCATATTTTCTGAAAGTGTAATCCAGGAAAACCATTACATGGTTCTCAAGGACACTTTCCTTTACCCCCTTTGAAATATGGCAACTGGAGTTTATCCAGTCACCACTCTCACAAGGCTACATACATGTTCTGGTAATTATTTGCATATTTTCTCATTGTATAGAGGCATTTCCATGCAAAAGAGCAATGGCTTTAGCAGTCATTAAATTATTTTAGAAAAATTATTCCAACCTGGGAAGTTCCTCTGGAACTTTATAGTGACAGAGGAACCATTTCACTGGACAAACAATTCAATCAGTATGTAGAATCTAGCTTATTATTTTTATTTATTTATTTATTTTTGAGACATAGTCTCACTCTGTCACCCAGGCTAGAGTGCAGTGGCACGATCCTGGCTCACTGCAACCTCCACCTCGGCCTCGGCCTCAGGTTCAAGTGATTCTCCTCAGCCTCCCGAATAGCTGGGATTACAGGTACACACCACCACGCCCAGCTAATTTTTTTTTTTTTGAGATGGAGTCTCGCTCTGTCGCCCA
>NW_012103043.1:406584-415464 GCF_000951045.1 Mandrillus leucophaeus
TTTTTTTGAGATGGAGCCTTGCTTTGTTGCCCAGGCTGGAGTACAGTGGTACAATCTTGGCTCACTGCAACCTCCACCTCCTGGGTTCTAATGATTCTCCCATCTCAGCCTTCCAAGTAGCTGGGATTACAGGCGGGTGCCACCATGCCCTGCTAATTTTTTTGCATTTTTAGTAGAGTAGGTCATGAGACATGCCTGAGCAGGCATAATAAAACTGTCATAGTTTGATTAACTGCCTTTGTTCTGCTTCTGTACACTTGCTTTCACACCACTACACTTCATGCCACTGTAAGCTTGTTTCAAAGTAGCCAACCCCTTTTCAGAAGTGTGTATAAAAGTCAAGTTCTGTCTTTGTTCTAGGCCCAGTCTTTGGATGTTAATCCACTAGGCCTGAGTGTACTGAATAAAATCCCCCTGTTCCACCTATTGGTCTCTCTAGTCTCCTGATTCCCGTAACAGTTCCACTGGATCTTTCATGGTCTTTGTAGTTTTACCTTTTATAGGTGTCACTTGGGTGGGGCGTGGTGGCTCATGCCTGTAACCACAGCACTTTGGGAGGCTGAGGCGGGTGCATCATTTGAGGTCAGGAGTTTGAGACCATCCTGGCCAACATGGTGAAACCCTGTCTCTACTAAAAATACAAAAATTAGCCGGGCATGGTGGTATGCACCTATAATCCCAGCTATTCAGAAGGCTGAGTCAGGAAAATCACTTGAGCCTAGGAGATGGACGTTGTGATGAGCGGAGATCATGCCGCTGCACTCTAGTCTGGGTGACAGAGTGAGATCCTGTCTCAAAAAAAAAAAAAGTCGCTTAGTTGGAATCATATTTTTCAAATTGGCTTCTTTCACTTAGCAATATCCATCTGAGGTCTTCCATGTCTTTTCATGGCTTGGTAGCTCATTTCTTTTCTTTTTTATTTTTCTTTGAGATGGAGTCTCGGTCTGTCGCCCAGGCTGGAGTATATAGTGGTGCGATCTCAGTTCACTGCAACCTCAACCTCCTGGGTTCTCTTACCTCAGCCTCACAAGTAGCTGGGACTACAGGTGCACACCACCACACCCAGCTGATTTTTGTATTTTTAGTAGAGAAGGGGTTTCACCATGTTGGCCAGGCTGGTCTTGAACTCCTGACCTCAGGTGATCCACCTGTCTCGACCTCCCACAGTGCTGGGATTACAGGCATGAGCCACTGTGCCCAGCCTGAGCCACCACCCCCAGCCGGCTCATTCCTTATCATTGAATAATATTCCGATGTACGAATGTGTCAGTTTGTTCATTCACCTATTGAGGGGATATCTTGATTGCTTCCAGTTTTTGCAGTTTTAAATAAAGCTGCTATAAACATTCGTGTGTAGGTTTTTGTGTGTATATAATTTTTCAACTAATTTTGGTATATACCTAAGAGTGAAATTGCTAGGCCATATGGTTAGGCTATGTTTAGCTTGGAAGGCACTACCAGATCATCTTCCAAAGTGGCTGTATTCTCAAGAGCAATGAATTAGAATTCCTGTTTTTCTACATCCACATCCTTGCCAGCATTTGATACTGTCAGGTTTTTGGATTTTAGCCTATCTAATAGGTGTATAGTGGTTTCTCATTGTTGTTTTTGTTATTTATTTATTTATTTATTTATTTTAGAGGTGGGGTCTTACTCTGTTGCCCAGGCTGGAGTACAGTGGTATGATCATGGCTCACTGCAGTCTCAAACTGCTGGGTTCAAGAGGTCCTCCTGTTTCTGTCTCCTAAGTAGCTGGACTACAGGCACATGCCACCATACCCAACTAATTCTCATTGTGTTCTGAATTTGTAATTCCCTAATGACATATGATGTAGAGCATCTTTTCATATGGTTGTAGCCATACGTATATCTTCTTTGGTGAAGGCTCTATTCAGATATTTTGTCCATTTTTCTTTCTTTCTTTCTTTTTTTTTTTTGAGATGGAGTCTCGCTGTGTCTCCCAGACTGGAGTGCAGTGGCACGATCTCGGCTCACTGCAAGCTCCACCTCCCGGGTTTACGCCATTCTCCTGCCTCAGCCTCCTGAGTAGCTGGGACTACAGGCGCCCACCACCTCGCCCGGCTAATTTTTTGTATTTTTAGTGGAGATGGGGTTTCACCACGTTAGCCAGGATGGTCTCGATCTCCTGACCTCATGATCCACCCACCTTGGCCTCCCAAAGTGCTGGGATTACAGGCGTGAGCCACCACGCCCGGCCTATTTTGTCCATTTTTAAACTGGGGTGCTTATTTTCTTATTTTTGCATTTTAAGAGTTATTCATATATATTGGATATAAGTCCTTTATCAGAAAAGTTATTTGCAAATATTTTCTCCAAGTCTGTGGGCTTTCATTCTCTTAACAATGATGTTCTCAGAGCAGCAGTTAAAAATTTCTGTCTAGATTGTTTTTTTTTTTTGATTTTTGCATGTGTAAAATGCAAAACTTCCTGAGTAGCAGGGACTACAGGTGCATTTATTAAAGCAGTATTTATTGAAAAGACTAATATTTTTCTATTGAATTGCCTTTGCTCCTTCATCAAAGATCAGCTAATTTCATTTGTTTGGGTTTATTTATGGGTTCTCTATTCTGTTCCTTCACCAATGTCACACTGTCTTAATTACTGTAGCTTCATAATAAGTCTCAAAGTTGAGTAGTGTGAGTACTCTGGCCCTGCTTGTCTTCAATATTGAGTTGGCTATTCTGCATCTTGTGACTTTCCATACAAACTTTAGAATTTGTTTGTCAATATCTGCAAAATAACTTGCTGGAATCATTATTGGGATTAAATTGAATCTATAGACTGGGAAGAGCTAACACATTAATGGCGAGTCTTCCTACCCATGAACATGGAATTTACCTCCATTTATTAATTTAGATTTTTGATTTATTTCATCAGAGTTTTGTAGTTTCCCTCACATAAAGCTTGTATATATTTTGTTAGATTTATACCTATTTTGATTATTTGGTGTTTATGTAAGAGGTATTAAATTTTCAATTTCAAATTCCAGTTGTTCAGTGTTGGTTTACATAAAAGCAATCAACTTTTGTATCTTAACCTTATATCCTGCAACATAACTATAATAACTTACTAGTTCTCAGAGTTTTTTGTTGATTCTTTTGGATTTTGTACATAGTCATGTTATCTGCATTTTTTATACTTTATTTCCTTCTTCCTAATTTTTATACTTTTATTTCCTTCTTTGTCTTATTGTATTAGCTAAGACTTCTAGTACAATATTGAACAGGAGTGGTGACAAGAGACATCCTTGCTTTTTTCCTGATATTAGGGGAAAAGCATCTAATTTTTCACCATTAAGTATTGTATGATGTTAGCTGTGGAATTATTGTAGATGTTCTTCATCAATTGAGAAAATTCCCTTCTATTCCTAGTTTGCTGAGAGTTTTCATCATGAATAGGTGTTAGATTTGTCAAGTGCTTCTTCTAAATGTATTGATATAATCATGATTTTCTTTTTTAACTTAATTGATGTGATTGATTACAATAATTTATATTCAATCATTAAACAAGTATGCATATCTGGAATAAATCCCATTTGGTCATGTTGTATTTTTTTCTTACAATGTTGGATTTGATTTGCTAATATTTTTATCATGGATAAAAGGGGTGTTACATCACAGTGGAAAGTGAGATAGTAAAGGAATATTATTAACTACTCTATGCTCAAAGGGGGCATGATCCCTATGACAAAGGGATCCATTCTTCAAGAAGACATAAAAGGCTGGGCATGGTGGCTCATGCCTGTAATCCCAACATTTGGGTAGGCTGAGGCAGAAGGATCACTTGAGCTCAGGGGTTCGAGACCAGCCTAGGCAACGTAGTGAGATCCTGTCTACAAAAAAAGTTTAAATTGGCCAGGCATTGTTGTACCTGCCTGTAGTCCCAGTACTTACAAGGCTGAGCTGGGAGGATCAACCTAAGCTTGGAAAGTCAAGGCTGCAGTGAGCTGTGGTGACACCATTGCACTCCAGCCTGGGCGACAGAGTAAGATTATCTCAAAAAAAGGGGGAAAAGACACAACAATTATTATGTTTCACTGAAGATTTATGGGTTGCAAATAAGCACATGAAAAGACGTTGAACATTACTAGGTATTACGGAAATGCAAACTAAAATTACACCTGTCAACATGGCTAAAATTAATAGTGACAACAAATGCTGACGAGCGTGTGGAAAAACATGATCACTCATCCGTTGTTGGAATGTAAAATGGTACAGCTTTGTGGAAAATACTTGGTCATCTTGAAAAAAACTGCACATGCAGCTACCATAAGACCCAGTAGTTGCCCTCTTGGGAATTTATTCCACAAAATCAAATGCTTATGTACACACAAAAAATTTAATTTCAGGGTTTAACTGTAATCACCAAAAACTGAAATTAGCCCTGATGTCCTGAGCAGATGAATGGTTAAATTAACAGCACAGCAAAACCATGAAATACTCATTAGCAATAAATAAAAAATAATGAAGTAATACTATATACAATTTGAATAAACTCCAGATAATTATCCTGAGTGAAAAAGAAAATTCCAGCAGGTTAGGTAGGCATGACATTGACAATTGTTGAAATCAGGAAATTACAGAAGTGGAAAACAGATTGGTGGTAGGCATGGGTTATGAAAGTGGAATGGTGAAAGGGAAGCGGCGTGGCCATACGTGAGCAACATAACCCCACTTAGGTAGAATACACATCTTCTCAAGTGGACATGGAACATTCTCCAGGGTACAGCATATGCTAGGTTGTAAATCAAACATCAGTAAATATAAAGGATAGAAATAATACGAAGTATTTTTAAAAACATAATGGAATACAATTAGATCAATAACAGAAAGTTGGGAAGTTGGGAAACTCACATAGGTGTGGAAATTTAGCAGCACACTGTAAATGACCAACGGGTCAAAGAAGAAATCAAGAAGGAAATTAGAAAATACTTTGTGCTTCCAGGCCGGGTGCAGTGGCTCACACCTGTAATCCCAGCACTTTGGGAGGCTGAGGCGGGTGAATCATCTGAGGTCAGGAGTTCAAGACCAGTCTGGCCACATGGAGAAACCCCGTCTCTACCAAAAATACAAAAATTAGCCAGGCACATGCCTGTAATTAGTGGCTCATGCCTGTAATCCCAGCTACTTGGGAGGCTGAGGCAGGAGAATCGCTTGAACCCAGGAGGCGGAGGTTGCAGTGAGCTGAGATCACTCCATTGCACTCCAGCAGCCTGGGCAACAAGACAGAAACTATGTCTCAAAAAAAAAAAAAAAAAGGAAAGAAAAAAGAAAAAGATAAGAAAAAAGAAAGAAAATACTTTGCACTTCCCATGGCCTGGGTAATATTTTAAAAAATAAAAAAAGAAAATACTTTCAGGGCTGGGGGTGGCTCATGCCTGTAATCCCAGCACTTTGAGAGGCCAAGACAGGGAGACTGCTTGAGTCTAGGAGTTTGAGTCCAGCATGGGCAATATGGTGAAACCCCACCTCTACAAAACATACAAAAAGTAACTGGGTATAGTGGCGTGCTTTATAGTTCCAGCTACTCAGGAGGCTGAGGTGGGAGGATTGCTCGAGTCTGGGAGGCAGAGCTTGCAGTGAGCCAAGATTGTGCCATTGCACTCCAGCCTGGGCAATACAGTGAGACCCTGTCTCAAAAAACAAATAAGGCTGGGAGCGGTAGCTCACGCCTGTAATCCCAACACTTTGGGAGGCCTAGGCAGGAAGATCATTTGAGGTCAGGAGCTCCAGACCAGCCTGGCCAACATGGTGAAACCCTCTTTCTACTAAATAGTAAATACAAAATTAGCTGGGTGTGGTGGTGTGCATCTGTAATCCCAGTTACTCAGGAGGCTGAGGCAGGAGAACTGCTTGAACCTGGGAGGCAGAGGTTGCAGTGAGCCGAGATTGCGCCATTGCACTCCAGCCTGGGCAACAGAGCAAGACTCTGTCTTGAAAAAAAAAAATCAATAAAAATAAAAAACACATTCATGAAATAGAAAATAGGAAAACAATACAGAAAGGAAATCAAAAACTGGCTATTTGAAAAGATCAACAAAATTGACAAACCTTTAGCTATACTGACCAAGCAAACAAGAGAGAAAACTTAAACTACTAGATCAGATGTGAAAGGACATTACTATCCACCTTACAGAAATAAAAAGGGTTATAGCTGGGTGTGGTGGAGCACGCCTATAGTTCCAGCTACTTGGGAGGCTGAGGTGACAGGATTGCCTGAGCCCAGGAGTTAAAGGCCAGCCTGGGCAACAGATCTTTAAAAAAAAAAAGAAAGGATTATAAAGAAATATTATGAAAAAAAAATTTTAATTAAAAAAATTAAAGAAATACTATTATATATATACAAGGAGGGTTAAAAAAAAAAAAAAGAAATACTATAAAGAATTGTAGCTTAGATGAAGTGAACGAGGCCAGGTGTGGAGGCTCATGCCTATAATCCCAACACTTTGGGAGGCTGAGGCGGGTGGATTACCTGAGGTTGGGAGTTCGAGACCAGCCTGGCCAACATGATGAAACCCCATCTCTACTAAAAAAAAACCCCCAAAAATTAGCTGGGCGTGGTGGCAGGTGCCTGTAATTCTAGGTACTTGAGAGGCTGAGGCAGGAGAATCACTTGAACCCGGGAGGCAGAGGTTGCAGTGAGCCGAGATTGCACCACTGCACTCCAGCCTGGGCAACAAGAGCGAAACTCTGTCAAAAAAAATAAAAAAATAAAAAAATAAAAAAAAAATAAATAAATGAACAAATTTCTAGACAGACATAAGCTTCCATAAGTGACTCAGAAGAAACAGACAATCCAAATATGCCTATAATAACACATAATGAGATTGCTTTAGTAATCAAAAAACTACCCACAAAAAACTGTGGGCCCAAATGGCTTTACTATTGAATTCCACCAAATTTTTTTTTTTTTTTAAATACCAATTCTTCACAAACTCCTCAAAGAAAAATAGAAAAGGAGGGAATACTTCCCAACTCATTCACGGACTCTACAAGGCAATATCACCCTGACATCAAAACCAAAGACCTAACAAGAAAATAACTCTTTAGACAATATATTTTATAAATATGGACCCCCAAAAACCCTGAAAAATACAATGACATGTAAAAAGTATTGTATACCATAGCCAAGTGGAATTTATCTCAGGAATGAACAGATGGTTCAACATAAAAAGTCAATTAGGCTGGGTGCAGTGGTCATGCCTATAATCCCAGGCCTTTGGGAGGCCGTGGCAGGAGGATCACTTGAGCCCAGGAGTTTGAGACCAGCCTGGGCAACATGGTGAGACCTCACCTCTACAAAAAAAATCATATTAGCTTGATGTGGTGGCACAAGCCTGTAGTCCCAGCTGCTTGAGAGGTTGAGCGGGAGGATCACATGAGCCCAGGAGGTCGAGGCGGCAACTGAGCCATGGTTGCACCATTGCACTCCAGCCCAGGTGACAGAGCAAGACCCTGTCTTAAAAAAAAAAACAAAAAAAAAAATCAGCCAGCCACGGTGGCTCATACCTGTATTCCCAACACTTTGGGAGGCCAAGGTGGGTGGATCACCTGAGGTTAGGAGTTTGAGACCAGCCTGGTCAACATGGTGAAACCCCGTCTCTACTAAAATAAATGCAAAATTCAGCCGGGCATGGTGGTGTGTACCTGTAGTCCTGGTTGCTCGGGAGGCTGAGGCAGGAGAATTGCTTGAACCCAAGAGGCAGAGGATGCAGTGAGCCGAGATGGCATCACTGCACTCCAGCCTGAGTGACAGCAAGACTCCATCTCAAAAAAAAAAAAAAAAAAATCAGGTAGAATTAGAAGGGAACTTCCTCAGCCTGATAAAGGGCATCTGTGAAAAGCACACAATTAAATATAATACTTAATGGTGAAAGACTGGATGCTTTCCTCCTGAAATCAGTATTCAGACAAAGATGCCTACTCTTAGCACTTCTATTCAACATTGTACTAAAGGTTTTGGCCACAGCAATTAGGCAAGAAAAAAAAGGCATCCAGGTAGGAAAAGAAGTAATACTGTCCCTATTCACAGATGACACGATCTTGTATAAAGAAAATTCTAAAGAGTCTAGGAAAAAACTATTAGAACTAATAAATGAGTTCAGCAAGATTGCAGGATACAAAATCAATATACAAAAACGAATATATTTTTATACACTTGTAATGAACAATCTGGAAGTGAAATTTTAAAAACACTTCCTTAGCCAGGCGTGATGTGTGGACCTGCAGTCCCAGCTACTTGGGAGGCTGAAGTAGGAGGATTGCTGGAGTTAAGGAGTTCAAGACCAACCTGGGCAACATAGCAAGATTCCATCTTTTGAAAAAACCAAACACCTCCATTTACAATAGCCTCAAAAAGAATAAAATACTTGGGAATGAATTTTACAAAAGAACTATAAAACTTGTATTCTGGAAACTTCAAAACATTGTTGAAAGAAATGAAAGAAAATCTAACTAAATGGATAGATGTTTATGTTCATTGATTGGAAGACCTGATATTGTTAAGATAGCAATCTCCCCAGATTAATCTATAGATCATCACAACCCCTAGAACTGCAGTTGATTTCTTTCTAGAAATTGACAAATTGATCCTAAAATTTATAAGGAGACTCAGAGGCCCCAGAATAGCAAAAACAACCTTGAAAAGAACAATTAGGCCGGGCGCCGTGGCTCAAGCCTGTAATCCCAGCACTTTGGGAGGCCGAGACGGGCGGATCACGACGTCAGGAGATCGAGACCATCCCGGCTAACAGGGTGAAACCCCGTCTCTACTAAAAAATACAAAAAGCTAGCCGGGCGAGGTGGCAGGCGCCTGTAGTCCCAGCTACTCGGGAGGCTGAGGCAGGAGAATGGCGTGAAC
>NW_012103043.1:416334-423871 GCF_000951045.1 Mandrillus leucophaeus
TGTTAGCCAGGATGGTCTCGATCTCCTGACCTCGTGATCCACCCGTCTAGGCCTCCCAAAGTGCTGGGATTACAGGCTTGAGCCACCGCGCCCGGCCTGTTTTTTTTTTTTTTTTAAGTAAAATATGAGTCATCCTTTTTTTTTTTGAGACAGAGTCTTGCTCTGTTGCCCAGGCTGGAATGCAATGGCATGGTCTCGGTGCACTGCAACCTCCGCCTCCCGGGTTCAAGTGATTCTCCTGCCTCAGCCCCCCAAGTAGGTGGGACTGCAGGTGTGCGCCACCATGCCTGGCTAATTTTTTGTATTTTTAGTATAGACAGGGTTTCACCATGTTGGCCAGGCTGGTCTCAACTCCTGATTTTAAGTAATCCGCCCGTCTTGGCCTCCCAAAGTGCTGAGATTACAGGCGTGAGCCACCGTGCCTAGCCATAATCTTTTTTTTTTTTTTCTGAGATGCAATCTTGCTCTGTCACCCAGGCTGGAGTCCAATGGTGCAATCTCAGCTCACTGCAACCTCCACCTCCCAGGTTCAAGCGATTGTCCTGCCTCAGCCTCCTAAGTAGCTAGGACTATAGGCACCTGCCACTACGCTTGGCTTTTTTTTCTTCTTTTTTTGTATTTTCAGTAGAGGCAAGGTTTCACCATGTTGGCCAGGCTGGTCTCGAACTCCTGGTCTCAAGTGATCTGTCTGCCTTGGCCTCCTAAAAGTGCTGGGATTACAGGCGTGAGCCATTGTGCCTGTCCTGAGCCATCCTTCTCCTGAGGAAAACATACTCTATCTTGAGAAAAACCAACAGACCTAGGAATAGAGTACCTAGGTTATACAGCAAGTATATGTTTAATTCTATGAGGAACAATCACGCTGTTTATCAAAGTAAATATTCTTCCTACCAGCAATGCGTGTGAGTTCCAGTTGCTCCACATCCTCACTAATACTCATTATTGTCTTTTTAAAAAATGTAAGCCATTCTGATAGATATGTGTTGTTACTGTTCTTTTGCTGTACAGAAGCTTTTTGGTTTGTCTAATTTGTCTACTTTTTCATTGTATTTGCTTTTGAGTTCTTAGTCATAATTTTTTCTTTTTTTGAGACAATCTCGCACTGTCACCCAGGCTGAAGTGCAGTGACATGATCTCGGCTCACTACAACCTGTCTCCTGGGTTCAAGTGATTCTCATGCCTCAGCCTCCTGAGTAGCTGGAATTACAGGTGTGTGCCACCATGACTGGCTAATTTTTTTTTTTTGAGGCGGAGTTTCACTCTCGTTGCCCAGGCTGGAGTGCAGTGGTGCAATCTTGGCTCACTGAAACCTCCACCTCCCGGGTTCAAGTGATTCTCCTACCTCAGCCTCCCAAGTATCTGGGATTACAGGCATGCGCCACCACACCTGGCTAATTTTGTATTTTAGTAGAGAGGGGGTTTTACTATGTTGGTCAGCCTGGTCTCAAACTTCGACCTCAAGCGATCCACCCACCCTTGGCCTTCCAAAGTGCTGGGAATACAAGTGTGAGCCACTGTGCCCAGCTGTAGTGATAAATTCTTTGCCTAGGTATTTTTGTATTCTTATACATCATGTCAAACTTTGCTTTGCAAAGTAATTAAGTCACTTGGAAACAGTGTGATCACTTTAGGTCTTGCTTTTATTTTTTGTTAGGTGGATCTGAAGCAGTGCTGCCTTAGTCTCCTTGGACTCTCAGCTCCATTTCCTCAGCTCAAGTAGTCCACTGGGCTCTACCTCAGTTCTGCCTTCTCTTGCTGTGGTCCAGAAATTCTCTCTGGATATCAGAAAACAAAGGACAGTAATCCCTGCCAAGATGGGATACAAACAAGGCGAGCCCCACGATTGCCCAAGCCTACTACCTGGAATGTCTTTTTCTGTTTTTTCCTTTTTCTTTTTTTTCTTCAAGATGGGGTCTTCCTGTGTTGCCCAGGCTGGAATGCAGTGGTGTGATCATAGCTAATTGCAGCCTTGAACTCCTGGCCTCAAGTGGTCCTCCCACCTCAGCCTCCCATGTAGCTGGGTCTCCAAGCACATGCTACTGTGCCCAGCATGGTATTCAGTGTCTTGAAACCACCATTGCCTGTATTTTGACTGGCTCCTTTGGTTGTTTCAGGTAGAAGGGTCAACCTGGTCCCTGTTACTCCATCTTGTCTGTAAGTTGAAGGCCTTGATGTTTTTCTCCTTATCTCTTCATCATCTCCAGTGGTGGTAAAGTCACTCACGACTGCCATTTCCTTCAAGGGAGGAAACGTGCCAAGACTTTGCCTACACAATCCCAATTTGTCCTCATAACGATGCAGATTTTCTTTTTTTTTTTTGGAACGGAGTCTTGCTCTGTTGCCCAGGCTGGAGTGCAGTGGTGCGATCTCGGCTCACTGCAACCTCTGCCTCCCGGGTTCAAGCAATTCTCCTGCCTCAGCCTCCCGAGTAGCTGGGATTACATGTGTGTGCCATCACGTCTGGCTAATTTTTGTATTTTTAGTAGAGACGGAGGTTTCACCATATTGGCCAGGCTGGCTCGAATTCCTGACCTCGTGAGATTAGAGGTGTGAGCTACTGTGCCCAACCCCAGTGCAGATTTTTTTAGTCTCAATCTCTATTTGACAGCTAAAAAACTGAGGCCCAGACAGGCCTGTTGGCATATATTGCTTCCTGGAGCTCCACAAAGCTCTCAGTGTCTTGCTGCATAGTTGCTAGAGGAGCTGCCTGACCTGCACAGCAAGTCTCTGGCTCTTCATTCCTTAAGGAAAAGTCCCGCGTGCAGCCTGGCTTTTTATGTATACACACACACACACACACACACACTATGCTGGCTTTATTTGGCATGCACACGTGCCTGGGTCTCATCCAGTCACTTGACATACGAGTGAGACATGGAGTAGAATGGTTGCTAGGCCAGAGATCAGTGGTCAGTTACCCAGGCCTCTGATTCCAAGTCCTGATTCCAAGACCCAGGCCTCTGATTCCAAGTCCTCTGATTCCCCAGACTCAGACCCACACACTAGGTGGTGGTGATAAAGATCAGGACCCAGGAGTGGGTGGTACTCAGTCCTCACTGTGCTTAAAGATTCTGTGATTCTATCTCTTCTCCTGTAGATCATTTGGATCACTTTCTAATAAAATTCTAACTTTCCTGATAATTCTCCAATATGTCCAAGACTGTAAATACTGATTTCCTTTCATGAAATTGTCCAAACAGCTGCAACCCTTGGTGCACAGTATGATCTGAACCTGGGACACAGCAAGACCAGAACCATGAACCATGATGCCTCGCTTGGGAGATGACATGTGCAAGGTAACCTGTGGTGCTGTGTGACCACAGAAGTGACCACTTTACACTGTGAAATGAATTTCTGCATGGGGGATATATTAGGGTTCTCTACAGGGACAGAACTAATAGGAGATATATATAATATATATGTAAGTTTATTAAGTATTAACTTACACAATCACAAGGTCCCACAGTAGGCTGTCTGTAAGCTGAGGAGCAAGGAGAGCCAGTTCGAGTCCCAGAATTGAAGAACTTGGGAGTCCAATGTTCGAGGGCAGGAAGCATCCAGCATGGGATAAAGATGTAGGCTGGGAGGCTAAGCCAGTCTCATCTCTTCATGGTTTTCTGCCTGCTTTATATTCGTTGGCAGCTGATTAGACGGTGCCCACTTGATTAAGGGTGGGTCTGTCTTCCCCAGCCCACTGACTCAAATGTTAATCTCCTTCGGCAACACCCTCACAGACATATCCAGGGTCAATACTGCATCCTTCAATCCAATCAAGTTGACACTCAGTATTAACCATGACAGGGGGGAATGAGATGACACAAAGGATCCCTTCTGGCTCTCATGTTCTGTCACCACCTACTTCAGGAGAGAGATGCACAATGCAGGGAGGATGAAAGTTAGAAGGAAAAGGCAAGAGAAATCAGGAGGGTTTGGTATTCAATGCGTGTTCATTTATTTTACACTTACAAAAGAAATCGCCCACCCCTTTGCCCCATTCCCCCAAAACAGTCTCTTTTTACAAACATTTAAAAATTAAAACCAAATGAAGATAGACAAGTTAATTTCAGTACAATTATTTTTCAGTGTAGCTGTCATAATTAGAGTTTAAATTTCCTACAAGTGACCAATGTCCAAGTGACTTATAGGGAAATCCTGATTATCGGCCAGAGGAAATTCCATATTACAAGTTAGCAAATTCTAGTACAAAAATAGTCCGTGTGTTGGAACAGCTTTCCTTTTACATAGGTCTCAGGTCAGTCTGCTGACTGCATAATACCTAACGTTTCCAGATTCTCTCTCACAAATGGCTCAATCGTCACCGCTGAAGCAGCATGGCACCTGCAGCAGCAGGGGCTAGTGTCCACCTTGGGGCCGTGCTGGAGACGGCAGACCTGGGAGTGCCTTGCTGGCCCCAGGGCACCTGGGCAGAGCTCCAGCCCTAGCTCCGCACGTGGGGCTAGGAGGGAGGGACAAGCTTCCCCCTCCTGAGGCAATGCCAGGCCCAGGACACAGGGCACATCTGCCCAGGGAGCTGGGCTGGCGCTGGTGCAGGACAGCACATCTCCTGCCAGTGTCTCCTCCCCCTACAGCCTGGTCAGGTGAGAGGTGGCCCTGCGTGTCATCAGCGGCGAGAGTGTGGCCCTGCCCTTGCTGCAGCCAGGGCAGGCCGGGGGAGGCTACTTGTCCCTCAGGATGTCGAGCTGTTCCTGACACTCGGTGAAGAGGCGCTGGAATCGGAGGTTCTGCCCGATGACTGGCAGCAGCTCCTTCAGCAGCTCCCTCTTCCGCAGACCCTGTGGACAGAGTGACAGCTGAGTGCAAGTGTCAGTGAGGAGACCTAGATTGTGGGGACTTTCCTGGCCTGGCAGAGAACCTTGTGTCTGCTCACGGGAGAAGGAAAGAACAACTCCTCTGCAGGTGAGTAACTGTGAGAGAGCTGTGGGGCAAATATGCAGGATGAAGTGGCAGGTGGAGTGGGAGCAACACAGCGTGGGGATAAAGGAGGATGAGACCAGTGCTCCTCCATCTGTGGGCACAGTCACTGCTGACCTTACAGTGACTGAGCAGGGCCCTGACCATCCAGGGCAGGATGAGAGTAGAACATCAAGGCTTAGGGTCAGGTGGCTGGCCATTCAGGAGGGGCTGTTCCCTCATGCTGATGTTTGCCAGGGGTTTGGGGTCAAGCCCCAGGGCAAGGATATGCCTGGGGGGCACTGACTGGCTTTAGTTTTCCAGTAAAACAAATGAGGTACCAGTATCCCCTGATGTGGAGGATGTTTGGATGCTGACGAAACTATGTTTAGTTGCCCAAACATCCTCCACGTCAGGGCATATTGGCACACCACAGTCTGAAACAAGCATTGCCAGTTGGGGTCTCTGCTGCACAGACCAAAAGAGCAGACTCCTGAGCAGTACGGCTGCTCCAAAGGGAAAACTACCAGTCAGACAACTTTAACACTGGAAGAGAAGGCCTAAGATCTTGAATTAACAGTGACAGATACACTTGCAACAAGACTAGAAGTGACAGTAAAGAACAAGTGTAAATACGAGGTTTGAGTAACACAGAAGTTGTTAGAGATGGGATAAGCAGGAGAATGGCTGCTGCTGACAACCAACTTTGATGGAGAAGCAGCCCACGCTCCAACAGGGAGGCTCTGACACCAGAGTGCTGTAGTCAGACCAGAAATTGTATGGTTTTGCAAAGCCTGAAATGTTTACTATCTGGTCCTTTACAGAAAAGTTCGCGAACTCCTAAAATACATCATGTTTTCTGACTAAAATAATTGAGTAAAACTCACAAGTCAAAGGGGAATTCAAATTAAGTGAAATTAAAAATGACTTACAAGAGAATGGTTAAAAAAAAAACACACAAAATACTCCAAAAGTGGTGAGACTCAGCAAAAGTGGGCACTTTAGAGGCATTTAGAAACAACAGCTTATACTGTATTAGAGAACATGAAAGAATGACAAACCAAGACTCCAACCTAAAGCCATCGGGGAAAGGAAAAAAAAAAAAAAAAGACTAAAAAAAAACACCAAAAAAACCCCATTTTTTAAAAAAGGAGATAATAAACATTGAAATAAATAAATAGAAAACAAAGATTTAATAGAGAAGATTTATAAAAACAATTTTATTTTATTTTTTTTGAGACAGGGTCTAGCTCTGTTGCCCAGGCTGGAGTGTAGTGATACAATTGTAGCTCACTGCAGCCTCAACCTCCCAGGCTCAAGTGATCCTCCTGCCTCAGCTACTCGAGTAGCTGGGACTATACGTGTGTGCCACCATGTCTGGCTAATTTTCATATTTTTAGTAGAGCGGGGTTTCACCATGTTGGCCAGGCTGGTCTCAAACTCCTGAGCTCAAGTGATCCTCCTGCCTTGTTCTCCCAAAGTGCTGGGATTAAAGGCATGAGCCACTGTGCCTGGCAAAAGTCATTTCTTGAAAAGACTAATAGAGAAACGTCCGGCAGGATTAATCTAGAAAGAGAGAAAAAGCTTAAAGAAATAATATTAGAAATAAAGAAGAGACATACCTACAGATATAGAAGAAAGAAAAAGTTATGATTACTATCAACTTTATGCTAAGAAATTTGAACATTTAGAGAAAATGGAGAGATTCCTAGAAAAATATAATGTATGAAAACTAGCTCACAAAGAAATAGAAAGGAAGAGTTAATTATTACCACAAAGAAAACATCAGGAATACTATTTTAAAACTGACATCTAAGAAACTTCCAAGGATGAGATTTTCTCTTTGTCTTTCTCACAGTTTGACTATAATGTGTCTCAGTGCAGGTTCCTTTGGGATTTTCCTACTTAGAGTTCACTGAGGCTCTTGTATTAGTAGATCCACATCTTTCCTCAAATTTGGAAAATTTCAGCCAGTATTTCTTCAAATACTCTCTCTCTCTTACACTTCCAGAACTCCCATTATGGATACATGGGTATACTTGGATGGTGTCTGATAACTTTCTTAGACTCTGTTTGCTTTTATTCATTCTATTTTCTTTTTGCACCTCATACTTGACAGTTTCAAATGACCTATTTTTAAGTTTGCTGATTCTCCCTTTTGCCTGCTGGAGTCTGCTGTTGAACCCTTGTAGTGAACTTTTCAATTCAGTTATTGTATTTTTAAACTCCAGATTTCTGTTTAGCTCTTTTTTTGGAATTTCTATCTCCTTGTTGATACTCTCATTTTCTTTTTTTTTTTTTTCCTTGAGATGGAGCCTCGCTCTGTTGCCCAGGCTGGAGTGCAGTGGAGTGATCTTGGCTCACTGTAAGCTCCGCCTCCCGAGTTCACACCATTCTCCTGCCTCAGCCTCCCGAGTAGCTGGGACTACAGGCGCCAGCCACAAAGCCCAGCTAATTTTTTTTGTATTTTTAATAGAGACAGGGTTTCACTGTGTTAGCCAGGATGGTCTTGATCTCATGACCTTGTGATCTGCCCGCCTTGGCCTCCCAAAGTGCTGAGATTACAGGCATGAGCCACCGTGCCCGGCCCTCATTTTCTTTTTTCTTTTCTTTTTTTTTTTTTTTT
>NW_012103043.1:423971-438216 GCF_000951045.1 Mandrillus leucophaeus
CCCGTCTCGGCCTCCCAAAGTGCTGGGATTACAGGCTTGAGCCACTGCGCTCGGCCTCATTTTCTTTATATATAGTTTTCCTGATTTTTAGTTGTCTATATTCTCCTTGAGCATTTTTTAAGACATTTATTTTAAAGTCTTATGTCTGCCGGGCACGACGGCTTATGCCTGTAATCTCAGCACTTTGGGAGGCCAAGGCGGGCAGATCACTTGAGGCCAGGAGTTTGAAACCAGCGTAGCCAACATGGTGAAACCCCATCTCTACTAAAAATACAAAAATTAGGCCAGACACGGTGGCTCATGCCTGTAATCCCAGCACTTTGGGAGGCCGAGGCGGATGGATCACTTGAGGTCAGGAGTTCGAGACCAGTCTGGCCAAAATGGCGAAACCTCATCTCTACTAAAAATACAAAAATTAGCCAGGACTGGCCTCAGGTGATCCACCTGCATTGGCCTCCCAAAGTGCTGGAATTAAGGCATGAACCACCGCACCTGGCAGTCCTTTTACTTTTAAGCTACTATATTATTACATGTAAGCTGGGTTTCTTATAAGCAATGTACAGCTGGTTGTTTTTAAATCTGATCTGATAATCTATGCTTTTTAATTTAGACTTATATTTAATGATTATTGATATATTAGGGTTTAAATCTACCATCCTATGTATCTGTTTTTCTGCCTTCTTTTGAATGAATTTATTATTTTTCTATCATTCCATTTTGTCCATTTGTTAGCTTTTTAGCTATAGTTCTTTTCACTGTTTTGGGATTTGCATGTGTATGTGCATGAGTTTTATGTTTTGGTTTTTTTTTGGTGGTTGCTCTAGGGCATATAACATACAGTATATAACATACGGTACATGGCTTTACTTATCGTAGTCTGTCTTCAACTATTATGATATCACTTTGCATAATGTGTAAAAATCTTTTAATGGTATACTTTCATATCCCCACTCCTGGCCTCTGTGATACTGCTGTCTGCTGTCATGCCACTTCACTTCTACATATGTTATAATTACAAACTACATTTTCATTATTTGGCTTAAAAAGGCAGAACTCTTTGACTTTTTTTTTTTTTTTTTTTTTTTAAGACAGGGTCTCGTGCTCTGTTGCCCAGGCTGGAGTGCAGTGGCATGATCTTGGCTCACTGCAACCTCTGCCTCTCAGGTTCAAGCAATTCTCGTGTCTTAGCCTCCTAAGTAGCTGGGATTACAGCTATGTGCCACCATACCCAGCTAATTTTTGTATTTCTAGTAGAGATGGGGTTTTGCCATATCGGCCAGGCTGGTCTTGAACTCCTGGCCTCAAGTGATTGGTCCACCTCGGCCTCCCAAAGTTCTGGGATTACAGGCATAAGCCACTGTGCCCAACCAGAACTTTTTTACATTTTGACATTTAGATGAACACTTTTGACATTTAATTCTTAACCCTTTGGAGGTATATTTTTATGAACTGAAGATCTACTTCTCAGTTACATATAAATAACCAGTTTGCCAAACTCCATTTATTATTGAATAGCTCCCCCCAATTTTCCCCACTGTATCTGTTTTGTCTTCTCACTCATATAGCAAAGTGTCTAAATTATCCCTGCTTCATAATAAACCCAAATATCTGGTAGCATAGTGAATGTCTTAACTATTCTTGGCTTTCTACACCTACGTATAAATTGTAGAATTAGTTTGTCAAGTGTCACTGAAACCTCTAGCTGGCATTTGATTAGAGATGCATTGAGTCAGCAGGTCTATTTAGAAATGGTTGGCATCTTTACTGTACTGCACTTTCTCATCATTTGTCCAGGTTTTCTTTAATGACTTTAAGTAAACGTTTATAATTCTTAGCATATAGGCTATGCACATCCTTTGTTAGATTTATTCTTAGATACTTTATTATTCTCAAAAGAGACAATCTTGAAAGTGGCGAGACAAAAGTGACTCATGAGAGGAATTTGAAGTTTGTGAAGAACTACATGCACAATTGCTGGCTTCAAGAAGATGGAGGAGGCCGGTGGAAAGCTAACAAGGAAATGAATTCTGCTATTCCAATAACGACTGAGCTTCGAAGAGGACCTTGAACCCTAGGTGATCTCATCTGGTCAATAATTTGAGTAGAAGAACTCAGGAATCACTGCAAAAGCAAACCAGGAAAACCGAAAGAAATTACAGATCCTTTGAAAGAAGTGGCAGGCTGCTATAAATTCCACAAGACAGGTGAAAAACTCTGGTGCTCTCTCAAAAGTGCCACCTACTGGCTGGAGGCCAACCAACTCAGGACATTACAGCAAGTCATAACAGAACAACCCTACTCCAAGGAAGGACAAAAACAACAGCTAATTCCACTGCCTGCAACAAACATCCTTGCTAAGCAGCGGTCCCGAGTGTGTCCACGTGATAACTTCACTGGTAGTACAACCAGCATTTGAGAAAGCCGGCACACTAAACATATCTACAAACAAGGACTCTCACAGAGTCTACACCATTCCCCTGGCACCTCCACCACAGCAGGTGCTGGTTATCTACAGCTGGGAGACCTAAAGATGGATCACATCACCAGATTCCTTGCAAATGTTCCCCAGCATCAGCCCAGAGCCAGGTAGCCCCACTGGGTGGTTAGACCCAGAAGGGCAATAATAATCACCGCAGTCTGGAAGTAACCAAATCAAGGGATTACCCTGTGGGACAAAATAATCTGAACAGCAGCCTCTGAGTTCCAGATTTTTCCACTGAAGTGTTCTACCCAAATGAGAAGTAATCAGAAAAGTAATTCTGGTAATAAACAAGGTTCTATAATACCTCCAAAAGACCACACTAGCTCCCCAGCAATGGATCCAAACCAAGAAGACCAATTACAAAGTACATTTTCATTATTTGGCCTAAAAAGGTAGAACTTTTTGGTTTCTTCTTTTTCTTTTTTTTTGAGACAGGGTCTCGCTCTGTTGCCCAGGCTGGAGTGCAGTGGCATGATCTCTGAATTGCCAAAGAATTCAGAAGGCTGATTATTAAGCTACTCAAGGAGATACCAAAGGTGAAACTCAACTTAAAGAAAATTTTAAAAATATATAGGATATGGATGAAAAATGCTCCAGAGAAATCGACATCATAAAGAAAAAAATCAAAAAATCAAAAATCGAAACTTCTGGAAATGAAAGACACACTTGACAAATACAAAATGTACTGGAAAGTTTCAACAATAGAATCGAAGAAGCAGAAGAGAGAACTTCAGAATTCGAAGACAAGACTTTGAATGAGACAAAGACAAAGAAAAAATAATTTTTTAAAAAAATGAACAAAGCCTCCAAGAAATTTGGGATGTTAAATGGTCAAACCTAAGAATAAAAATAAGTGGTATTCCTAAGAAGAGAAATCTAAAAGGTTGAAAAACATATTTGGGGGATAGTTGAGGAAAGCTTCCCTGACCTTGCTAGACATCCAAATACAAGAAGCTCAAAGAACACCTGGGAAATTTATCACAAAAAGATCATCACCCAGGTACACAGTCATCAGATTATCTAAAGTCAAGACAAAGGAAAGATTCTTAAGAGCTGTAAGGCAAAAGCATCAGGTAACCTATACACAAAAGCCTATCAGATTTTTTTTTTGAGACAGAGTCTTGCTTTGTCCTCCAGGCTGGAGTACAGTGGTGCAGTCTTGGCTCACTGCAATCTCTGCCTCCCGGGTTCACGCAATTCTCCTGCCTCAGCCTCCCGAGTAGCTGGGACTACAGCTGCCTGGCACCAGGCCTGGATAATATTTGTATTTTTATTAGAGGTGGGGTTTCACTGTGTTGGCCAGGCTGGTCTTGAACTTCTGACCTTAAAATGATCCACCCACCTTGGCCTAAGTGTTGGGATTACAGGAATGAGCCACTGCGCCCGGCCAGAATACCTATCAGATTAACAGCAGATTTCTCAGCAGATACCCTACAAGCCAGAAGGGTTTGGGTTCCTATTTTTAGCTTTCTCAAACAAAATAACTGTCAGCCAAGAATTTAGTGTCCAGCAAAATTAAGGGTCATAAATGAAGAAGGCATAAAGTCTTTTTGAGACAAACAAATGCTGAGAGAATTTGCCACCACCAAGCCAGTAGTACAAGAAATGCTAAAAGGAGTTCTAAATCTTGAAACAAAACCTTGAAATACACCAAAATAGAACTTCCTTAAAGCACAAACCTCACAGGGCCTATAAAACAATAACAAAATGAAAAAACAAAAAAACAAAGTATTCAGGTAAAAACAAGCATGGTAAATAAAACTACCTCACATCTCGATAATAACGTTGAATGTAAATAGCCTAAGTGCTCCACTTAAAAGATACAGAATGGCAGGATGCATACACATCCACCAACCAAATATCTACTAACACATATGGACTCACATGAACTGAGGGTAAAGGGGTGAAAAAAGATATTCCATGCAAATAGAAACCAAAAGCGAGCAGAAATAGCTATTCTTATATAAGACAAAACAGACTTTAAAGCAACAATAGTTGAAAAAGACAAAAAGGGACATTACATAATGATAAAAGGATCGGTCCAACAGGAAAATATCACAATCCTAAATATATATGCACCTAACATGGGAGCTCCCAAATTTATAAAACAATTAGTACTCAACATAAGAAATGAGATACACAACAACACAATAACAGTGGGAGACTTCAGCACTCCACCGACAGCACTAGACACGTTACCAAGACAGAAAGTCAACAAAGAAACAATGGACTTAAACTATACCCTAGAACAAATGGACTTAACAGATATATACAGAACATTCTCCCCAACAACTGCAGAATATACATTCTTTTCATCAGCACATGGAACATTCTCCAAGAAAAACCGTATGATAGGCCACAAAACAAGTCTCAATAAACTTAAGAAAATCGAAATTATATCAAGTACCCTCTCAGACAACAGTAAAATAAAATTGGAAATTAACTCCAGAAGGGACCCTCAAAACTACACAAATACATGGAAATTAAATTATCTGCTCCTGAATGATCTTTGGATAAACAATGAAATCAAGATGGAAATTAAAAAGTTTTATGAACTGAATGATAATAATGACACAGCTTATCAAAACCTCTGGGACACAGCAAAAGTGGTGCTAAGAGGAAAGTTCATAGCATTAAACGCGTATATCAAAAAGTCTGAAAGAGGCCAAGCACGATGGCTCATGTCTGTAATCCCAGCAATTTTGGAAGCCAAGGCAGGAGGATCACTTGAGGTCAGGAGTTCAAGACCAGCCTGGCCAATATGCCAAAACCCCGTCTCTACTAAAAATACAAAAAAATTAGCTGGGTGTGGTGACGCATGCCTGTAGTCCCAGCTACTTGGGAGGCTGATGCCTGAGAATTGCTTGAACCTGGGAGGCAGAGGTTGTAGTGAGCTGAGATGCACCATTGCACTCCAGCCTCGGCAACACAGCAAGACTCTGTCTCAAAAAAAAAAAAAAAAAAAAAAAAAAAAAAAAAAAAAAAAAAAAAAAAAAAAAAAAAAAAAAAAAAAAAAAAAAAGATCCAATTAAGCTAAATTAGAAACAAAATGGAAGATATTACAACTGATACCACAGAAATAGAAAAGATCATTCAAGACTACTATGAACACCTTTATGCACACAAACTAGAAAATCTAGAGGAAATGGATAAATTCCTGGAAATATATAACCCTCCTAGATTAAATTAAGAAAAAATAGAAACTTTGAATAGACCAATAACAAGCAGCAAGGCTGAAACAGTAATTTAAAAATTGCCAACAACAAAAAAAGTCCAGGACCAGATGGATTCACAGCTGAGTTATATTGAACATTCAAAGAATTGGTACCAATCTTACTGAAGCTATTACAAAAGATAGAGAAAGAAGGAATCTCCCTAAATCACTCTATGAAGCCAGTATCACCCTAATACCAAAACCAGGAAAGGACATAACAAAAATGAAATCTACAGACCAATATCCCTGGTGAACATAGATGCAAAAATCCTCAACAAAATACTAGCTAATCGAATCCAATGGTGTATCAAAAGGATAATACACCATGATCAAGTGGGTTTCATACCAGGGATGCAGGGAAGACTTAACGTACGCAAGTTAATAAATGAGATACATCGCATAAACAGAATTAAAAATAAAAATCATACAATCATCTCAATAGATGCAGAAAAAGCATCTGACAAAATCTAGCATGCCTTTGATTAAAACCCTCAGCAAAACCGTCATAGAACGGAAATACCTCAAGATATTAAAAGTCATCTATGACAAACCCAGAGCCAACTTTACACTGAACGGGGAAAAGATAAAAGTGAGAACTCAAACAGACAAGGATGCCCATTGTCCCCACTGCTATTCAACATTGTACTGGAAGTCCTAGCCAGGGCAAACAGACAAGAGAAAGAAATAAAGGGCATCCAAATATGTAAAGGGGAAGTCAAAATATCGCTGTTTGCCAATGATATGATCGTATACATAGAAAACCCTAAACACTCATCCAAAAAGCTCCTAGATCTAATAAATGAATTCAGCAAGGTTTCAGGGTACAAAATCAATGTACACAAATCAGTAGCATTGCTGTATACCAACAACAACCAAGCTGAGAATCAAATCAAGAACCCCTTGTTACAATAGCTGCAAATAAAATAAAATAAAATACTTAAGAATATACCTAACCAAGGATGTGAAAGATCTCTACAAGAAAAACTGAAAAACTGATTGCTGAAAGAAATCACAGACAACACAAACAAATGGAAACATATCCAATGCTCATGATGGGTAGAATAAAAAATGACCATACTGCTAAGAGCAATCTACAGATTCAATGCAATTCCCATCAAACTACCATGATTATTCTTCATAGAACTAGAAAAAAAACCCTAAAATTCACATGAAACCACAGCAGGGCGTGGTGGCTCACGTCTGTAATCCCAGCACTTTGGGAGGCTAAGGTGGGCAGATCACTTGAGCCCAGGAGGTCGAGACCAGCCTGGATAACATTGTGAAACCCTGTCTTTACAAAACTTACAAAAATTAGCTGGGTGTGCTGGCACGTGCTGTCGTCCCAGCTACTCAGGAGGTTGAGGTGCAGGATCACTTGAGCCTTGGAGGCAGAGTTTGCAATGAGCCAAGATTGTGCCACTGCACTCCAACCTGGGTGACAGAGTGGGACTCCGTCTCAAAAAAAAAAAAAAAAAAAAAAAAAAAATCATATGGAACAAAAAAGAGCCCAAATAGCCAAAGCAAGATAAGCTGGAGGCATCATATTTACCTGACATCAAACTATACTACAAGGATATTGTTACCACCAAAACAGCATGGTACTGGTATAAAAATAGGCACATAGACCAATGGAACAGAATAGAGAACCCAGAAATAAAGCCAAATACTTACAGCCAACAGATCTGCTACAAAACAAACAAAAATATAGAGAGCAGAACAAACACCTCATTCAAGAAATGGTGCTGGGATAACTGGCAAGCCACATATAGAAGAATGAAGCTGGATCCTCATCTCTCACCTTATACAAATATCAACTCAAGATGGATCGAAGACTTAAATCTATGATCTGAAATCACAATTCTAGAAGATAACATCGGAAAAACTCTTCTATACATTGGCTTAGGCAAATAGTTCATGACTACGAACCCAAAAACAAATGCTACAAAAACAAAGATAAATAGATGGGACCTGATTAAACTTAAAAGCTTCTGCACAGAAAAAGAAATAATCAGCAGAGTAAACAGACAACCCACAGAGTGGGAGAAAATTTTGCAAACTATGCATCTGACAAAGGACTAATATCTGGAATCTACAAGGAACTCAAACAAATCATCAAGAAAAAAACAAATAACTCCATTCAAAAGTGGGCAAAGAACATGAATAGACAATTCTCAAAAGAAGATATACAAATGGCCAATAAACACATGAAAAATATGCTCAACATCACTAATTATCAGAGAAATGCAAATCAAAACCACAATGACATACCACCTTACTCCTGCAAGAATGGCCATAATTAAAAAATAAAAAAATAATAGATATTAGCATGGAGGTGGTGAAAAGGGAACGCTTTTACACTGCTGATGGGAATGTAAACTAGTACAACCACTATGGAAAACAGTATGTTGACTCTTTCTGGAGACAGATTCTCACTCTGTCACCCAGGCTGGAATGCAGTGGCACGATCTTGGCTCACTGGAACCTCTGCCTCCTGGGTTCAAGTGATTCTCCTGCTTCAGCCTCTGGAGTAGCTGGGACTACAGGCACGTGCCTCCATGGCTGGCTAATTTTTTATATTTTTAGTAGAGACAGGGTTTCATCATGTTGGCTGGGCTGGTCTCGAACTCCTGACCTTAGGTGATCTTCCTGCCTTGGCCTCCCAAAGTGCTGGGATTACAGGCATGAGTTACTGCATCTGGCCAGAGATTCCTTAAAGAACTAAAAGTAGAATTACCATTTGATCCAGCAATCCCATTACTGTGTATCTACCCAGCGGAAAAGAAGTCATTATGTGAACAATACACTTGTACACACGTTTATAGCAGCACCATTTGCAATTGCAAAAATATGGAACCAGTCTAAATGCCCATCAACCAATGAGTGGACAAAGAAAATGTGGTATATATACACCATGGAATACTCCTCAGCCTTAAAAAGGAATGAAATAATGGCATTCACAGCAACCTAGATGGAGTTGGAGACCATTATTCTAAGTGAAGTAACTCAAGAATGGAAAATCAAACATTATATGTTCTCACTTACAAGTAGGAGCTAACCTATGAGGATGCAAAGGCATAACAATGATGTAATGGACTTTGGGGACTCAAAGGGAAGGGTGGAGGGGGTGAGGGATAAAAGACTACACATTGGGTACAGTGTACACTGCTCAGGTGATGGGTGCACTAAAATGTCAAAAAAAAAAAAAGAAAAGAAAAGCAACTCATGTAAATAGGATATTCAATAAGATTATCAGTATAGTCAGTGGGAAGACATATTTAAAGGAAAGAAAAGAGGCCAAGTGCAGTGGCTCACACCTATAATCCCAGCACTTTGGGAGGCCGAGGTAGGTGGATTGCTTGGGCTCAGGAGTTCGAGACCAGCCTGGGCAACACAGCAAAATCCCACCTCTACCAAAAAAAAAAAAAAAAAAAATTAGCCAGGCATGGTGGCACACATCTGTGGTCCCAGCTACTCAGGAGGCTGATGTGGGAAAACTGCTTGAGCCTGGGCGGTGGAGGTTGAAGTGAGCCGAGATTACGCCAATGTACTCCACCCTGGATGGCAGAGTCAGACTCTGTCTCCAAAAATCTACAACATCGTGGAAGCTGGAAAACATATTGTTCCCATCTGTATAAAAGATACAAAAATTAGCTGGGTGTGGTGGTGCACGCCCGTAGTCCCAGCTACTCAGGAGGCAGAGGCAGGAGGATTGCTTGAGCCAGAAGGTTGAGGCCACAGTGAGGGAAAAAAAAAAGAGAGAGAGAGAGAGAGAGAGAGAGAGTCTTGCTATGTTGCTCAGGCTGGTCTCGAACTCCTGACTTCAAGTGATCTTCCCACCTCAGCTTCCCAAAGGGCTGGGATTACAGGTGTGAGTCACCACGCCTGGCTGAAAAAACACACTATTAAACAAAGTGAGACAAATGAAAATGAAAATACAACATACTAAAACAGTATGCAGTGAAAGCTGATCTCAAATCAATAATCTAACATTACACCTTAAGGAACTAGAAAAAGAACTATATCCAAAGCCAGCAGAAAAAAATAATAAAGATAATGCAGAAATAAACAAGATAAATAGAAAAATAATAATCAATGAAACCAATAGTTGATTCTTTGAAAAGATGAACAAAACTGATAAACTTTTAAGAGAGACAAGATCCAAATAATGAAAATTAAAAATGAAAGCGGGGACATTACAACCAATGCCACAAAAATAAAAAAGATTATAAATAAGAGAACAGCATGAACAACTATATGACAATAAATCTGATAACCTATATAAAATGGAGGCAACTTACCAAGACTGGCTCATAAAGAAATTAAAAATCTGAACAGATCTCTAACGAGCAAGAAAACTGAATCAATAATCCAAACCCTCTTATAAAGAAAAGCCTAGAATCATATAGCTTCTCTGATGTATTCTACCAAACATTTAAAGAATTAACACCAATCCTCCTTCCAAAAACTCAAATAGGTAGGAACATTTCCTATTTCGTTCTATGAGGACAGCATTACCCTGACAAAGCCAGACAAAGATACTACAAGAAAACTATTAGACCAATATCCTTTGTAAACAGTGATGCAAAAATCTTCAA
Source organism: Mandrillus leucophaeus (assembly GCF_000951045.1). Taxonomy (NCBI): domain Eukaryota; kingdom Metazoa; phylum Chordata; class Mammalia; order Primates; family Cercopithecidae; genus Mandrillus; species Mandrillus leucophaeus. Next base: position 434,263 of record NW_012103043.1, read on the forward strand.
CAAAATGCTAGCAAAGAGAATTCAAAAGCGCATTAAAAGAATTACACACCATGACTAAGTGGGATTTATTCCTTGAATGCAAGAATGGTTTAATATATGAAAACCAATCATTGTAATATATCACATTAATGAAATTAAAGAAAATTTTAAAATGATATGATCATCTTACTACAGAAAAAGCATCTGAGAAAATTCAACACTTTTTCTTGGTAAAAGCACTCAACAAACTAGGAATGGAAGAAAACTACCTCAACATAATAAAGACCATAAATAAAAAGCCCACAGCTAACATCGTACTTAATGGTAAAAGACTAAAAGCTTTTCCTCTAACATCAGGAACAAGAGAAGGATGCCTGCTTCCAGCACTAATATTTAACATAGTATTAAAAGTCCTAGACAGATCAATTAGGCAAGAAAAAGAAATAAAAGGCAACCAAATTGGGAAAAAAGTAGTAAAATTATCTCTGTTCAGAGACATTATCTTATATATGGAAAACCCTAAAGATTCAGTGAAAAACTGCTATAAACAAAGCAAAACATTCTGCCTGCCTGTGGTACTAGGAAGAAGCTGCAAGAGCTGCAAGAGGACTTGCCCTCTGGCCTGAAGTCAGTATAAAGAGCGACCAAGTATTATTGATATTTCCTCACCCTTCGGCTCTCAGTAAAGGATGGTTTTCTCCACTGTTTCAGGATGCGATGTATAGCTCTTTGTACGGCCTGCAACACACAACTTAATCACCACCTCTCTGGTCACTGCCACAGGTCTTACAGCAGCAGTCCCTAACCTTTTCAGCACCCAGGACTGGTCTTGTGGAAGACAATTTTTTCATGGACCAGCGGGGTAGGGGAAGATGGTTTCAGGATAAAACTGTTCCACCTCAGATCATCAGGCATTAGATTCTCATAAGGAGAGCACAATCTAGATCTCTCGTATGTGCAGTTCACAATAGGGTTTGTGCTCATTAATGTTGCTGCTGACTGGTCTGTGGCCCAGGGGTTGGGGATCCCTGTCTTACACTGAAGACCACACCAAAGGAAGGCTTCCTAAGAGCAGAGCCTGGCTGGGGAGGCTGGAGCCAGAACAGAGCCCAGGAACCCAAAAGGTGGTTGCTTAGTGCCCCAACCTTCTGCTTCCCGTTTTCCTTCCGTGCACACTAAACCATGCAAACGATCCTTGAAGTTGAAAGAAATCTGAACCTTTGGCATCCCTGTGGTACACTGGCAGCTCAAATCAGAGTATATAAAGACCTATAATATATAAAGAGTTCCTACAAACCAATGAGAAAAACAAATGGCAACAAGTATTTCAACAGATAGTTCAAAAAAAAGGAAACACAAGCAGCTCTTAAACATATGAAATGATGCTCTCCTAAGAAGCCTTCTTGGGAGGGCTGCTGAGTCAGCATGGCTGGTTGGAAGTCCATCCTCCAACCACAGCTATATTTTCCCAGTTATCTGAAGGATCAGCTCCACTTGAATGACCAATTCTCACCATAAGAGTGTTGATAAATCAGGCCGGGCGCAGTGGCTCGCCCCTGTAATTCCAGCACTTTGGGAGGCTGAGGTGGGCGAATCACCTGAGGTCAGGAGTTCAAGACCAGCCTGGCCAACATTGCGAAATCCCGTCTCTACTAAAAATAGAAAAATTAGCTGGGCATGGGTGGCGCATGCCTGAAATCCCAGCTACTCGGGAGGAAAATCGCTTGAACCCAGGAGGCAGAGGCTGCAGTGAGCCAAGATCACGCCACTACACTCCATACTCTAGCCTGGGTGACAGAGAGACTCCGTCTAAAAAAAAAAAAAAGTGTTGATAAATAAACCCAACAAGAGCACAGAAGGCTCATGCTCACTCATCTCCTCTGCCCCAATATGTAGATGAAAAGACAGTAAACAAAAGAAAAAAAAGGAACAAATTCAGAATAGTGTTGAGATCAGGAGAGGATATGGGAGAAGACACTGGGATTGGCTATGTCTATGTCTGCTCTAAATTCTCTTCTCCTACATATTCTTTGTATAGAGGCAGAAAAGCTGCTCATTTTCCCAGCCTCTCTTGCAGTAGGGGTGGGTGCCCAAGTGATTTAATCGTTGCCTGAGAGGCACAGACTAGTTTCTGGGAGAGCATTTCTTTTCCGATGACAGGGTGAATGTTGCTGTTGCCAGATTTCTCCTGTTCTCTCTCCTTCCCTGATCTTGGACATGGAAGCCACCTTGTAACCATGAGGGAAGGGCTAGGAGACCTTTACAGAGGGTGGAAAGCAGGTGGTACATACTGACAGGTGACTCTGGGAGGGGAACCACAGATTCTCTTAGGCAGAGCCTCAGTGAAGTGTCCTGTTTGGAGTTGGTAAGAACAATCAGCAGGAAGGAGGGGAGAAGAAGAAATCATGGCCATCAAATGGTAGCCTGTTTGTGGCTCCTTCTGTCTGTACCACCATGACCCAGAGTGCTTACTTTCAGGCTAAGAAAGAGGACTACTATGGTGAGCTTTGGATGGCATCTTGGGCTAAGGCTGACAGAATGAAGCGCCACAACCTGCCCATGATGGGGACTCGTTGGGCAGGTGTCTGCCTGCCTCCCACTCTAGTAGATGGCTCATCGGCCTGTCCTGGAGGTGAGATGTGCTAAGTAAACAGCTGTACTCTTGAAAAAGAAACCTGAGTGTACTACCAATCTGGGTCCTTCACTTGTAAACTACAACCTGATAACCAAGGATTTCCAGATAGGGTAAAATGTCCTAAAGGAAAGACCACAATGAACAAATCAAAGATTGAACCCAGAAAAGGCAGATAATTCAGGGAACAAGTTATTTTAGAAAATGTTAGCATCTGCAGCTGATATCTGAGAAGATATCACAAAGCTTTCCTTCTATTAACAGACCATGCAATTCAGAACAGGCTTCCTCACTGACAACAAAGAAAAAAAGGTGGAAAAATAGAAGCAAACTTCTGAGAGCTAATGCGTTAGTGATAAATAACTGAGCCATGGTGTGGGGAAGACAGAAATCCAAAGAGCGACGTCTTTGCTTTGGAAATATTTGTCCATGAGGAAGAGGCTAGGCAGAACTTCTACCAAACTTGAGGGTCTGGGTTGGGCGCGGTGGCTCATGTCTGTAATCCCAGCACTTTGGGAGGCTGAGGTGGGTAGATCACCTGAGGTCAGGAGTTTGAGACCAGCCTGGCCAACATGGTGTAACCCCGCCTCTACTAAAAAAATAAAAGTTAGTTAGGCGTAGTGGCATGTGCCTGTAATCCCAGCTACTTGGGAGGCTGAGGCAGGAGAATCGCTTGAACCCAGGAGGCGGAGGTTACAGTGAGCTGAGACTGTGCCACTGCACTCCAGCCTGGGCAACAGAGCGAGATTCTGTCTTGGAAAAACAAACAATAACTTGAGGGCCTAGGGGGACCAAAGCAGGGGCTAGGGCCCTGTTAACTTACCCCTCCTTTGTCCTGGTATTCCAAAGGTATGCAACCTAGAATAAGTGTCAACTGGAAGTAAACCAGCATCTACACCAGCTAGCACCCAGCTTTGAGTTCCAGGCAGTCTACAAAACTTCAGTCCCTGAACAGGATCATGGCATCCCTACAGTGCTACTGCCAGGAAGTCGGCAGAAGCAAACAGAAGTGTTCTGTAGAAGAAGATAACATCATCTTAGGCCTCAAACTATTTCTACAATAAATTTTTCAAATACTATGTCCACCAGACAGTAAAAAATAACCAGGTACATAAGGAGATAAGACAATCTGAATGAGAAACAGCAGAAATATTTATAGGCAACAGAAATAGATCTGTGAAGGCTCCCGATACTAGAATTATCAGACATAAAGCTTTAAAATAACTAAGATTATTATGCTAAAGTAGATAAAAGACTAAATTAAAAATCTGGCGAAGAACTGAAAGCATAAAAAATGATATAGCTGATTTTTTTTTTTTTTTTTGAGACGGAGTCTCACACTG
>NW_012103043.1:438574-455998 GCF_000951045.1 Mandrillus leucophaeus
ATTCTCCTGCCTCAGCCTCCTGAGTAGCTGGGATTACAGGTGCATGTCACCAAGCCCAGCTAATTTTTGTTTTTTAGTAGAGTCAGGGTTTCACCATGTTGGCTGCGTTGGTCTCAAACTCCTGACCTCAGGTGATCCACCCACCTCAGCCTCCCAAAGTGCTGGGATTATAGGCATGAGCCACCATGCCTGGCCTGATACAGCCGATTTTACTTTTTTTTAACTTTTCCTTTTCCTGAGACGGAGTCTTGCTCTGTCTCCCAGGATGGAGTGCAGTAGCGCAATCTTGGCTCACTGCAGCCTCCTCCTCCCGGGTTCAAGCTATTCTCCTGCCTCTGCCTCCCCAATAGCTGGGATTACAGTCATGTGCCACCACACCCAGCTAATTTTTACATTTTTAGTAGGGACAGGACTTCAGCATGTTGGCCAGGCAGGTCTTGAACTCCTGACCTCAGGTGATCTATCTTGGTCTCCCAAAGTGCTGGGATTACAGGCATGAGCCACTGTGCCCAGCGATACAGCTGATTTTAAAAAGAGAGGATATTACATCTCTCAGACGATAGGAAAAATGAAAGGGAAGAAATAATCAAATAGGAAAAACGAAGAAAATCACTGGTCTCTATCTCTATTTCCACAGAATGAATGAGCTTTTTGAATCTTCAAAACACCAAGATAGAATCCCAAAGTACTTACAAAGCAATGGAAATTAGATTTACAATAGATTTTTTAGCAATAAAACTGGATGCAAAGTCTATGGAACAATGCCTTCAGGGACCTAAGGGGATTTGACTTTGAACCTAGGATTCAAAGTACGTAGTCAATTAAGGTACACCACAGTCAAATTTAAAAATGGAATAAAAAATTAGGCCTCTGTACACACCAAGGCCTGTGAGGGTTGACCCTCCAGCCTTTTTGATGTCAGCTCCTTTCGCCCTTCCATTACCATCCCGTTGGGCTGTTCCTTTTAAATTCTAAACTCTTCCACCTCAGGCCTTTGCACTTTCCTTCTGCCTGGATGTTCTCCCAAATATATGCATGGCTTCATCCCTCACCTTTTCTGGTCTCTGCTTAACTGTTAGTTTGGCCTTTTCTTTTTTTTTTTTTTGAGACGGAGTCTCGCTCTGTCGCCCAGGCTGGAGTGCAGTGGTGCGATCTTGGCTCGCTGCAAGCTTAGTTTGGCCTTTCTTAATTGCCCAACATGAAACAGCATCCTGCCAGTATTCTGTATCTCCCTGCCCTTTTAACTTTTTTTCCATGGCATCCATCACTACTCAAGACACTACAGATACCTGTTCTCATTTGCTTAGTCTGTCTCTCTCCATAAGAAAGCAGATCCACGAATGCAGGGACTCAGTCTGCCTTATTCACTGCTGCCTGCCCCATGCCTATACCACGCCTGGCCAGGGGAGGTGCCCCATCAGTGATTGTCAATGACTGAATGAAACTGTGAGCTAACTCTTAGATCCATACCTTCTCCCGTCCCCCACCAATCTGTTCCTTTCCTGATTTAATCAATGGTTCCGGCATCCATTTTTTGCAGCTACACCTGGAGGTGCCACATGTTCATTACGCTCTTTCCTTCCACATTCAACCACCCATCAAATCTTATTAGTTCTGCCTCCAAAATACATCTTGAACCTGTCTCCTTTCTCCTCTCCATGGCCACCACACTGATCCAAGTCACCTTCATCTCTTCCTGGGACTGTTACAGAAGATACTCCCTGATTGTTTTTCTATTTTAGTTCATGACACCTCTGCGCCAACTCTGCCAAGAAGAAAACGCTAGCTCCTCGAAAGGTCTCTGTGGTCCACCTCCTGCCTCATCTCATACCACCCTCTCCTTTTGCCCTCTATGTGCCAGTCACAGTGGCTTCAAACAAATCAAACACTCTTTACTTTTACTCTCACTTCTACTAGGAAACACTTTCTCCAGGTTTCTATATGGCCGTCTCACTCTTCTCCTTGGGTTTCATCTGCAGTGTCCTCTCACGAGGCCTTCTCTGGTCACTCCTTCCCAGGCACTCTCATCTGAAGACCCTGCTTATTTCCTTCTTAGTCTGAATCTAGTCTGAAAATATTTTGTTGACCTAACTGCCTCCCTGCTTATGTGTGCATCCCTACCAGACTGAGCTCCATGAAGGCAGGGAAGTACCTTCCGTCTTTTGTCTTTACAACCAAGCCCAGAGCCCGTGCAGGCAGCCTCCCTCAGCATACGCATGTGGAGGAGCACTCTGTGGCTCCTGATGTCCAGGGCCCACCTCCTGCCAGGTTCTGGAGGGCAGGCATGTCACCCTCTCACTGATGCTGGGACCTGAGGCTGGGTGCTGGAGAAGTCTAACGGGACACAATTCAAAGCCCTTTGGCTTATTTAAAAAATCTCCACCTTCATGTTTCAAGAAAGAATTCTTGCAGCAACAATGAAAGAAGCACCTACCACTACTGTTGACTCCCACTGGCTTCCAGTGGAGTAGTGAACCGGACCCAGTAAGTCCTTGCATATTTCTCGAAGTCGGTATTCAAACCCTAATTATAGAAAAACAAACAAACAAACAAAAAAACAAAACAGAAATAGGAACACATTACAAAAAGAAATAAAAATCAAGAATATGCTATGTTGTTGTGTCTATCAAATCAGAATAAACACATGCGTATTTTATTGCCTACTACGGGCAAGATACCCCTGCATGTCTCTCAGTGTGGGGCACTGAGACCCTTCACAGATTTTCACTCATTTGCTCACTCCCCTGACGACATCTGTAGTACCTTCTCTGTGTGTTGCGCCCAGAGGAAAAACGAGATGTGGCCAATTCTGTGATAAACTCCTTAAGGTGATGGGAAAATATGGGAAATTGTGGGCTGGTAAGATCTGTCTTTGAGAATATGGGCTGGCAACTGGTGTTAAGAGGAGGTCAGGAAGGTGGGGAGGCCAGCTCGCAGGAGGTAAGAGATGGCAAAGGTATGACTGAGGAGGGGCAACTGAGTGGAGGGGGCATAGGCCCATTAACTCAAGGGTTATGGGCATCACCCAGTAGGGTTGCTAGAAAGGCTGGAGGTAGAGTGTCGGGGTTTGTCAGCACTTGGGGCAGCTAAAGCAATAGCGAATGGATTAAATTGTCCAAAGAAAAGGGTGGAGTAAGAGAGGCAAAACTGGAATCTGAGGAATTTTGGAAGTGAATGGGGTCCACTTTTACACTAGATTCTTCCTTTTACAGCCAAGGAAACAAGGGACAGAATGGAAGATGGGTAACTGGTGTATGGACACTGGAACAGGCATGTGGAGGATGGAGAAAGAGAAGCAAGCAGCAGAAGTGATCCCAAGATGGGTGGCAGGGCCGACAGGAGGTAGGGACTTGATGTAGGGCATCAGAGCAAGTCCCAATCAACACCTAGGATGAAGCAAACCAGAGTGGAGTAAGAGGAGGGGCTCCCAGGGAAGATGTGACTAGAGCACCACAGGAGAGGTATGAGGGCCTGGGAAGGCTGAGTATTCAGAAAAGCTGGGGACCACACATAATGGCAACCACATAGACCTGGTGGGAAGAGTAAACATCAAATTCATCATTGTGGTCTGCAGGGAGGGAGGGGAGGCTTCAAGCTGATCAGTAATATTTGCTGTCATTTACAAGTGTATGTACACCCACACATACACACTCATATTTACACAGCCAGAGGCACATATGACATATTAGTTCTGGGAATTACATTCGTGAAGGTCTGATTATGATTTTCTCTGTCTTTTCTGTACTTGATTTTTTTTCTAAATTATAATCAAAATGGGGAGGGTGATGACAAAAATAAAGCAAAAAGGCCAGGAAGCAGCACAGGAAGAGCTCTGGGAGGGCCTGCCCATGCTGCACCCTGAAGGCTGTACTCAAGTGGGAGGAAAAGCTGGTAAGGCTGTTGGAGTCACTGTAAGGACAGTGCAGCCACCTCTTCCAGCATACCTGGCTTTCTGCAGGGGAGGCAGCAGAGTGAGAGCTCTGGCAGGAAGCACCAGGAATGGAGGGCCTCAGTAAGTGCAGGACATCAGGCAAGCCTGTTCAGGGCAGGAGGGGCTGGGAGGAGGAAGAGAACCACTGCTACAAGATGCCCTCACTGATGAGCAGCACTGCCAAGGTGTGGTGCAGGGCAGGAGCCAGAACACAGAATCTACTCCTTTAGGCCATGTCTTTCCACCCAGGCATCTATTCCACCCTCCTGTGGCCTGTCCTGCTGCTCCTCTGTGGGAACACCCTCAGGGCCACTCTATTCAGAGCCTCAGAGCCTATTAAGGGGCTGGGTGCCTGCTGAGCTGCCTTAATTGCAGCTCAGGCTGGGAGGTAGAGGCTGCTGGGCCCACCTTGTTGATGGGAGAGCAGCAGGCTGGGATCTGGGCCATCACACCTTTTCCCTGATTTCACAGGGACTAAGCCAGGCCTGGGAGGATGGAGGGGCAGAAGGAGAAAGCTGCTTAGGGCTGCCAAGAGCCTCACCTTCGTTTACGAGGTACCGTGCGTAAAGGAGGAGCCAATGGCGGTACTCGTGGCTGGACTGCAGGGTGAGTGCTGCTGCCACCTGGTTCTCTAGGTAGGCCAGGGTGGTCTCTTGCTGCACCACATGAGGCACGGAGAAGAGCCGGGCAGCCTGCCTTCCCGAGCTGCAGAGACCAGGAGAGTTTCCATGATGAGGCAGCAGGCACTACAGAGTCAGGAACTGCCCCCATGTGCAACAGGCAAGGAGCTGGCAGGAGGCAGGCACCAGGGCTGCCAAGGCCTCCTGTCCACTAGCTAGTCTGTTGGCAGATGCCAGATCTGTTGTCTGCCCATCCCCACATCCCAGCCATGTGCCTCCTGGCACCCTTGGGGTATCTCACCCAGCACCTGCCATCTGGGCCCCTGAAGTGACAGGGCCAGTGACTGCTGCCCCCAACCCCAAGATATTACCTGATGCAGGACCACTACCCTCAGCACCCCTAGTCTGTCCTGCCCAGCCTGCCTGTGCTGACCAGCACCTGGGGCACAGGGGAAGGGCAGGTGGATACAAGGCCTGGGTAGGGACTATGTGTGCACTGACCCAGTCACTTCCCCAGGGCAGGACTAAGGACAGAGGCCATGGCACTGGGGTCACGTACTTGGAGGTGCGGCCCTGGATTATGGCTAATGGTCCTGAGCACAGCATGGCGTCCTGGGATGGCAGGCTGCTCCTAAAGTCTGCACACTGAGCCAGTGAGTCCTGCTTGTCAGAAACCAGGTTCCTGGGGAGGCAAAGGCAGGAGCAGAGCTCAGGAAAACCAAGAGATCTACCAGAGGAGGCTGGCAAGGAGGCCACAGAGAAGCAGCCCCTATCGACACAAAGCCAGCAGAGGCTGAGCGCCCCTGCACTTCCGCACAGGCGCCTATCACTGACAGGTTTCATGGTAATGGGTCTGATGGATCATTGTTCCCGAGGAAAAATGAATGAGGTGAAGGCTGTGGATAGGGCCCTTGCTGGGAACACTTCAGCTCCATATGTTGGTTCCTGATGACTGCAGGCCTCTGAGTGCAGTGTGCTCTGATGCTCGGCTCAAATACTGCCATGGTCTGCCCAGGGGCCCACATGGCCTGCGTCCTGTAGCTGGGGAGTAATGCCAGGCCTCTACCTGCCTTTATTTCTACAACTATCCCAGATTGGCAGTCCTTCCACCTACTCTGGACCCTTTTCATCCTTGTGAAGAAAAGACTCTTCACACACTTTTAGAACAGCTGGATGTCTTCGTAAATGTGTCCAAAATACAAAGATGCCTATAGAGAGTCAATATTTCTCTTCTTAAATAATCAGCTTATTTCCATTATTACAGCAATCACATATAATAGACAACATTTTGCAATTTGGGGGAGCAGGCAGTGGAGGTTTTTTTTTCCTTTGAGACAGGGTCTCACTCTTTTGTCCAGGCTGGAGTGCAGTAGTGTGATTATGGCTCACTGCAGCCTTGACCTCCTGGGCTCAAGGGATCTTGTGCTTCAGCTTCCCAAGCAGCTGGGACTACAGATGTCTGCCACTGCACCAGGCTTATTTAATTTTTTTTTTTTTTTGGTAGAGACAGGGTCTTACTATGTTGCCCAAGCTGGTCTCAAACTCCTGGGGTCAAGCAATCCTCTCAGCCTCCCACAGTGCTGGGATTACAGGTGTGAGCCATCGCACCCAGCATTTTTTTTTTTCCCAAATTCAAGAAAGAAGTCTCAGTGTGAATGTAGACTTCTGCATGGCAGTTCTTAACAGAAAACGGGCTAGGAGGTAGCAAGCTTTGGTTCTTAAGGACCAAAGGTATAGACAGAAGAAAAAAACTTGGAGTGGCTGGAACACAACGTACATATTTCATGTGTCTGGGTTAAGAGCTCTGTGTATAAATTATTTTGCAAGTACAGAAAAGGGCTCCAAATTCCTGAGTGGACAGAGGAAAAGTACAGACCATTATGCCTAGGTAAGTGGATGAGCATCCTTACTAATTCACTGAGGAAGTCTGAAGTACTTACTAAGCTCACAGAAATTGACTAGTCCTGGTAAGGCTCCTGTAAAGCCAACTCACCTATGCTCATGGTGGCTAAGGGGGCCACAGCAAAAACCATAACAATTTTGGGGCTTTTTCAAAAAGTGGCTCCTGAAAATAATGCAGGAGGACAGTGCTCCTGCACATAGGCTCTGAGGGTAGAGGCCACAGGCTGCAGTGTCCTGCTGGGACAGGGAAGCATGCACAGATAGTCAAAGCAGCCTTCACTCCAGGGCCTGACTCTCAGGAAAAGCAGGGCTAGGCAGCCCTGTAGGCCACGACCCTTTGCTCTGCTGTCTAGAGCAGACAGACACTCATCCAGGGAACAGTGCTGGGGGTCAGCTTGCTTACCATGTAGAAAGTGACGGATTAAAGCAGTACGCCTTCCCATCAGACAGGTTCATTACTGGGATTCCATGCTGCGTCAGCAAGATCTGTGATACCGTCATATCACTTCCTGGGGACAGCACGGGAATGAGTTCTGGGTGTGTTCTGATCAGCAAGTGTTTGCAAACACATCAAAGGAGAAATCTAAACTCTAGGCTCCCACAGTCCCAGCAGCAAATGCGTCAACACTGCCTTGGCAAATAGGGAGGGCAAGCCATTCTCCTTGCCACACACCAGGCTCTTGTCACCTCTTGGGGACCCATTCAAACATGTCCCCAAAAAGTGTGTGTCTCCTGCAGCGTAACCGCACCTCCTGCCTCACTGAGAGCTCTGTGCTGAGGCCAGAGCCTGGCTCTCTGAGCGGGGCCCTTCTGCAGCATCAGACATGAACTTGGGCCCCCAGGGGAGTAGGGGCAGCCTGTTGCCTGCATTACCTGCCAGAATGGAGTGTAGAGACTCTTCTTTCACCACAACCACCTGTCTGTGAACATCCCTAGGAGGGAGACAGGAAACAGTTTACTCACCAAGTAAACACATCAGAGTGTGCCTCAGCCGCTCAGACACCCTGGTCCCTACTGCATGCGCCCCTAACCCTGGCTGCTCCTAGTGACAGGGACTCTGGGCTACGAGTGGCTTCTGCTCTCCATGTGCCACTACACTCCCTCTGCATAAGGATGCAGCACACAGCCCAGGCAACAGAGCCACAGGGAACCCTCAGCGCCCATACCGCTTTGGGGGAAGCTGGGCCACAGCAGCCACATCAGGAACATGGCCACACTCTGCCAGCTAAGACTCCATTTATGATGAACCCCACATAGAACTCTGGTAATGCAACTGGTTGCATGAGCTGCTCCAGTAAGGAGATAATCGAGCAGGCAAGCTGCCTCCATCCCCATTGCGCAACATCCCTCAGCCCTCAGCCTACCCAGGGCACCCAACACAAGCAATATCACTAACTGCTCAGGGCCTCCTCTGGGGCCTGATGGCCAGCCTTGTCCACTGCCTTCCCTGCCCCTGCAGTGAGGTGGGGCCTGCACAGCCCTGTCCTGCCCTAGCTGGAGCCCACCCCACCCTGCGCCTGCCTCTCACCAGACAGACAGTGTGGCCGCAGCAGTAAGCGCCATGACGTAGGAGCCTGTGCAATGCAAAGTAGAGATCGGGGACGGCAGGAGGATGGGAGAGAGGAGACGGCGACCACAGGTGGAGAACACTGACAGCATCCTTTTTTCACAGGCGACACACACCACGTCACTGAGAAGACAGAGTGGGGGCAGGTGTCATGGGGGCAGCCAAGACAGTAGCCCTGGATGTGTGGGCCTTTCCTCTGCCTGGGGCCAACAAGAGCCTCCCCTGAGCAGGTACAGTCAGAGGGTAAGGTGGATTGGGTTAGGGTGGGGCTGGTGGAGCCTCCCTGAGATCTTGGATGAAAGAGGTTTCTGTCCTCTTTTCACAGGCTGCCCGTGCTTTCCTAAGCTCACGCTGATGCTGACCAAAGGGTGTGGGGGCTTTGGAGAGCAATGCCTCTGATGATCACCCAGGAAACATGCCTTGCTTATCGGATAAGGCCACATAGTACCCGCAGGACAGTCTCCTGGCTGCAACTAGTCAGACCAGTCCAGAGAAGGTCTCTAACAAGGCAGGCTAAGAGAAGTGCAGGGATGACAGCATGCACCCCTGTGTCCAAGAGGCTGTCTGGCTGGCGTGGGAGATGCATGTTGCTCTCAAACAAGGAGTGCCTTACAGAACAGTCTGGACACTGTCCAGCTTCTCCTCTGAGTGACCACCAGGCCCCTGGAAGGGCCCTGCACAAGCAGGCTGCTGCCTTCCCAGAGAGAGCCCCCTAAGGCCCAGCCACAGGCCCAGGGTGAGGCTGGAGCTTAGACCTCAGTCAGCAGTAGCAGATGTGCAACCAGTATAGTGAGATCCTGGCCACAGTAGCCACCCAGAGCCCCACTTTGTGTCAATTCTATCCTGCTAAGCCAGTTACCCCAGCAGGCTCAAGGAGGTCAGTTAAGAAAGGAGCTCTGCCAACTGCTTTCCTAATGAGACACTGTTGCTACTGGCTCCAAAAAGGGAGAGGCAAGTGAGATGCTTTTGTTTACAAATGTTTACTTGGAGAGTATGAATCAGAGAACACGCTAAGCAGCACGGGCAGCAGGAAGCTCTCCGAAGTGCTGTGACTGAATTCTTATTTCTTCTGAGACAGAGTCTCAGTCTGTCACCCAGGCTAGGAGTGTAGTGGCGTGATCTCGGCTCACTACAACCTCCACCTTCCCAGTTCAAGCGATTCTCCTACCTCAGCCTCCCGAGTAGCTGGGATTACAGGCACACGCTACCACGCCTGGCTAATTTTTGTATTTTTGGTAGAGATGGGGTTTCACTACGCTGGCCAGGCTGGTACTGTGACTGAATTCTATCTGCCCATCTCTGGTGGTCAGAGCCTGCCTCAAGTCAGTCCACTGCAAAGAAAGCCATCATTTCTGGGCTGTAACAATGGGGAGTAGGTCTGCAGGCTGGGCCTGAACTGGGCAGGACTGAGCAGAAGGGGAGGTCCCAGGTGGTCCAGCAGGCTTGCCCCACAGCTGCTATGTCACTGTGGGAGAGGCTGTGCTGACACCCCTTAGCCCTCAGCTGGGGAAGCCACCTGCCTTGGGGGGAGGGGCAGAGAGTGGGAGCCTGTGGCAGTATCTGACACACAGGTGCCTGGGACCGGGAGTTTAGCTGGCTCATCCAGAGGGGGAATTCGAGGGAGGAACAGAACAAACAGTGGGGTCCCCTAGGCCTAACAACACAAACTCACTCAGGGACCACAAGAATTGTAGTCTAAGACCTAAGGCCACATGCTTTGACACAAGTAAAAGCATTTACATGGGACCTCATGGCAGATGATTAAGGGTGTAATTACGATGACTGTATCTAAGTGGTCATGTCTATAAACCTCTGCTGAGTGTCTCCCACATGGTCCTGACTGGGACACTATATCAGGCAGGAAACTGAGGAGAAACACTGGTTCCCCTTTCATATTGAACACAGGCAGGGACAGGGCTCACATACAGTTCCAGGAACCTAGGGGAAGATACTGGGTGACTAATCACTGAATCAAGGTGCCCCTCACAGTGCAGAATCTGGAATGGGCTGGGATGGGGACTTCAGGGACAGTCAGAAATTCATCCTGACCAACTTGGATGGAAATCTGGGATCCAAAAAAGGAACCAGCTCAGGTCAAAGTGAGCCAGGCACACCTTAGCGTGGAACTCGAGACTTTGGGGATATGGCTGGACGAGGGAATCAGGCCATCAGGTTCAAAGCCTGGCCTGGGTAATCCTCAGGGGCTCAGTTTCCCCATCTATAACACAGGCATACTGACGCTGACCTTGCTGGGTGCTGCAGGGACTGAGATGGCGAGCGCATATGCCTGGCCTGGAGTGAAGCCTGGTGTGAGCCTCTGTGGGAGCTGGCGCTCCCAGGGTCATGCACGTCCCCTAGACAGACCCAGGCCCAGAATGATGGCATGTGTGCCTGTGTCACCTGGGCCGGCTAAGGACCTGCCCGCCCTTACCAGCTGCCCGCAGCAGTGAGGATCCGGCTGGTGAGTACCGTCTCCCACTCCTTCCCTTCCCGGTTGCACTTCAGGCGGCTCAGCTTCACGCCCCCCACCACTGTCACTTCATTCTCCACCTCAATGTACATGGAGGGATCGGAGCTGACCTGGATGAAGTAAACACACGGGCCTGCTCAGACAAGGGCCGCAGCCCAGGTAACATGCTCCAAGGCTCTGTAGCCTGGGGCCCCAGGGCAGCAGCAGGATATAGAGGCAGACTGGCTGGCCAACAGAGGAGGTGGAGGACAGGCGGGGCAAAGGGGCTGAGCGGGAGGCCCAGAGGGCCACACATGTGGCCCCCAGGGCAGTGAGAATGCTGGGAGCTGGTTTCTACCCTGTCATCTGTGTAGTTGAACAGCCAGAGAAGAGAAGCAGTGCCAGGGTTAAAGACCCCAAAGTCACCCAACCCTGCCACTTCATCTCACAAGGGAGTAACGTGCCCAAAAGCACACTGCAAAGGACTGAGCTGGGACTGAGACTTGGGTTTCTAGCCTCCTACTTGAAGAATCTTCAAAGATGGCAGTGTTTGGCAAGATTAGAGACCATGTCAGTGCATGGAGGGAATGTCTAGAAAACCCCCAAAGGGGCTCTCCAGTTCCTGTGGTGGTGAGACTTGGTCTGCTCAAATGAGACTAAACTGGCAGGGGTGTTTATGGCACAGCATGTATGAGAAGCACCTAGTTCAGTGTCTGGCACCAAATGGGCTCAGCCGCATGCGTGTGTGGAGAGCTGAACAACAGATTTTCCCTACGGAAAAATAGGCAGAACCACCAGTCTGTGCTTGTGCGGCCACTCAAGTGGGTGAGCTGGGCCGAGGGATGACTGCCCCCTTCACAGACCCAGAAACGACAGTCCCAAGCAGTGCTTGGAGGGGAAGATGCCTAGGGGAAGGGCTGGAGGAGTTTGGGAGAGTTCTGTGCTGAGAAGCAGGGCACCCAGGAGGGAACTTGCGTCAGAACACCTGTAAGTGCAAGAGCACATCTGAGCGCTGCTGACCATGGGA
Source organism: Mandrillus leucophaeus (assembly GCF_000951045.1). NCBI lineage: Eukaryota > Metazoa > Chordata > Mammalia > Primates > Cercopithecidae > Mandrillus > Mandrillus leucophaeus. The sequence continues at coordinate 450,071 of NW_012103043.1, forward strand.
GGGCCCCTGCCTCCATTCACACCAGCAATAAGAACAAACCCTGTGGGTCCCTACCTTTTGGCTTCCCCGCTTCATTCCTCTGCACTGTGGCCCAGAAGGACCTATGGTAGGAAGGGCTGACGCCTGCTCTCTGGTGCCCTGTGAGGACCAGCCTGGGCTCAGAGCAGTGTGCAGCCAGTGGAAAGTGACCCGCACACAGGGTCCCAGAAGGCTGCTCGAGGATAGGCACCTGAGCTGAGGTACAAGGGTATGCAGACAGGCAGCAGTGTGTGTGACGGCACCACGGCAGGAGAGACCTAGATACTGTGCTGGGCCAAGTGACCAGGAGGGCTCTGGGTATAAAGGATTATTTACTCCAGAATTGTGTTTTGGGTAACCACATGCTTACAAGCTTCCATTCCAAGAGCTCAAACAACTCTGATGATGACTGCGCCGGACACTGAGAAGACAAAGCTAGCAGGATGGTTGGGAGATAGACCACGACTACACAGTCCCACAGACACCAAGCCTGAGGCTGCCCACGGCTGTGTGTGGAAATGGAGGTGGCTTCCAGTCAGGAGAGGATTCCTGAAGAGCATCAGAACATGTGGTGGTAACGGCAGCCCCAGCAGCTGGGACCCCAAGGGCAAAGCTAGACGGAGGCCATGGGTGGGTAAGAGTGGAGGCTGGCAATTTTGCTAAGAGTTGGTGCGTACCCCGACCTGCTGTGACTTCCCCTAGAAGGTGATGGAGAGCCATTGGAAACCAATCTCCAAGGAAGTGACAAGATCGGGTTTGTATGTGGTAGGGGACAGAGAATCTCTGGGTGTGCCTGATGGAGAACTGGCAGGGTCCCAGAACTTACCTGGAGGGTGAATGCTCTCTGGGGGCCTGGAATTGGCAGCTTCAGTGCAAGTGCTGGTGCAGAGAGACACATGGCCTCCTTCTCTGCGGTTAGGGCAGCTGGAGACTGGAAGAGCCAGAAACATTCCTGAGCCTTGCTCTAACACTACAGGATAGCATTTGGTAAAGGCAAGTCACCCAGAAGTGAGGCTGGGCCTACGACCAGGGCATTTCCACCCTGGGAGGGAGGAAGCAGAGGGGAGTGCTACAAGAATCCTCACCTTATAGACAAGCCAGTTGATGCCAGGGAACCTGCTCAAGGGCCCTGGGTGAGTCAAGGGCAGGTCTGAGGGAGAGTGTGGCCTCCATGCTACATTCCAGGGGCTGCATGTCTAAGCTAGCTGGTTCCCAAGGTGCCCCACCCAGCTGAGGCTTACCATGCACACAAGGCCTTCAAGCTCTAAGTGCAGAAAGGTGGGCTAAAGAAAGCAGAATGGACCCACTGGCCTCACCTGGACAGACAGAGACACAGGCATGAGACGAGAGTCCTTCCGAGGCCGCCCTTTCTTCTTCTTCTCTACTGTCTCTACCTCAAGCTCAAGTTTTCGCTTGGACAGTGAGGAAGGCTTAGCCAAAGGGACTTTCTCATCGCTGTCACTGCTGCTCTCCAGGAGGTCTCGGGGCCTCAGCTCTTTCACAAGGTTCTGCTCTTTTAACCTGCACAAAAACATTACATCACACTTCCCTTCAGAAACCATTCATGCAAGAAAGAGTGAAGTGAAATATTTAAAGTGCTTCAACAAACCTCTTGCCAACCTAGAATTCTGTGTCCAGTGAAATTATGCCTCAAAAATAAAGGAGAAATAATGACTTTGTCAGACAAAAATAAACAAAGAGACACCGGAATCTGTTGCCAGAAGACCTGCCTTGCAAGAAATGTTAAAAGTCTTTCAGAGAGAAGATAAATGATGCAGGCCAGAAACTCACATCTGCATGAAGAAAGGAAGAGTGTTAGAGAAAAAAAAAACGAACATAAAATAGAATATTTTATATTTCCTATTCCCAATTGATCTAAGAGACAACTTTCTGTTCAAAGAAATAACAGCCACCATGTCTTGAATGACTATAGTTTATGAATGAGTGAAATAAGTGGTACCAATGTCATAGGGCAAGGAAGGAAAGAGAGGGGAACTTTTTCTACTACCCATGAAGTGGTATATTATTATTTGAAAGTAGAATTAGGTTATAAATGTTTATGGTAAACTCTAGAGCAATCACTAAAAAATTATTTTAAAGCATAATTAATAATGCTGAGAGAAGAGAAACTTTATTTTTATTTTATTATTATTTTTTTGGAGATGGATTTTCACTCTTGTCGCCCCGGATGGAATGCAATGGCGTGATCTTGGCTCACTGCAACATCCGCCTACCAGGATCAAGTAATTCTCCTGCCTCAGCCTCCCAAGTAGCTGAGATTACAGGTGTGTGCCACCACGCCTGGTTAATTTTTGTATTATTAGTAGAGAAGGGGTTTTACCATGTTGGCCAGGCTGGTCTCAAACTCCTGACCTCAGGTGATTTACCTGCCTCGGCCTCCCCAAGTGCTGGGATTGCGGGCGTGAGCCACCGTGCCTGGCTGAGAAAACTGAGTCATATAAAATACTCAGTTAAAACCAGAGAAGGCAGAAAAAGAAGATAAAAAAAAAGTGAAGATTAAAAAAAAGAATAAGGCCAGGCATGTGGCTCACGCCTGTAATCCCAGTACGTTGGGAGGCTGAGGTGGGTGGATCACCTGAGGTCAGGAGTTCAAAACCAGACTGGCCAACATGGCGAAACCCCTTCTCTACTAAAAAATACAAAAATTAGCTGGGCATGGTGGCAGGTACTCGTAATCCCAGCTACTGGGGAGGCTGAGGCAGAAGAATCACTTGAACCCAGGAGGCAGAGGTTGCAGTGAGCTGAGATGGTGTGCCATTGCACCCCAGCCTGGACAACAGTGAGACTCCATCTCGGAGGAAAAGGAAAAAAAAAAAAAAAGAATAAATGCTAAAACATGGCAGATATTAATACAACTATATCAATCAACTTTAAATGTGAAAGCTCTGAATATACCAATTAAATACAAAGACTGACAAAATGGATAAAAAAGCAAAATGTTTTTAAGAAATGGGTTTATGTGGCCAAGCGCCATGGCTCATGACTGTAATCCCAGCACTTTGGGAGGCCGAGGCGGGTGAATCACCTGAGGTCAGGAGATTGAGACCGTCCTGGCCAACACGGTGAAACCCCATCTCTACTAAAATACAAAATATTAGCCGGGTGTGGTGGTGTGCACCTATAGTCCCAGCTACTCGGGAGGCTGAGGCAGGGGAATCACTTGAACCCAGGAGGCAGAGGTTGCAGTAAGCCAAGATCGTACCATTGCACTCCAGCCTGGCGACAAAGTAAGACTCCGTCTCAAAACTCCGTCAAAAAAAAAAAAAAAAAAAAGAAAAAACAAATGGGTTTATGTTTTTTAAAATTTAATTTTAACTACAAAAGACAAGGACAGATTAATAGTAGATGCACACAGTGGCTCATGCCTATAGTCCTAGCTACTTGGTAGGCTGAGGCAGGAGGATCGCTTGAGTCCAGGGGCTTGAGAGCAGCCTGGGCAAAATAATGAGACCCCATCTCTAAGAGTAAAAAATAAGTAAATAAATAAATACAAGAAAAGGGGTGATTCTAACTATATGACAACCTGGAACAGGCAAAACTATGGAGACAATAAAAAGATCAGTGGTTTCCAGGGGTTGGGGAGAAGGAGTATCTATATGAAGCACAGGATTTTTAAGGCATTGAAACTATTCTGACTGGGTGTGGTGGCTCTTGCCTGTAATCCCTGCACTTTGGGAGGCCAAGTTGGGCAGATCACTTGAGGTCAGGAGTTCGAGACTGGCCTGGCCAACATGGTGAGACCCCATCTCTACTAAAAATGCAAAAATTAGCCAGGTGTGGTGGCGCACGCATGTAATCCCAGCTACTCGGGAGGCTGAGGTAGGATAATCGCTTGAACCTGGGAGGCGGAGGTTGCAATGAGCCAAGATGTGACTGTGCCACCACACTCCAGCCTGGGCAATACAGCGAGACTCTGTCTCAAAAGAAACCAAAAAACTATTCTGTAAGATATGATAATGATACATATATGTCATTATACATTGGTTAAACCCATACAATGTACAACATCGAGAGTAGACCCAAATGTAAACTATGGACTTTGGGTGATGATGTGCCCCATTCTGGTGGGGGATGCTGACAGTGGGGGATGCTATGGGTGTGTTGGGCGGGGGGCATATGGGAACTCTTTGTATTTCCTGTTCAATTTAGCTGTGAACATAAACTGTTCTAACAAATAAAGTCTATTTAAAAAAAAAAAAAAGCAGGGACTGGAGAAAGACATGCCATAACACTAATCAAAAAAAGCTGATGTAGTTACATAACATAAGCAAAGCAGGCATCAGAGCCAGTAAAGTTATCAAGGATAAAGAGGGACATTACACAGTGATAAAGATGAAGGAGAACAATTCTGAATAAGTACAGAAGCACACCTCGTGTTACTGTGCTTTACTTCATTGTGCTTCACAGAGACTACGTTTTTTTTACAAGTTGAAGGTTTGTGGCAACCCTGCATCAAGCAAGTCTATTGGTGCCATTTCCCCAACAGCCGGTGCTCATTTCATGTCTCTGTGTCACATTTTGACAATTCTCACAATATTTCAAACATTTTCATTCTTACTGGATCGGTTTTGGTGATCTGCCATTAGTGATCTTTCATGTTAGTTTTGTAATTGTTTTGGGGCACTGTGAACCACATCCATGTAAGATGGTGAACTTAATCAATAAATGGCATTTATGTTCTGATTGCTCCACCAACTGGTTGTTCCCCTGTCTCCCTTCCTCTCCCCAGGCCTCCCTATTATCTGAGACACAACAATATTGAAATTAGGCCAGTCTATAACCCTACTCTAAGTGTTAAACCAAAAGCTAAAAATGATTAAGCTTAAAGAGGAAGGCACATTGAAAGCTGAGACAGGCCAAAAGCTATACCTTTTGCACCAGTTAGCCACGGTGTGAATGCAATGGAAAAGTTCTTAAAGGAAGTTAAAAGTGCTACTCCATTGAACACATGTTTGAAAATAAAACAAAACACCCTTATTGCTAATATGGAGAACGTTTTAGTACTCTGGATAGAAGATCAAACCAGCCATAACACTCCTTAAGCCACAGCCTAAGCTAGCAGAGGTTGGCTCATGAGGTTTAAGGAAAGAAATGGCAAGGTGAAGCAGCAAGTGCTAATGTACAAGTTGCAGCAAGGTATTAGAACATCTAGCTAAGATCATGGATGAAGGTGGTAACACTAAACAACAGATTGTCAGTGTAGGTAAAACAGCCTTCTATTGGAAGAAGATGTCATCTGGGACTTTCCTAGCTAGAGAAGGGAAGTCAATGCCTGGCTTCAAAGTTTCAGAAGACAGGCTGGTTATCTTATTAGGGATGAATGCAGCTGGTGATTTTAAGTGGAAGCCAATACTCATTAACTATTCCAAAAATCCTAGGGCCCTTAAGAATTATGCTAAATCTATAAATGCAACAAGAAAGCCTAGATGACAGCACATCTGTTTAGAGCATGGTTTACTGAATATTTTAAGCCCAATGTTGACACCTACTGCTCAGAAAAAAAGATTCCTTTCAAAAGATTCCTGCTCACTGGCAATGCACTTGGTCAACCAAGAGCTCTGACAGAGATAAATGTTTTCATACCGACTAACACAACACACATTCTGCAGCCCATGAACAAGGGGCATTTTCATCTTTCAACTTTCATTACTTAAGAGGTACATTTTTGCCTGTAGTCCCAGCTACCTGGAGGCTGAGGCAGGAGGATTGTTTAAGTCCAGAAGTTCTGAGCTATAGTGCGCTATGTCAATTGGGTGTCCACACTAAGTTTAGCATCAGTATAGTGACCTTCTGAGAGCAAGAGACCACCAGGTTGCCTAAGGAGAGGTGAACTGCCCAGACTGGAAACAGCAGGTCAAAACTCTTGTGTTGATAAGTAGTGGTACTATG
>NW_012103043.1:456863-459155 GCF_000951045.1 Mandrillus leucophaeus
TGGGATTACAGGCGTAAGCCACTGAGCCCAGCCAGCCTCCTATATATTTTAAATAATCTCTAGATCACATATACATAGTAAAATGCCTACAAATAACTTTATTTGCATGGATTCATAGTAGTACTTGGCTTGTAGCAAATTCAGTTTTTGCTTTTTGGAACTCTGTGGATTTTTTTCCCCAAATATTTTTGATCCATAGTTGGTTGAATCCACAGATGTGGAACCCATGGATACAGAGGGGCACCTTTACTTATAAATATTAAAGAGAGGCAACATAATGAATAGCTTACTTCCTCAATACCTCTCTTTTGAAGTAATGGGTAAATGTTTCTCATAATGCTGTGTTAAACATCTCTAAATGTGACAGACTCCCTGGATCACAGGTGCTATCACTGATCTTATTTCCTCAAGGAGTTCACCATGAGTCATGCTCCTGTCTAGTATCCAAGAGCCCTCATCCCTGCCTGCCTTCCCACTGCTAACCAGCCTCTGGCTGTTAGCCCTTCCTCTGGACACTGTCTTCAGCTGTTCTCCCTGCTAGTCACCCCGGGGCACAGAAATGTGGGCAGGTACACACACACCAGCGTGTAGAATCCTAGATTGCACTGTCTTCAGCTGTTCTCCCTGCTAGTCACCCCGGGCCACAGAAATGTGGGCAGGTACACACACATACCAGCATGTAGAATCCTGGATTCTTTTCATTTGTATCCATGTGAAAAACTGGGAAGACAAGAGGCCCATGACACTGCTCTGTGAAACTGAAGAGCCTGTTCCCTTTTCTTCTAATGCCCTACAACGGGGCAAAGCATCTACCTGTGGGTGTAGCTTAATATTCTGGAAGCCCTGAGTCAGTGCTTCTCAAAATCCTTTTTAAATTATTTTTAAAAAAAAGTCAGGCATTTGCCTCTCCAAAGAACTTGTTTTACTCTGTTGTAAAAATCAGGTCATGTACATTTTCATATTAAATTTTTTGTTAAATAAGCTTTTGGAACAGTCAAAAATGCTTTCTCTCAGATGTTCTGAATATGGAAATAGAATATTAGCTTGTTCGAATTTTTTCTAACATGAATTTTCTTGGTTCAGACTGATCTGAAAGGGTTTCATGTATTAAAATGGAAGAATCCTATTGTGAAACATGGAAAAAAGTCAGACTTTCATGTAACTATCATTTTGTAAAATACAACAAGAATGTCACGGCAACGTCCTACTATCACCTAAGTTTCCAAGTTGTGCGGTGGCTTCCTGAGCTCACCGCAGCACTGGCCCATAACATTCACTTGCTTGGCGCTGCCGAGCTCCAGCTGCTCCACCCTCTCTGGTTGGGACCCCTGAGAGCCCTTAGGAGTCTCCCCACCTCCTGCCTCTGACAGATGCCCCATTCAGGGACCCTGGGGCCAGTGGCCCACTGGGAACTGCACCTCCCTAGCCTGCATGTGGGCTTGTACCAGTTGTTACAGTATCCCTGGGAGCGCCAGGTAAATCGATCTACAGCATCTGCCCAGTGGGTCTAGGCATCTGTGAAGCAAGAGCACAGCTGGCCAGGGCTGCCCCACTTACAAATGGGCTCCATCCTAGGTTCTGTCTGCTCAGGACTACTTGCCCTGTAGTCACTTACCTCAGGTCCCTACGTTCCCTAGTGCTTCTGCCTGACACCTGGCCTTAGGGGAGGGTGGAGCAGAAGACCCACAGTTTCACCCAGGGTTGCTAACCTGTACCTGGGAGGCTAGCATTTGGCTCCCAATCCACCTGAGGCTCTTGGCTAGGAAGTGCCAGTCAGGTTGCAGGGGTCTCACTGCCCAACTACTGTGACGCACAATGAAGGAACAATAGCAGGAGCTGACATGTGCTGCTCACCGTGAGACAAGGACCAAGATACGGCTTTACAGGCCTAAGGTTAAGGGATACCACCTATGAGGAGGGTTTTCCTGGGAGGTCCATTCTGCCTGAGAGGAGAAGGACTCAGAAACACCATGTGTCTCAAGATCATCCCTGCTCCCTCTCTGAGGAAGTGGGGACCTGGGCCCAACCTGCAAGGTGTATTACTTTGTGCACCACCCCTAACCACTGCATGATACTGTGCCTCAAAGAAAATCTCCACTGAAGGTCAGGTGCAGTGGCTCACACCTGTAATCCCAACACTGGGAGGCCGAGGTGGGCGCATCACTTGAGGTCAGGAGTTCAAGACCAGCCTGGCCAACATGGTGAAATCCCGTCTGTACTAAAAATACAAAAATTAGCTGGGCATCATGGCACATGCCTGTAATTCCAGCTACTAGGGAGGCTGAGGCAGAA
>NW_012103043.1:459205-459890 GCF_000951045.1 Mandrillus leucophaeus
ATCCTGGATAACATGGTGAAACCCCGTCTCTACTGAAAATATAAAAAATTAGCCGGGCATGGTGGCGGGCACCTGTAGTCCCAGCTACTCGGGAGGCTGAGGCAGGAGAATGGCGTGAAACCGGGAGGTGGATTTATTTATTTTTATATTGAGACAGGTTCTCATTCTGTTGCTCAGGCTGGAGTACAGTGGCGTAATCTCAGCTCACTGCAACCTCCGCCTCCTGGGCACAAGGGATTCTCATGCCTCAGCCTCCCTGAGTAGCTAGGACTACAGGCGTGCACCATGACAACTGGCTAATTTTTTGTAATTTTAATAGAGATGGGATTTCACCATGTTGGCCAGGCTGGTCTCGAACTCCTGACCTCAGGTAAACCACCTGCCTCGGCCTCCCAAAGTGCTGGGATTACAGGTGTGAGCCACTGCACCTGGCCTTTATTGGCATACATTGAAATATCATGCCATTGAAATCCTTTTTGTACGGTTGGTACTAATGCCCCCTTTCATTTCTGATTGTATTTATTTATATCCTATTCATACTTTGATTCAAGGACCCCCAGGAGTATCAAAATCCAGGGATGCTCAAGTCCTTTATATAAAATCATTTAGTATTTGCATATAATGTAGGCACAGCTTCCTATGTACTTACGTAACTTTTTTTTTTTTTTTTTTTTTGAGACGGCGT
>NW_012103043.1:465738-511553 GCF_000951045.1 Mandrillus leucophaeus
AAAAAAAAAAAAAAAAAACAAACAAAGAAAATCTCCACTGATGGGTGTTTTTTGTTTCATTTTGTTTTTGTTTTTTGAGACAAGTCTCGCTCAGGCTGAAGTGCAATGGCACAATCTCAGCTCACTGCAATCTCTGCCTCCTGGGTTCAAGCGATTCTCCTGCCTCAGCCTCTCGCCACCACACTCCGCTAATTTTTGTATTTTTATAGTAGAGACGGGGTTTCACCATGTTGACCAGGCTGGTCTCCAACTACTGAGCTCAGGTGATCTGCCCACCTCGGCCTCCCAAATTACAGGCGTGAGCCACGGTGCCTGGCCTGTTTTGTTTTTGTTCTTGTTTTGAGACAGGCTCTCATTCTGTTGCCCAGGCTGCAGTGGAGTGATTTCTGCTCACTGCAACCTCTGCCCCCTGTGTTCAAGGAATTCTCCTGTCTCAGCCTCCCGAGTAGCTGGGACTACAGGCACGCACCACCACGCCCAGCTAATTTTTGTATTTTCAGCAGAGGTGGGGTTTCGCCATGATGACCAAGCTGGTCTCAAACTCCTGGACTCAAGTGATCCACCCGCCTCGGCCTCCCAGAATGCTAGGATTGATTACAGGCATGAGCCACTGCACCAGGCCTCCACTGATGGGTGTTTTAAAGGGCTCCTCCTGGTTTTCACTGAGAATCAATACAAGAAAACAGCCACATCAAGAAATTATCTACATTTTCTGTGAGGCCTTTGTTAAAGATACTGGGACTTGTTTTATTTCATTTTCCTCATATAAGAACCTAACCCAACCTGAGAATTCAGCACCAGGCTCCTAGAAGCTCACTATACTCATTCTGTCAGGAAAGCAGGAAGCTCAGCTCGAAGTGAATGCTCACTCACTGCCACTTTCAAGTGAGAAGCTGAGGATGACAAATGTGATGGCAGCCCCTTATTATATAGATCCTGCTAGAGCTGTATTTATGGCTGGACAGTCTTGTGAGACCCTGTGGACACAGCTGCTGAGGGACCAACCCTTGTGGCACCAGGACTCAAGATGTACAGTCAAGATTTTGTCTCCAGAAGCCAATCCAAGGGCTGTCCTCCTGGCTTCTCATTCAGGGTACGCACTACATGAGAGACAAGGGCCACAGAAAGCCGCAAAGCAAACATGAGTGTCTTCCTCAATAAGCAGGACTTTCTGTCTGTGGCACACTGTAGTTTCTCTCAGGTGGGGAATTCGTTTTATTTATTTTGTTGTTCAGAACTTGCTCCATTTCAAAATCTGAGGTTTCTTCACCTTCTGGGAAGCCTCTTAATTCCCTATTGACAACTGCCCTGCAGCACATCCTCTTGGGGGGACTCCTCTCCATTGCCCTGTCTTCAGCTCCACCTCTTCACCTCTGTTGCACTCTCGCCAATTTTGTAGACTGAATGTTCTTTTCATCTGGCTCTGATCTGCTCTCTGAAATGCTTGTTGACTTTTAAACTGCAATGATTATTACTTTTCTTTTCTAAAAGTAATTTTTTTGGTTCATTTCCAAATCTGGTCTTTTTTGATGGTGTATTATTAATTTTTATTGAGATAAATACATATATCATAAACTTTGCCACTTTAAAGTATAGAATCATCAGCTTTTAGTATATTCATAAGGTTATGCAACCATCAAGACTGTCTAATGCCAGAACATTTTCATAATTCCGAAAATAAACTCTGTACCCATTGGTAATCACTCCTTATCCTCCCTCCCCCAGACCCTGGCAACCACCGTTACTCTAATTTCTTTATGGATTTTCCATTCTGGACATTTCATATCAATGAAATCATACAACCTATGATCCTTTGTGACTGGCTGCTTTCTCTTAGCATGTCTTTAAGGTTTATCGTTATTGTAGCACATGTAAGCATCCCCTTCCTATTTAAGGCTGAATAATATTCAGTTGTATGGGTTGACCATATTTTGTTTATCTATTCATCAGCTGATGGACCTTTGGGCTGTTTCCCCTTTTTGGTTATTATGTACGGATGTGAACATTCATCTATGAGTTATTGCATGGATATATGTTTTCAATTCTCTTAGGTATGTATGTAGGTGTGGGAACTGCTAGGTCGGATGATAACTCTGTATTTCACCATTTAAGGAACTTCCAGACTGTTTTCCAAAGGTGCTAAAAGACGTTACATTCCTACCAGCATGTATATGAGGGTTCCCTTTTGAGTTAATTTTTGTTTACAGAATAGAATATTAATCTTTCCTCACATTTTGTTTTAGCTTTCATGTCCTTCAAGACTTAAGCATATTTTATAGCGCCATCTGACAATTCTATGATCACAGGTTTATAGGACCAACACTTCTTATTATCTGACCATCTGATCTTTTAATTACAGACCTCCAAATGGGTATGAAGTATTTCACTGGAGTTTTGCTTTGTATTTCCCTGATGGCTAATGATGTTGATTGTCTTTTTATGTGCCTGTGCTTTGTATATATTCTCTGCAGAAGTTTATATTCAGATCTTCTGCTCATTTTAAAACTGTGTTATTAGTCTTTTTATTGTTGAACTGTAAAAGTTCTTTATATAATTTAAATTCTGAACTTTAATTAGATGTGATTTGCAAATATTTTCTCCCATTCTGTAGGTTGTCTTTCCATTCTAATAGTGCCTTTGGAAGCACAAAAGCTTTGCTTTTTTTTTTTTTGAGAGATGGAGTTTTGCTCTTTTGCCCAGGCTGGAGTGAAGTGGCATGATCTCTGCTCACTGCAACCTTTGTCCCCTGAGTTTAAGCAATTCTCTTGTCTCGACCTACTGAGTAGCTGGGATTACAGGCCCCCGCCACCATGCCTGGCTAATTTTTGTATTTTTGGTAGAGATGGGGTTTCACCATGTTGGCCAGACTGGTCTTGAACTCTTGACCTCAGGTGATCCACACACCTTGGTCTCCCAAAGTGCTAGGATTACAGGCATGAGCCACCATGCCTGGCCAAGCTTTTAATTTTTAAAATGGCTTTGTATAGATGAGGTCTTGCCATGTTGCCCAGGCTGGTCTTGAATTACTGGACCTTCTGTCCTGGGCTCTGAAATTGCTAGGATTATAAGCATGAACCATTGTGTCCAGCCAAAAGTTTTAAATTTTGATGGAGTCCAATTTATCGGTTCTTTCCTTTAGTCGTTTGTGCATTAGGTGTCATATTTAAGAAACAGCTGCCTAATCCAAGGTCACAAAGATTTCTATCTATTTCTTCTAAGAGTTTTATAGTTTTTGCTCTCACATTTAGTTCTTTGTTCCCTTTTGAGTTAATTTTTGTTTATAGAATAGAGTATTAATCTTTCCTCACGTTTTGTTTTAGTTTTCATGTCTTTCAAGACTTAAGCATATTTTATAGTACCATCTGACAATTCTATGATCACAGGTTTATAGAAACCTAAGTCTCCCAGTAAGTATGTCTCCAGACATTTGCGCATGACACGCTGTTTCTTCTTGTGACTTTGGACTTTATGATCATCTAAGCAGTGCTTTATCAGTGGTAACGCTGTACACCCTGGCCCAGGGAATGTCACTGCAGGGTGGATACGCATTTCTGCCAAGGGCCTCTGGATGTCAGTTAGACCAGGATCTCCTTTGTGTTCATTTCTCGGCTTGGTGATTTCTAGACAACACAGGTAGTGTTAAACTGGCCCTGAATCCACAAGACAGCAGGCCTGTGGTTACACAGTCTCAAGGGAAGACTGTTCTCCCAACCCAAAAACAGGCTGCGACATTCCAACTTCTCTGCTAGTTCTTGTGCTGCCAGTTGGGTTTTCCCAGTGTCTGCCTCAGTCCTTTTTTAAGCAGCTTGACTTTATGCTGGTGACTTAATTCCAGCTCCTACATGGCTTAGACCCCAGGCTTTGTCTCAAGTCGATGTGGTCATTAAAACTCAAGGTCCTCACTCAAGACCCCTAGCCATGCACCCATGGTGCAGTTCTGCCTGCTGCTCTTTTTTGTTCACTCTTAGATTTTAGGCTCTGGGGACTGCCCTTTCTTGTGAACCAGTCATTCATTTTAGGGACAAGGGTTGCATTTAATCCAGCATTTCAAAGTATTTAGAAGCAGGGAGGCCAGGCGCGGTGGCTCACACCTGTAATCCCAGCACTTTGGGAGGCTGGGCGGGTGGATCACCTGAGGTCAGGAGTTCAAGACCAGCGTGGCCAACATGGTGAAACCCCGTCTCTACTAAAAATACCAAAAATTAGCCGGGTGTGGTGGCAGGCGCCTGTAATTCCAGCTACTTGGGAGGCTGAGGCAGGGGAATCAATTGAACCTGGGAGGCAGAGGTTGCAGTGAACAGAGTAGCTAGGACAATAGGCATGTGCCATGACACCTGGATAATTTTTCTGGTAGAGATGGGGGTCTCAGTATGTTGCCCAGGCTGGTCTCAAACTCCTGGCCTCAAGCGATCCTCCTGTCTTGGCCTCTCAAAGCATTGGGTTTACAGGCATGAGCTACTGCATGTGGCCTGCACTGAGTTAATTATGAAACAAGCATGATGAGATTACAGAGTAGACTAGAAGATTCCACACCAAGTTTACAGATACAGCATCAAACTTGCAGAAAGGGTCCTCCCATGCTAGCTAGCTTCCAGGAACTGTTTTCCAAGGAGAATAAATCCTGTCCAGACATGCAGTTTTGGACAGAACTTTTCATAAGCAAAGCCCCAGAGATAGCATGCTGTGGCTTTAGCTCCAAATCACCATCTACTGCAAGGACAGGTCACATGCAAATGCTCCTTTTATTGGGCACCTGCTGGCTGTGTGGCTACTACAAATTTCTGACTAGTGTCCTTGTACTTGGCTGATGGTGGCACAGGCTAGGTTGTGTCTGCCCAGGGCTGCTGAGCCCTATAAACCTCGCAGTGGGGTGCAACTCTTAAGGGACAGCTCTTAAGCCACCAAAGCCCAGCCCACAGCTGCCTCTCCTCTCCCAGGCTCTGACTCATTGGGATGTGAACTTAGCTCTTTGTCGAGTCAGGCTTGGAGGAAGGGGCCCTCTCAAGAGGCAGAGAACTTCAGGGCCAATGGCAGAGGCTGCAGACATTAGCTCTGGCCACCTCAGGAGGATGCACTACCGCAAAACTCCAAGAAATAAAGAACTACAGCCTGCATGATGTCACAGCTGTGTTTGAGGGGAGACCCAGAGAATGGACAAGCAGCATAGTATCCACAAAAGCTCAGAAGCCAATCTGATAAAGACCTCACCTACATCATTTTTATTGTAGCTGTCTACCTCTGGTCAGTTTCTGAGTGGAAGGCCGTCACTTCCATGATGTATCAACATCAGAGCCTTCACCTCTCCAACTAATCTCACACTCTCTTCTGGGCAAACTCTGGACTCCATCCAAACACCATTATTCTCAGTCCAGCCTCTGCACTGACCAATCCTTGTGCCTTTGCCCATGTGGTTCTTTTGCTGTGTCCTCCCCACAGCTCCTTCCAGCCACCCTCCCACTTGAAGGAGCCACCTCTTTCTCCTGGTGGCTCACTAAGGGCTCTGCAGTCTTGCTCCCATGTATTGAGCGGCTAGAGTCTTTTCCCCAACAGGAAGGCATGTTGCTTGGTGGAAACACTGCCACTGTGCTGCTGACCCATGCCTGCACCCTCCCTGGTCCTTCAGGGTCCTGCAGCTACCACCTACCTTTCCACGGCTGTTGGAGTCACGCTGGTCAGGGCAGGAGCACCTGGCGTGGCTTTGGACCGCTCTGTGAACCGGGAATCAAATGCTTTCATGGGTTCAATCTTGGACGGGGTCGTTAACACAGAAGGTGACAATGCAGCAGGAGTAGAGGTAGCATTCATACTGGGGTGAAGAAGAGGGGAGGCATGTCAAGCGCAATCCTGAAAGGATCTGGAGGTCTAGTATTTGCATTATTTGGAGCCTACTAAAAAAGGCACAAACATCAAACTTCCATAAACACAAAAAATTTCAAGATACAATCTACTACTCCCATTTCTTTAAAATTTTCATGTGATAAAATTATGGACACCGAGAAGGTTGTGAGCAAATGCATACACATTTCCCCCCTTTGCACTGTTCTGAGAGCTTTTGCGTGAAACATGAGGCCTAGAACATGGTTCTTACAGCCCTTTTCTCTAGTCATACTGCCCTATCTCCAAAACTTAAATACAGCACCTCTACCCCAAACCACTCCAACCGCTCACCTTTCCCACTTCAACAATGAGTCTCATGAGATAAGCCTGCACCTGGGGTGCTGAAGCCATGGTCTGCTCCTGGCCTTTACCCTTACTCAGGCATCCTCCATCCTGGGTGGCCCCTCCCATATCTCCCTGTGACAGTGTCACATTCTTGGCATTATGCTCCAAGTGCTCATCGCACAGCTTTCGTCTTCTATTCCAAAGAGAAAGGAGAGGCCAGGCAGAAGCCTGCCCGGTCCATCCTTCATGTCCAAGCCCACATAACATGCTTTGGGACCATGGCCACTGTGCCTCCTCCTGAGCACACCCAGGCGAACTTCCACTCCCACCTGCCCAGACACCACACCACATGCCTGGACAGTCCCATTTTTGTCCTCCATGACCTGTGGCCACTAGAATGGGCCATCCCCGAAGCAGTTCTCAGATCTGGCATGGTCTATCCTTCCCAGGCCCCCTTCTTCCTGGCATGCTTTGCTTCCTCACTGGTCTTGCTGCTCAGTCTTTTCTTCCTACCCTCTCAGGATCCCCCCAGGACAGTGACCTAATGTTTGGGCATGCCTCCACAGCCATGGTGCTAGCACACAGAAGTAGGAGCCTGCAGTAACACAAGACTCCATTCCACCAATGGAGAATTGCTCTAACGGTATCAGCTGTATCCCAGAAGCAGGGGGCTGCAGTAACACAAGACTCCATTCCACCAATAGAGAATCGCTCTGATGGTATCAGCTGTATGTGCCAGGGAGTGGCCAATTTGGGGCACCACCACCTAATAGAGTCACTCTCCTAAAATGGAGGTCTCAAAGCCTTCTATGTCTCCATTCTGGGGAAAAGCCCAGACTACCTGATCCAGCACAGACACCTTGGCCTTCTCCCTCTTCTTGGCCTTCCTGAGGGGATTGGGGGGCTGCTGCCCCTAATACCCAGGCCTCCTCCCCTGGTAGGCCTGTATGAGCCCTGTGGAGGGTACCCTCTGAGGCACCTCCCTGACCCTGAGATACCAGCCCCTCTTTGGATGGCTAGCCATTTCTACCCAGGGGACCTGAGGGGCCACCTGCAACCCTGTGGCTGCCTCTCCCCTACCAGCCTACACACTCCCTGAGGATGAGGACCCACCAATTAAGCCCCTGCGATGCCTGGGGCCTAGCAGGGTATGTAACCTAGAGCAGGTGCTGAGCAAACATTCACTCCTGGCTTTCATTTGTGCTTGTCTGGTTCTGATTTCTAATTTGGTTTCCAAGTAAAGATGGATGAAGACACAGGCTCTGTGAGTGAATATAATTCTGAGAGTACGAGGGGAGTCTATGCCTTTCCACAGGAGCACCCTGCCTAGGATGGATGCTCTGTGATGTGCTCAGCAGACTGAAGTGGAGGCTGAGGCCCCAGAAATGTGAAGGACCTCCAGTGTAGAGCTGCCAGGTGGGGCTGACTCTGCAGCATGTAGCATTTCACTGATAGCTCCCACCCTTAGCAGCCTGACCCTTGGTCGGCCTTGATACACTCTCTGTGAAATCCTCACGGTCCTGAGCATCAGAGACTCCCCTCTGAGAAGTCCCCATTTCAAATCAAGCATTTTTTTCTTCCTTTTTTCACTGGAGGGGCCACAAAGTGCAAACAGAATAAAATTCTCTGTCCTCAAAACCATGTGCAAACCTGAACTTTCCCCAGCGACAGGAACAAGCCTTGGCACCCACTAACCTGTCTTTATTGACAGAATCGCCTGCAGGTCTGGCACTGGCAGCCACCACAGGCTCTGTGCAAGGCTTCGAGGCGCCGAAGGAGTTAGGGGTACTGGAGTCCAGTGGCAGTAGCTGTGGACTGCTGTGAGAAGAGAGCATGGTGCCCGCCAAGGAGCCCGAGAGGGGGATGCTGTTAAAGAATGCCGTGGAGAAGTCCCTGTCATCAAGTAAGAACAAAAGTCAGCCTTGAAAGTCAGGTGCCACATCCAGTACTTTATACATTCAAATAACTTTTTTCTAGGTCCAAAGGCAGTAGGTTTTCATGACAGAAAATCTGCAAAGTTACAGAAAAGTAAAAAGAAAATTAAAGCCACTTAATATACTATATATTTAATTGAATCTAGGATTTACAGGCTCTATATGTACTACTAAGAAAGAAAACAATGCTACTAATTGTCAGATGCCATTGATTGTACAACACACCCAAATCTCAGAGGTGTTAAACTGTGCAAACACGTCTTAGGAGGAATGAAATGCAGCAATACAGAAAGGGCCTCCCTTTCATGAAGGGCCAGGGGGCATGCCACTAGGTGGGTGTGCCATAATATACCTAACCCAGCCTCTACTGAGGGACCACAAGACTGTCTCCAGCTTTTTCTATAACAGATGCTGCTACACCAGGACGCAAGGTATTGCAGTGTCAAAACTGAGGATTCTGGGACAGCCAGGTCTGACTCCTCTGCCATTTGCAAGCTTGTGACTTGCTCCAACTACTCTTGTGCCTCCAGTCATGTCTGCAAAATACAAAGTGTCAGGACTCTCCCCATGGGGTTGCTGTCAGGACTAAAGTAGTTGCTGTAGGACACTCTTAGAACACACATTAGCTGCTCAAAGAATTATGAAATTCTAACAAGTGTCATTACACCTAAGATTCACATAATACATGGGATAAATTCTTAGAAGTGGAATTGTAGCAGCAAATGAAATGTTCACTGATGATTTGGAATAAATATTTCTAAAGTGCCCTCCTCAGAGGTTTAAATTATAAGCCATGTATGAGAGCACCTATTTCTCCACATAGGTGCTTAGTAACACTTTTATCAAATTTCTTGACACTTAACAATCTGACAGAAGAAAAATGGTATCTTACTTTAATTTTGATATGAGTGATGTTGACATTTTTTCTTTTTCTTTTTTTTTTGAGATGGAGTCTCACTCGTCACCCAGGCTGGAATGCAGTGGTGCGATCTCGGCTCACTGCACGTTCCGCCTCAAGGGTTCATGCCATTCTCCTGCCTCAGCCTCCCAAGCAGCCCGCCACTATGCCCGGCTAATTTTTTGTATTTTTAGTAGAGACGGGGGTTCACCGTGTTAGGCAGGATGGTCTCGATCTCCTGACCTTGTGATCCGTCTGTCTTGGCCTCCCAAAGTGCTGGGATTACAAGAATGAGCCACCATGCCCAGCCGACATTTTTTCAAAACAGAAATACTTGATTTCCGGCCAGACGCAGTGGCTCATGCCTGTGATCCCAGTGCTTTGGCAGGCCGAGGCAGGTGGATCACTTGAGGTCAAGAGTTCGAGACCAGCCTGGCCAACATGGTGAAACCCCCTGTCTCCACTAAAAATACAAAAATTAGCCGGGCATGGTGGTGGGCACCTGTAATCCCAGATACTTGGGAGGCTGAGGCAGGAGAATCTCTTGAATCTGGGAGGCAGAGGCTGCAGTGAGTTGAGATCACACCACTGCACTCTAGCTTGAGCAAGAGTGAGACTTCACCTCAATTAAAAAAAAAAAAGACAGAAATACTTGACTTCCTTCTTTTTGTGAACTGCATGTTCATATGCTTTGTCTACTGTTTTGTTATTGGTCTTTATTACTGATTTGTAAAAACTATTTACATATTAAAAAACATTCCTTATAAGGTAGGAAATATTTTCCCTGGGATATTGTGCTTCAACTATTTATGGCCTTTTTTATTTTATTTTTTATTTTTTGAGATGGAGTCTTGCTCTGTCACCAGGCTGGAGTGCAGTGGCGCAATCTCGGCTCACTGCAACCTCTGCCTCCCAGGTTCAAGCGACTCTCCTGCCTCAGCCTCCCAAGTAGCTGGGACTACAGGGGTGCGCCACCACACCCAGCTAGTTTTTGTATTTTTTAGTAGAGACGGGGTTTCACCATGTTGGCCAGGATGGTCTCCATCTCTCGACCTCGTATCTGCCTGCCTCGGCCTCCCAAAGTGCTAGGATTATAGGTGTGAGCCACCACGCCCAGCCAGTCTATCTTTTAAATGCACTAAAATTTTTAAATTTTTGTGTACTCTAAATTGTCACTTACAGAAAATAATTTTTTGACCTCTGAGATTATAAAAAATACTCTTCCGGGGAATCTTCTAAAATTTTAAACAAAAATATTTTAAACAACAAAAAGTTAAACGAACTCTAAGCTGTTTAGAATGTATGTAATAAATTGTGAGGTTGGGACCCAACATTGTTTCTAGTGGTGGGGCGGGGGCATGTAGTCCTGTCTTCCATTTACTGAATTAGCTAATGTTTTATCACTGATGTGAAAAGGTACCTTTAAAATTCCCATAAATACTCGGGCCTATTTTCTGATATTCTATCATATTCCACTGCTCTATGTATTCATGTGTCAACACCTCACTGTTTTGAGTATGACAGCCTTTAAGTTTTAATTTCTGGTGGGGCTAGTCTTCCCTGATTAATCTTCTTTTTCAGAAATATTTCAGCCATTTCTATTTATTTTTCCACATAACTTTATTTTATTTATTTATTTATTTGATACAAAGTCTTACTCTGTCACCCAGGCTGGAGTATAGTGGCACGATCTTGGCTCACTGCAACCTACCAGGTTCAAGCAATTCTCCTGCCTCAGCCTCTGAGTAGCTGGGACTGCAGGCGCGCCACCACTCCCAGCTTATTTTTATATTTTTAGTAGAGACGGGGTTTCACCATGTTGGCCAGGCTGGTCTCAAACTCCTGACCTCAGGTATCTGCCTGCCTTGGCCTCCCAAAGTGCTGGGATTATAGGTGTCAGCCACTGTGCCCAGCCGAGTTTTCCGCATAACTTTATAGTTACCGTGTCTGATTCCAAAAATTCCTATAGTTATTTGTACTGGTTAAATTTATAGGCTACAGGAGAGCTGACATCTTTATGATGCCATCCTAGCTAATCAATGGTATGAATTTCTAGTTATTTCTTTGAGTTTTCTTTGAAGCCTCGACGTAGGGTTTTAAATTTTTTCTTCATTAAGGTCTACATCTCTGGTTGCATCCTAGTTATTTTATTTGTGAATGTGACTTATTTCTTTATGCGCTCTGAGGATAGTTGGTGCTACCTGACTTCATGTTGATTGTATCCAGCCACCTGACTATCTTCTTTCATTGCCTATGGCAGCTTTTCCAGTTGATTCTGTTATAAACCATATCATCCTTAAATAATTATCCTTTCCAATTTGTTCTTTCCTTTGACTAACTACATGGGCTAGGACCTATAGAACAATGTTAAATTATAGTTGCAAGAGTAGGCATTTGTTCAGTTTTTGAACTTAATTTGAAATAAGATAATTTATCGAGTTAAGGAAGCATCCACCTACTCCCATTTAACTGAGTTTTAAAAATTACGTTGAATTTTACCAAAATGCCTCTTAAGCATCAATGAAAGAGATCATATAATTTTTTTTCTTTTGATCTACTGATATGTAGAACTAAATAGTTACCTAAAATTTGAACTTCCTTACTTTCCTAAAACAAACCTCACTTGGTCATGGTATATTAGCCTTTAACAAGCAGTAAGGTTCTGTTTGTTACTATTTCACTTAGATTTTGCACTGACGTTCAGAAATGAGAGTGATCTTGAATTTATTATGTTTTATCCTTGTAAGATTTTGATATAAATATTATGTTCATTTCAAAATAAAAATTTGCACATTTCTTCTCCATGCACTAGAATATTTAAAATGGTGTTAACGGTTACCTGAGTTACCTGTTCCTGAAAAGTTCCTAAAGTTTCCCTGTGAAGCCATCTTAGTCTGGTGGCTTTGGTGGGGTTAACTTTGTCCTCTATTTCTTCCACAATAATTTTTCACTTTTAGTAATTTTATTTTCTTCAAAAACTATCCATTTTCTGTGCAAATTTATTTGCACAGAGTTCAGCAAAGAAGTCTCTCATCTTTTTGATTTGTCTGCTATTATTTCTCACTTATACCTACTTTGCATATTTATGCTTTTTCTTTTTTCTTGATTAGCTAAGCTAATAAGGACCTATTCTGTTGCTACTTGTTTATTAGAATGTGGGAATCGGGAGGGCAAAAAGCTTTTAATACCAAAGGAATCAGGTCCTGGTGCCAGAAATATGCATCCTATGTCAGAAAGTTGGCCCCAGACCAGACCTACCCCTTCTCACCAGGTAAGGCCTGGAAGGATCCACAGAACAAAGTGCTACCATCAACAACACCACCTCCCCATCCCACAGGCTCAGTGTGCTCAGAGCTCAACCACACACTGGGTCTCACTTGGTCCTAGTAAAAGGTAGGTAGGGGCATTATCACCTATAGGGTCACAATAGGAAAAAGACTTAGTCAAAAGAAAATGAGTGCTCTGTGGGGAGTCAGCAGACCTGGTTCTGGCTCTACTCACGGGGACCTCAGAGCCTGCACATCTAACATGAGGAGACTGGATCTGTACACTGTACAAGAGAAGGTTTCTTCAGACACCAAGGAAGATGTGGAATAGCTTGTGGATGGACAACTGCAAAACGCAGAGGCCTAAAGTGTGTGGTCTCTATGAAGGGCTTACAAATGCCCTGAGCAGATAGGTGGAATGAGAATAAACCCAGAGTGAACTGCCTTGACAGTGGGGGTCTATTTCTTTTACATAGGGCCTTATCATTTTTCTTTCTTTTTTTTTGAATCAACACACATCATTTTGGGAAGAATAATCAATTCAAAAACAATCCTCACTATATACACTGGGACAACAGCAAGTGGTGAATGAGTCTCTTCCCCATCTCTGTCCCCAACAGGAAAATGTGTTTCAGAGCCCTACCCTCTGCCCAGTAATTCTACTTCTAGAAGTTATCCTGAGAGAATCACAGGTGAGCTCAAAGACTCATTTATAATCATGAGAAACTGGACACAATACAAGTCCACAGTGAACTGGCTAAGCAAATCCTAGGACGGGAACCTGGATAATCAGACAGTAAATGCCTCAGAGGACTAGTTATTAAAATGGATGAATGGGCAAGAAACAGTAACAAGTGGGGTAAAAAAGACTGGAAATACAGATATCAAAATGTTAACAGTGACTGTATCTGATTATGGATAATGTTTTTATCTTCTTTGGGCTTTTACAATTTTCTAAATTTAACCATGTGTAAATATACCTTTCATAATCATAAAAATAACTTTATGAAAGAAAAAAAAGAAAAAAAAAATCAGCCTGACTGACTGCCTTCCTTGTGCGTCCTCTGGTGCCCTGGCAACAGTGAAGTGCAGCAGATGTGCTGGCTGCCTTAGCACTACCACCCACCACGTGATTCAGGTGCGCACAAGGGCTCCAGGAAGAGTATGGGCTTTGAGACTCTGGGAAGCTGAGCTCGACTTCCTTGCTTCCACGTTCTACCAGTCAGGTTGTGAAGGGCCTATGAAGATCCTCACCGTGAAAGTGTTAACCGCTGAAAGAAGACAGGAAGATCTCACCAGATAAGATCATGAAAGGGGAATGAACCAGTACCCAGTGTCCAGCTGTGCTATGCAGAGAGGTGTGATTCTTCTCCGACCATCTGCCGTCCGAGTCTCAACTTGTTTCTTCAGAAGATTCTAGCAAAGCGGAGTTACATAAATGAATGCAAAAGTTTCTGCCAACTATTTCCAAATATTAAAAAATAAAGTCTATTTTTTTTCCTCGTGATAAGAACACTGAGCATAAGATCTACCCGCTTAGCAAAGTTTTAAGTATGCAATATCATATTGTGAACTGTAGGCACTCTGCTGTAGGGGAGATCTCTAGGACTTATTCATCTTCTATAACTTAAACCTTATACCCTTTGGCTAATAACTCTCATTTTCCTCTGACCCCAGTATTCACCATTCTATTCTTTGCCTCTGTGAGTTTGACTATTTTAGATTCCTCATATAAGAGGTATCATGCAGGCCAGGCGCGGTGGCTCATGCCTGTAATCCCAGCACTTTGTGGAGGCCAAGGTGGGCGGATCACGAGGTCAGGAGATCGGACCATCCTGGCCAACATGGTGAAACCCCATCTCTACTAAAAACACAAAAATTAGCTGGGCGTGGTGGTGTGTGCCTGTAATCCCAGCTACTTGGGAGGCTGAGGCAGGAGAATCGCTTGAACCAGGGAGCTGGAGGTTGCAGTGAGCCAAGATTGCACCACTGCACTCCAGCCTGGTGACAGCGACACTCCATCTCAAAACAAAAAAAAAGAGGTATCATGCAGTATTTGTCCTTCTGTGTCTGGCTTATCATTAATTTGTACACATTAAGTATGTATAACTTTTTATATGTCAATTATACCTCAACATGGTAGGTTTAAAAATAATAAGGCTTCTAAGGAAATGTATTCTAAATTCTCCTTCTAAGCCCTTCTGGTACAACTAAACAAGACACCTAAGCAAAGAACAAGCAGTGGGTGCATGCCACACTAGCCGCCCCACACAACAGCCATGGAAAGGGCTAAAGGACTGAGCCCTGCACCCATGAACCACATGTCTGTCACTGAGCTAGGGATTTTCTCTCCTTTTTTTTTTTTTTTTTTTTGAGACAGAATCTCACTCAGTTGCCCAGGCTGGAGTGCAGTGGTGCAGTCTCGGCATACTGCAACCTCCACCTCCTGGGTTTAAGCAAGTCTCCTGTTCAGCCTCCCATGTAGCTGGGATTACAGGCATGCACCACCACACCCAGCTAATTTTTGTTTTTTTTTCTTTTAAGTACAGACAGGGTTTCATTATGTTGGCCAGGCTGGTCTGGAACTCCTGACCTCAAGCGAGCTGCCCGCCTCAGCCTCCCAAAGTGCTGGGATTACAGGCGTGAGCTGCCGTGCCTGGCCTGAGGTAGGGATTTTCAAACTGACTTTCAAAATAGAATCCTTCCTTCCACAGAAAGCTCATAACTAGGGGTTTTCTCTCATTCTTTATATTTGAATTGCCTGGAGGAGCTTTGTCAGCCTACATAGGCTCCTGGAGATGGATTTAACTCCCCAAGCAATAACATTCCCTACCCTTTTCCTGCCCCATTTCCAACCCCTTCTCATCAAACATGGCTTCCAGATGAAGGGGAACCCACAGAAGTCTCCTAAGGGCAGGGACCGAAACCCACTGTTGTTAGCATCTAGGATTTCCTAGAAAGGCCAGCAGGATAAAGTTCGTAAGTTCTTACAAGAGACGACCTTCTCTGGGCTCCTGGGGATAAGGTCTTTGATAAAGGGGATCCAGGCCCTATGCAGCAGTTGGCAAGGGGCCAACAGGCCCGAGGCTGGCTAACCCATGGATCCCATGCCAAACTAAACAAATCCCTTCCTTCCCACCACTGATGTCTGCCCTTCACCCTGTCCCTGGGCATATGTCCATGTCTTTAGTGCCATCAGGCAGGGCTCTCACCTTCCTGATATCTTCAAGACTCTCCCCATTGACGACACCTGCGACTGAGGTGGCTGAGCCCATCTCCCTGGTCGCGGCACTCTTCTGGTCCAGCTGCTGCTGCTGCTGCCTCCGTTGGTACTTGAGCATCTCAGGGTTCTCAATGACGGCTGTGGAGAGCTGGGCCTCGGTCATGATGGCCAGGCTCTTGCCATAGGTGGACTGGTGAATGCGGCTCTGGGGAAGCAAGAGAGGCAAAACATGCCAGAGTGAGCATCAGTGTGGCCAGTGCTGCCCACCAGCAGGCAAACCACAGCAGGGCTCTCCTGGCTCTGAGCAGAGAAGGGACCCAAGGCCAACTCCCCATCGCCTCCCACCCTATTCTGCCTGTCCCTCATTTGACGGCTCTGTTGATGTCTCATGCTCTCCCTCGATGTTTATGGCCTCCCTTGTATCCGTAACTGGGAGGACAGTAAATGAGACAGCCAACAAGACAACACTGCCCCACAGTCTGGTGCAGAACAAATAACAATCCACAGTGCTTCAATGGAAAGGAAGATACTCAAGGTGCTAACTTAAGGCTCTTAAGGACCCAAATGCATTTGGGAATCAGATCCTAGAACAAGAGTCTACTTTCACAGCTCATTTGTAGCCATCAGCCCTGTGGTTGGAAGTCCCCATTGGCCTGCTTACAGTGTCTCTAAGAGTATGGGAAGGCCTGGCACAGCAGAGATGGGGAGCCTCCTTTACTCCCACCCCTCCTAGTATGTCATCATACTCCCTTCCTCCTAGGCCCTCGTAGTCTTGTCCCCTAACAAGCTAGACAGAAGCCTCATGAGAGCAGAGATGGTGTCCCCAGCACACTGTAGTAATGGCTGTACATGAAAGTGCATGAGGAACAGACTTCCATGGGATGTGCAAATGTCCAACGTGGGATTCTGCCCAAGAACAGGGACTGTGGTTAACAGGACATCTGCTTTACACCAGAGTATGGGTTGAGAGGCAGCATTCCAAGAGAGGTGCCTCAGGACTCGCTCCTGCAGGGCTTGGATGTGGCCAGGAACCTCCTTCTCTTGCCATCTTGGCTCCTGCCCTTCTCTCCTGAGTCTATCGCCTGGAATCTCGAGGCAGAATTCAGGGTTTGGCCAGAGTTTCCCTGGTGTTCCTCCAACATGGAGTCCTAGCCTGTGACTTGGGAAATGGTAAGCAGATGGGTTATTAGACTCCCAGAGTGACTCCAAAGGAGTGCATAGTGATCCCCAGGTACCTGATGACAGTGACAAGATTGGAGGAGGACCTGAGGCCACTGAGATACTCATTCCTTCATGGAAAAATGATGGGGTGGCAGGACCCATTCTATGTGCAGTCACTAAGGCAGACCTCTCCTCCAAAGGGGTTCACATTTTAGTGGGGAGGTCACACTGTAGGTTAAGAGGAAGCTTCCACCAGCAAATAAGGTCATATGAGAGAGCTGCCAGCCTGCTCTGGGCTTTCACAGAGCTCCCTTCAGACACATACACACATCCTACCAAGCAGAGGCAGGTTTCTAAGCCTATGGTAGGTGAAGTAGGGTTTTTCTCAAAACCTGGAAGAAGGACACAGAGACCCCATCACCCCGGCAGAGCACGGAGGGGAGGTGGCCTGGCCCAGAGGCAGCAGGCCTGGTTCCCTCTTCTGACCTAAGGGTCACACACGGTCTGGGCAAAGAGCCATGCTATTTTCTGAGGCTTAGTTTCCATATCCACGAAATGTATGAGCCCTGCCTTGAAGGGTTTTCTGCAATTTAAATGAAATCATATATGCAAAACACATTCCCAGAGCCTGGCAGACAATACGTTCTAAGAAATGACCAATATTACTACCATGAAGGGGAAAATGACATGAGCAGGGGCCCCTGAGGAGTCACTTCAGCTCTTTCCCAGAACAAAAACCTCCCAGTGGATGGCCTATTATCAGCTCAAGAAGAGATGCCTAAAATAGTTCTACTTTTAACTCCAGGACTTATTTCTGAAATGGGAACTCGTTTTTTAATTGATCTATTTTGTAAAGAAGGATTACAAGATATAAAAGACAAATATCCCATTACATGTTAAGAAATGACGTGTCTGTGAATCCCACAAGAAGAGGGTGTAGTCAAAGGGGTCTCTCAGAGCTATTGTGGCTATGGTCACAGAGCACCCAGCAGCACAAAGGCCGTCAGCCTACCTTCTCCTCCTCGCTCAGGGGATCACCAAGCTCATCCTGGGAGAAGTCGAGGAATGCCACAGAGCCATCCATAGAGCACACCAAGATGCCCAGCCCATTCAGAGTCCTGAAAGACATGGACATCAGCAGCCTGGTAGCAAGAGCCCCAGGCAGACACATATGCCATAGCAGCTGGCCTGTGAGGATGGTGGGCAGTGTTCTAGGGAGATGCTGGAAACTCCTGGTTCCCTTCTGTGGCCTGAGGGTGGGGGGGCGGGGGGCAACAATTGTGTCCCAAACGGCCCTGGTGTTCTTTAGTTCTAAGCAGGTGTACAAAGTATCTGCCCAGGTCACTGAGAAGCAGAAAGTGTGCTTCTGACTTTGGTTCATGCAATGACGGAGTAAAGTAGAACACACTAGGATCACGTCATTCTCCTCGTCTTAGACAAATCCTGAAAAGGCATTTTCCAGTAGCAAATCCTGCACAGGCAGGACATTCTCACAGCAGCAGGTACACTGCTGCCAGTTTCCAAAACATGTGCAAACAGCACTCTTGGTCTGGGCCACTATGACACCTGGGGAGGGGTCGCTGGCCACCTGACCCTAGTCACATCCAGGAGGCCTCACGTTCCAATGTGTGGCTTCTCCTTTCTTAACCTATTCTTGTAAGTAGAATCCACCTTACCAGGAAATATCCATGATGGATTTGTCAAACAGTTCATGGATGACCACCAGCGGCCGTTTTAGACATGTGAGCTGGAAGGAAAGACACAGTCAAGGTTAATGAAATTACTAAAATTCCCTTCTGTATTCAGCTCAGTTAACATAACCAACCTAGAAGCTTTGGTCAGAGCGGCTGCTGATATTTAAGGTATCTTCAACTCTATTCAAACTACAGCTGCAGAGATCCCAAACTGTGGGTACCAAAGCCTGCCAAAAATGTGCATGCTACCTAGAGTGGACCCTGCCTCCAGGGCTTGCTGTGGTCTGACAGAGGAAACAGCTTTATACACAGACAACGAGCAATGGAGAAGGCAGAGTGGGAGCGGGTTTCTGAAGGACTATGGTCGGAGCAGAGGGACAGCTCCAGAGTGGACCTCTGAGAGAGTCTATGGAGCAGGAGACAGGATAGCAAAGCCTAGACAGTGGATGAAGCACCCTGAGAGAGAACACAACACATTTTCCCTGGGCCCAAGGGACTCTGGTACACATTTATCCAAGGCTCATTCTACACTATGTGCAGGTAGTACAGAAATACACACCTGGGCCCTTAATCTAGGCCCAGTTACTGACTATTAATACTTTGATGAATTATTTTCTTCTATTTTGTGCAAATATTTATTTTATTCTTCAAAGTAAGAATTTATTTTATTCAAATTTATTTTATTCTTCATGGTTGTGTCTGCTTTTTCATTTAACACACAATAAGTATGTCATTACATATCTTGTAAAAGTCTCTTTTGGATGACTGCATAGCATGCACTGTGTGCATATTCTCTATTGAGTCACTCATTTGCTGGCATACATGCTGACTCCACATTCCAACGGCTATGGTAGGCTCTTCCTCTTGTGCACAAGTGCCTGGCTACCCTGCTGGCTAGCCCTGAGCTGCAGGATGATGGGCTGGGAAGAAACACACTTCCTCACAGGATGGTGGGCTCCCACAGGTGCTGCTGTAGCTTCTGGGAGGCTGTGGGGCTGAGCGTCCCAATGCAGCCTGAGACTGCTGTGTGGGGAAGAAGTTGTGTCTACCCTAGTG
Source organism: Mandrillus leucophaeus (assembly GCF_000951045.1). Lineage (NCBI taxonomy): Eukaryota > Metazoa > Chordata > Mammalia > Primates > Cercopithecidae > Mandrillus > Mandrillus leucophaeus. Next base: position 485,133 of record NW_012103043.1, read on the forward strand.
CTGGAGAGGGGGCTGAAGTCTGAACTATCTGGAACCCACATTAAGAATCTTGCCTCCACCTTAATTCCACTTCTAGAAAAAGCTGCCTTGTCCCTCCTCCCATAAATGTGCCTACAGACCCCTCAGAAATCTGCAGGCTGTGTGACTACCTGACCTGAGCATTCTAAGAAATATGGGCATCACAGTCAGTGATGTTTTGGTTGCAGCACCACAAACAGGGCCTCTGGCTGGGAGGAAACAGGGAAGGTCCCCTGAACGGCTCTCTGTGGTACTGTGGTTCAGGTTCCAGAATGGGTGTTAAGTGAATACTGGGCCTAAAAAAAGAAAAAAAATCACAACGCACACAGTAATAGATTTCTCTGTAACAAACTAATAAATGCAGCCAGAGGATAACCTTCAAACCCAGAACACTTCAAACTTGCTCTGCTTATAGGGACACTTTTTTACAAAACGAAAAAAAAAATTTAATGTGTATGCACTTTGCTTTATCAAACTTTAAATATATTGGCACCTTGATGCTCAGCAGCAAGACTGCTCCCTGCACTGCATGTAGAGGTGTCTCTCACCACACAGTCAGGTCACAGCACACCAGTCACTGGCAGTGAGAAACTTAACCCTTCAAGAGCTCTCACTTAGAAATGGCCACAGTTCTTACTCTTGGGTTCTCACTCGCCAACTACCATTGAACATATCTGCTGAGAACCTACTCTGTGGAGGGCACTGAGTTAGGAAGGTGAGAGGAACAATGAAACTGAAGACACATCGGGCTGGGTGTGGTGGCTCACACCTGTAAGCCCAGCACTTTGGGAGGCCGAGGCAGGTGGATCACCTGAGGTCAGGAGTTTGTGACCAGCCTGGACAACATGGTGAAACCCCATCTTTACTAAAATTACAAAAAAATTAACCGGGTGTGGTGGCCTGTAATCCCAGCTATTCAGGAGGCTGAGGCAGGAGAATCACTTGAACCCAGGAGGCAGAGGCTGCAGTGAGCCAAGAAGCCAAGATCGTGCCACTGCACTCCAGCCTGCTGGGCAATAGAGGGAGACTCCGTCTCAAAAAAAAAAGAAGCTGAAGACATCGCCTCCTCTCAGGGGATGCAGTGAGGAGCACCAGGCTCATAACCTTACCCATCACAGCATCACCCAGGGGTGAAATGGACTAACAAATGGAGGCGTCAGCTTTCTGTGTGTCTTTTTCTGTTGACATAAGCACTTATCTGTCTTGGTTATATGCCTAGGAGTGGAAGTGCTCCAGGTCATATGCCCAGCTGTGGTAGAAACTGCCAAACAGTTTTCCCAAGTGCTCATGCCAGGGAACACCTGTCAGCAACACCTGTATCAGTTCCAGCTTATCATGTCCTTGCTGACACCTGGTACTATCTTTTTTTTTTTTTCTTTAATTTTAGCATTCTACTCGTAGGCATGTACTCACAAATAAATGAAAACATATGTCCACATAAAGACTTATACAAGAATGTTCATATCAGCTTTAGTCATAATATCTCAGAACTGGAACAACCTTAATGTCCATCAACAGGAGACTGTATAAACAAATTGTAGTGTATTCATACAGTGGAATACTACACCGAAATTATAAGGAATAAAATATTGTTAAGTGCAGCAACATACACGAATCTCAAAAACACTGTGCCAAGCAAAAGAAATGAAGACACAAAGAAGCAAGCACCACACAATTGCATTTATATGAAGTTCAAGGGCAGGCAAAACTCATCAATATAACAGAGGCCATTAGAGTGGTTGCTTTGGTGGTGAGGAAGGTCTTGACTGGGGAGGGACAAAGGGACAAAAAGGAGTGCTCTAGGGAGTGATGACACTGGTGTGTAAACATGTATGACAACTCACCAAGCTGTACCTTTCAGGTGAATACACTTTATATAAAGATTTTTCTTTTTTCTTTTTTTTTTTTTTGAGACGGAGTCTCGCTCTGTCGCCCAGGCTGGAGTGCAGTGGCGTGGTCTCGGCTCACTGCAAGCTCTGCCTCCCGGGTTCACGCCATTCTCCTGCCTCAGCCTCCTGAGTAGCTGGGACTACAGGCGCCCGCCACCACGCCTGGCTAATTTTTTGTATTTTCACCATGTTAGCCAGGATGGTCTTGATCTCCCGACCTCGCGATCCGCCTGCCTCGGCCTCCCAAAGTACTGGGATTACAGGTGTGCGCCACCGTGCCCGGCCATATAAAGATTTTGGGAAGCAAGCCCAAGATGCTGCTCATGGCATTGACCACTGAGGGTGCTGCCCGAGCCTGGACACGAGAGTTGGTCTAGCTGGGGGTCAAGGTGGCCTCTCCTGGCTGGGCACAGACCCAGTCTTCAGCATTTCCTTCTGGGAGAGCAGGAGAGCCTGTGAGCTTCCAAGGAGGGGCTGACCCCGGGTGCAGAGTAGAAGTACACTCTGAGCATCACCCAAAGCAGGTCTCTCTTTCCTCCACTCGCTACTTTGCCAACCTACACCTCCCGTCCTGCAACAAAAGCTCAGGGTAGCAGGCTCACCCAGACAGAAAGCGAGCGGTCCTTGCTGCCAACAGCGCAGCAGCAGTACGGGCAGCTGGGCTTGGCAGAACTCCCATTCTTCTGCTTCTTTTTGAAGATTTTTGGGTTGAATTTCTAAAGCCAAATAACAAATGTTAAAAATAATTAATCAAGCATGAGGCATGTCCCCTGTGCCCAAGTCCCAGCCCGCTGAAAGGAGTCTCCCACAGACATTCTCTGAGTCCAGGCACTGAGCATGCATTTCATCTTCCTGACCACCTATGAGGCATCTGGCTGACGATGGAAAGGAGGCTTAGGGAGGTCAGAAAGTATGTGCGGAGGCACCAAATGAGTAAGCTGGGAAACGTGCAGATTTGAAACTAGCGCTACCAAACTCTCCATTTCTGAAGCATGCCAAGTAGAGGGGATGGGTAGCTATTGAAACTAGCCTTCTCAATTCCCTCTGGCCTGGCAGGGCCAGCCCTAGGACCTGCAGAAAAGCTGAGCCTGCAAGGGGGCTTCAGAAACAAAGACCTTCTCACTCCCTATTTCCTAAGGGAGGCCAAGGGGATGGGCAGGAGGGGTGTGAACCTCTGAATTCCTGAATTTCTTCTTGCCTCACTGCATGTGTTGTTCAGTTATAACCGTCTAGCAGAGATCTGCTCAGAGAGTCATTTGTGATCTCCCTGGGCCAGTGGCCACGGCAATATCACACAAAGGTGCCTGGTTGGCTGCTTAGTCCAGGGAGCTACCTCCAGAGTAACTTGTCTTTCTTTTTGGAAAGGATGAAAGCACTCACTGAGCTCCCAGCTACCTTCCTGGATTTAAAGCGGGTGGGCGCTCTGGGAATCCTCAACCTAGGACAACTGAGGGCAGAGGAAGGAGGGTTCTTGAAAGTCTGATGTCAGGTAGCCTAGAGATGTTTTAATTCCAGAGGGTAGGCAGGAATGGTCGGGATGCACAGAGACTGGAGAATATGGAACTCAGAGGCATGTCCCTGGGCTTACTGCTTCCAACACCAATGAGGCTGCAGGGCCTTGGGAGCTCTGTGAGCCATAGGCAGGCGGCGTGATCTCCCAGAGCCACTAATGAAGTGGTTGTGAGGACTGCATGGGAGAATTATGTAGAGCACTAACCATGAAGCAGTGATTTCCAAAGACTTTAATAACAAAGCTCTGGTTCAAACAAAACCCTACATGGACTCCAAAACAAAAAAATTTAATATGTAATATTTTATTTATACAAAATTTGTGTTTTAAGGTACAATATATAGATACTTATTATCTTTTTTTTTTTGAGATGGAGTCTTGCTCTACTGCCCAGGCTGGAGTGCGGTGGCACAATCTTGGCTCACTGCAACTTCCGCCTGCCAGGTTCAAGTGATTCTCTTGCCTCGGCCTCCTGAGTAGCTGGGATTACAGGCGCACGACACCATGCCCAGCTAATTTTTATGTTTTTAGTAGAGATGGGGTTTCACCATGTTGGTCAGGCTGGTCTCGAACTCCTGACCTCGTGATCTGCCCATCTCAGCCCCCGCAAAGTGCTGAGATTACAGGCGTGAGCCACCACATCCAGCGGATACTTATTATCTATTCAAACACAGGCAAAAATGAGTCCATTTTCATCAGGGTCTTGGATGATCCTTAAGTTTATATCAACCTTAGCCCATCAATCTGTTTATTTTATTGGCTGCCCAGTGTTGAGAAAATCCTGGTTCTCACAGATTATTTGCAACTACTTAATGGCTTGCCTTGGGCTCTCTCAGGACACTATTTAATTAAAGTCATAGAGAAGCATAAGACGAGTGGCCAGACAACTCTCACGCCTAAGGACTGACAGCAGCTTCCAACTCAGTGATCTATGGCATGGCCTTGCACCTGTGGTTGATGCTGCCAGGTATGGGGATAAGTGCAGTGCTTGGTGGGTGCACCAGAATCCTACCTGTAATCACTGGAGCCAGGTGAGGGGGACACTGTGCTTGGGCACTCCTGAGCATACCTGAGTGTGTAAAAGGCTGATGTGGAGCTACAATGTTCCTAACCCAAGACTGACTTTGGTGATGTTCACCATGTAAAGTTTGCCAATAAATCAACCAAGTACATACTCTATTTTGTAAAATTAGTTTTTAAATATTTAAGTATAACTATTCAAAATAAACCAAGAATTAATATTTGCTGAATCTTGGAGCCCATCTTCCTTCAGTTCCCTGGGCACTCACCACGACAGTCACAGCTTTCCGGTGCCCAACAAAGTCCATGTTGGTCTTCCATCCCTCCCGTTCGATGATCTGGGCAGTGGGGCCTGAGTTGTTCATGGCATGGGCAGACACTAGGTAATGCCCATCAGGTGACCAGCTGAGCCGCAACACATGGGTCGTTCCTCCACACTGAAAGAAGCATCTGCACTTGAAAGGAGCTCATGGTCACCGTTGTGACCAAAACTCTGGCCTCAAGGATAAAGTTAAACTTCAATTTATAAATGTGTGATGGTGGAGCATGCACCCCAAGCTTCTGGCTACACTGACAGTTTCTGTGTCTCCAGATGGCCCAACCAAAAAGGGCTCTGTGAAATGAATTTGGAAACTGCAGCATCCTACACTCCCCAGGAGGAGCTGAACAAAGAAATACAGTACAGAAGTGTAGGCCCTGAGGAGATCTGCAGGAAGGCTACCTGTTTGAACCATAGCCTCTGTGTGGGCCAAATCTCTCTGGCCACTGACCCAATTCTTCTGTGTAGCACCTGTTAACCCACAGCATGGCATCTGCACAGCATCCTCAAGATATACTCTGGTGGGGAAAAAGCTCTTTTTAACCCAGGAGCCTGGCAGAAGCCTGTGTCTGTAATGTAGCTGACGACCATGAGGCACCACCTACTCTCTTGAGCCTGTTGCCTCACCCAAAGGGTGGTGAGGACACCTGCAAGGGACAAGAGGTTTGTAACATCCTTATAAACTGTAAAAGGAACAGTAGAAAGGCACTGTTCCCCCAACCTGGACTGGGGACTGAGGCAGAACATCCCTTTACATTATTCCTCCTGCAAAATGAGATGACATGGGTCCAGAGCCAGCTCCCTGAAGCTCAAGGTGGGCCCAGGGCAGTTCTAAACACTTAAGGGTTAAGATCATGATCTTACAACTCTAGAGCAGGACAGGACAAACCAGGGCCTGAGTGTAGTGAAATCACCCACTTCAGCTCCCAGCCTAGGCCATAGATCCACCCCCTACCCGGAATGATGGGCCCATCCAGTGGAGGCTGAAGAGTACTACCAGCTCCTGCTGGTACTCACGACACTCCTAAAGCCGTCCCTAGGAGTCCACCTCATGGGACCCCAATGCCTGGCAGTCAGAGCCCTGAGGAACTCCAGAAGGAGCAAAAGCTCTTCAGGGCAAGACTAAGTAAGGTAAAAACCAGTAGTCATATATCTAGCCCAGGAGCTGGTATTGTGCGGGGAGAAGTGAACATATGACTATCACCTTACTTTTGCAGTCATCCTGACCAGTGGGCAAATGCCTGCTCTTCCTGCAAACCTTCACACATGTGTCCCTCGCTCTGTGAAGTCTTCCCTGATGCACTCGCCTCTCCTGGGTTGTTTCTGCACTCTGGACCACTCCATCATCATGCAACTAATGGGAATGCCTGTCTTTCCTAAGCGGCTTTAAGCTTCAAGAGGAGAGACTCCATCTCAATCCACTTTTATCTTCCTGTGCCCAGTTACTGCCTTCTATACAACAGACACTTAATAAATGTGTAATGAACAATGGTGATCTTGAGCTTTCATTCCATTTGAAATCAGAACTCAAATAAAGGAAGAGTAAAATACTAGAGAAGCTACTGCAGTCTGATTTCCAAATGTGCAAACTGTACTGCTAACTCTAGCCAGGAAAAAAGGCCCCTGAACTGCAGGGTGCATATCAACAAGCACAGGGGATGGCAGAAGAGTCTCCTCCATCCTGCCCTGGCCCCCAACAAGCTGCACTGCGGGAGGCTCAGAGTAAATTCCACACTATAAGCAGCAGTTTTATCCATGTCTGTGGGAGTGAGCTGGGTGACAGAATGATGTGGAGACATCTCTAAGGTTCACTTCAACTTTAAACCTATAAATCTGGGCCGGGTGCAGTGGCTCATGCCTGTAATCTCAGCACTTTGGGAAGCTGAGACAGGTAGATCACCTGAGGTCAGGAGTTCGAGACCAGCATGGCCAACATGGTGAAACCCCGTCTCTATTAAAAATACAAAAATTAGCTGGGTGTGGTGGTGGGTGCCTGTAATACCAGCTACTCAGGAGGCTGAGGCAGGAGAATTGCTTGAACTTGGGAGGCGGAGGTTGCAGTGAGCCAAGATCATGCCACTGCACTCTAGCCTGGGCAACAAGAACGAAACTCTGTCACCAAAACAAAACAAACAAAAAACAACAAAACTATAAATCCCTTTCATTTCAAAGTTGGAAATTAAACAGCATCTCAGAAATGAAGGATTTTGTATTATCTGACTCTTAGGGCCAGAGTCCCACCCCAGAGAGCCTTGGTAAATCCGCTCAGGCTCCCAGACTCGGTGCATTCCCCAGGTGGCCTGGCCCATGGCCAGCTCCCTCTCTGCACACAGAAGTCAGGAAGGGGCTGGGGCAGTTGCTGGGGCTCAGCTCCCTGAGCTGTCCCCACTTACCTCATCAAAAGGCTTGGTGATGCTGGTCTCCAACTGCCAGTCCAGCGTCCTCCACACCTTTAGGCTGCGGTCATCAGCTTGAGAGGCTATGTATTTACCAACAGGGTCCCATGTCAACCCTTTGACCAAGCCAGAATGACCTCTCAGAGTAGCTAGAATTTCTGTGAAGAAAAAAGGAATGTGGAGAGGTGTCATCTGGGGAAAATGTGACCTCAATCCATGGGCTATAGGATGGATATGCAAGAGAGCGGACTCAGCAGTCTGCCCTGGCCAGCCCCTACACCAGGCAGAAGCAGAAGGGCCTCCTTATTTGATCTCCACCAAGGCAAAAGCCAATTAAAGAAATGATTGCATCAAGGAGGCAGGCACCAAGGGGCCAGTTCTGATCCAGGTCTTATCTGTATCTAGCGGCCCTGCCTATGGCTGCCCTTCCTGGGCTGTGACACCAGCACTTCTGACGTTAGCCTCCCTGGTAGCTCCCTGATAAGAAGGAGGCCTACCAGCTCAAAGGGCCACACAGTGGCTCAGTCTTTTGTAAGTTATGGCTAAAGACAAAGGTGTGTACGATGGTACCCCATATAGATCTGTAATCCAAATGCTACTCCAGTCTCTAAAGTTGCCCTCTCCATAGCCAGACTGAGTGTTTCCATACATGCTGGTGGCTTTCAAAGAGTTAAAATGACCTGGATCCATGAGGAAAGCATACTTCAAACACAGAGCTGAAATATGAGAAGAATTTTACTAGTTATAACTGTGCCAGGTTATGCCATCTGTTGTGACTTTAGAAAAATCAATCTTTTGCAAAACTGGGTTTGTGTTAGCCCATATCTGCTCAAGGGTTTCACAGAGGAGATGGTGACTGAGCTGAGCCCAGAGCCCAGTGGTGGGGATGCACATAGCATGTTTGGGAGCACCAGGGTCCCCAACAACAGCTGCCCATCCACTACCCTCATGATCTGTGGCATGCCATGCTAGCACTCAGTTACTATTTTTCTTAAGCATTAATCTCTTTTTAAAACTTAAGCAAATGTTACTGATAAAGAAAAACTGACAAGACACATAAATCCTAGGCCACTGTCATACATCTGTTGCCACAAGACTACGGAGACAGCCCAACCCTTGCTCCAGAAACCGACAAGAAGTACTGCTCGCTGTTAACCAGTCAGAGGAGGCCCCAGACCTGGGAACTTTACAGCATTCCAGATGACGACAGTGTTATCCACGCTGCACGAGGCTAGCCAGGCGTCATGGGGAGACCATGCTACATCCATCACATCTGAAAGAAGACAGAGGGTTCTGGTGAGATCTTTTACCCGGCAATGCCCTTGTCTATTAGCTTGGTCAGTGCCCCTGGGACCTGGGACCTCATAACAACTCTGGTATTTTTTAAGCAACCTGAAAAAACTCCCCCCAAAATTTTTCAATTGGTCATAAATTTAAAGCATCTAACCGACCCCAGTGCCTCACTCCTTTTACAGACGAAGCAACTGAGGGTATGGTTCAGAGCTTGGGCACCGTATGGCACCACACCCATGCATGAGAGCCTGCTACTTTGTGGGTCTGTGGCCTGGAGCATGCTCCTCAGCCCTGCTGACTAGATTCGCCAATCATAACAGGGCCTTCCTCCAAAAGCCTTCTGAGCATGAGACACGGTGGGTAAAGCACATGGCAGAATGCCTGGCACAGTCAGAACTCCAGGGCTGCTGACAACTGAACACAAGTCATCTTGAGGCCCTTGTCTGGTTCATGGACTGGGTCTCATCTCCCAGACCCTGATTCGCTACGCAGCCTCCAAACAGAATTAATCACATTCACTTCTTTGTGACTCCATTTTATCATTTGTCAAGTGCAGATCAAAAAACAAAATCTAGACCAGGTGCAGTGGCTCACGCCTGTAATCTCAGTATTTTGGGAGGCTGAGGTGGGCAGATCACTTGAGCCCAGAAGTACAATACCAGCCTAGGCAACACGGCAAAACCGCATCTCTACAAAAAATTGGCTGGGCATGGTAGCACATGCCTGTATCCCCAGCTACACAGGAGGTTGAGGTGGGAGGATCACTTGAGCCCAGGGAGGTCAAGGCTGCAGTGAGCCATGATTGCGCCATTGCACTCCAGGCTGGGCAACAGAGTAAGACCCTGTCTCAAAAAACAAACAAAAAAACCAATGAAACAAAAAACCCCAAAACCTATCTTCATAGGGTCATTGTAAGGATTAAATGTGATAAACTGCTGCAACACCATGCCAGGCACACACCAAGGCATCGATGAGGGTCCGCTGTGACGATGGTGCCAACCTTGCCTATCCTGCCATCAGGGGTGAAGGGCGCAGTCTTAGTTATTTCTCTAACCTCAGCGCCTGGTGCAGTGCTAGGTATACAGAAGAATGATTGGTGAGTTGAAGAAACAAACATAGCAGCAAGGTAACAGCTATCAAGTGCTTTCTTTGTACAAGAGGTTTAAACAAAAATATTCCAAATATCTATTGTATTTTTTCTAGTTTAAAAAAAATCTAGTGACAGTTTAACAGGTTTTTTTTCACATTGTCTCACATGCTGTGGTTCACATTTTGTATTCTAAATGCCTATGTGATCTTCACAGCTTCTTTCCTTTTTTGCCCTGCATTCTATGTGGTTGAGAGCATTCACTACTATTAATTGACCTAATATAACATTGAAGGTTAACTGGATTCCAGTTTTTTGGGCCCGTGTGTATGTGTCACTCTCCACACTCTGGATTATTTCTCTGAGATGCATACCCCAGAGTGCGAATCCTGGGCAGAATATCTGAGCATCCTCACATGTCTGGATTTTCATAAAACTGTAGACTGCTTTTCCAAGATCCCTGTGGTTTTATATTTCTACATGCAGACTGTTTGCTCCAAAACTCCCTTAATTAGCATTGAGGATGATGACTTTTTCCCCTTCCGACTTATTTATTAAGTACATTTTTATATTTTAAATTTTGAATTAGATTATTAGTGAAAGCATTTGTCTCTTACCTAATGTCTTTTTGGACTGATCTGCTGACTTATTGTGGCTATTTACTGGGAAGTGTTTTGGGCAGTGGGTCTAACAACATAAACACAGTGCCTACAAAAATGAAGAAAACAACAACTTTCTCTAGGAACTGAGAGTCCTGGAGGGGCAGACATGCAAACACCAGGACAGCAGGGGAGTGCCCACATCCTAGAACAGAGAATATGTGGTCAGGTGGGAGCCCAGAAAAGAGAAGGGATTTTCTTAGCAATCTCCACAGACACATACAATGCAGCTATTAACTGCAAATTTCACCTCTTTACCTTTTTATACTGTAGGAATTTTATGGAGTAAAATCTGTTATTCTCCTTTGTGATTTCTTCTATTGCCTTGTTAACCTTGAAAAATACTCTCTCTGCTAGAGGTCTGGTAAATACTCAATTCTATTTTTTCCTTGTGTAGTTATTTAGAATGTTTCTCTCTTTAATATCTGGATTTATTTTGGTATGTGCTGTATTCGGTGAGGATCGAAATTAATTTCTCCTCACTAACTGTTTAATAGTCACTACGCCCCATGTGAGGAAGAATCCATTTTGATAAGTGATGCCTCCTTTCACATCACACCAAATTCTTAGGTACACTGTAGCCTCCTTCAGTGTTGTGAGTTTACCCTCAAACCCATGATGTTTCTATCACTGGAACTTTGAATGTTTTTATCCGTAACATTCTTATCCTTCCAGATGTCCTTTACAATCACTGCTGAGTAAATCCACACACATGACATAATTTTCTCCTAAACTCCCAGTTTGGAGTTTCTGTCTTCAGACTATATAGCACCTCCTTTTTGTTGTGCATCTACACACACAGGAGACCCCTCCCCTCACCTGTGGATTTACATTTCTGGCCACTGTTCTCACCATCATTCTTGGTGACTCCAGGAGGATGATTCTTCTAACACCCCAGGCTCTTGGTTCCTTAAATTCCTCCTTCCCTTCTGATGACCTTGGTTTCTACTACTTTCACCCCATGGTCATATCTAGAGGCCTTCCATGACAAATCACTGCAATCCGTCTCAATTCCAACCTTCCCACAGGCCAGCCATCAACCCCGTGCTCCTAGCTCACCCTCAGCTCCAACAGCACTTTTACACCACCAGGAACTCCGATCTACTGATGCTGCTGTCCTCTCACCACCTGCCACCCACCTGGTCCTTACCTCGCTCCTCCAGCTGACACCCACCACCACTCCCCCTTTTCTTCTCCTCCATCTTCCCACACACCTGACAAAGCTCAGCTCCTCCCCTAGTGTTTTTTGAATATCCTCCAATGACACCTCTGGCCCAATGACACCACATGAATATTGCACTTGCCTAGGCCCCCAGCAGCCTCCATGCTGTCAAGCCTAGCAGTCCATCCTTGGTCTTCACTTTGCCCCTCAGCAATAAGCAGTAAGCTGCCCGTTCCCCTCTCCTTCAAACACTCTCTTCGCTGCCTCTTTTGTTACTGTTGTTGAGACAGGGTCTCACTATGACACCCAGGCTGCTGAGCTACTGGCCTCAAGTGATACTCATGCCTCGGCTTCCTAAAGTGCTGGGATTACAGACATGAACCACCATGCTTGGCTTCTTTTCACTGTCTTAACTGGCCTCTCCTAGCTTCTTTTGCCGGTTTCAGCTCTCCAATCCCTAGGCTCATCCTTGGACTCTGCTCATACCCAGAACCTCATATTTCCAAGATTCATATTTCCAAATGTCTACACAGTATGTCCCCTTACACTGGCACACTTACCATGTCCAAAACCAAACTCCAAAACACTTCCCTTAACAAACATTTCTGTCCCACCTGCAGACTTCCTGCTTCAGGTTACATTCACTGCATCCTTTCCTCTGTCTGGACCATAGTCTGGGAAGTCATCCTGACTCCTCTGCTTATCTCATATCCCATATTCAATGCACCAGGAAATCCGCCTCTGACCACTTCTCACCACCTCTGTGTTATGCCCCAAGTCCAAACCACCATTGTCTCTCCCTAGTTTTTCGGAGCAGCTCCTTTACTGGTCTTCCCAGTGCAGCCCTGAGCCCCGCATGGTAGAATCCACACTGCTGCCAAAGGTCTCAACTCCTCTGCCCAGATCCCTGCTGAGCCTTCCTATTCTTGCTCAGAGAAGAGCCTTCACCATGGTCTCGAAGGCACACTTCCTCTCGCACCCTCCTCCGCAGCCCAGCTCCCAGGGGTTCACTGGGCACACTAAGCACATGTCCATGCTCCAGGGCCTTCGCACTGGCTGTCCCCTCATCGCCGTCCAGTGTTCCCTCAAATGTCATCTCCTCACTGAGCACTCATCTTCCAGCTCCTTACAGGACTCTGCCCTCTGGGCTAATCTTCAAATCTCCTATACTACTCACTCGTCAGTCTCTTTTACAAGAACAAAACTCCCTGAGAGAAGAACAGTGCCTGGAACATGGCAGACACTCAATAAATGTTTGGTATATGGACAAGTAAATATTAATTTGGGGAAAAATGTATTTCATTTAGCCTTTGAATTTATGAAGCCGTTTTCTATCTCTCAATGTTTGTATCTTAAAACGTTTGTGATTTAAGTCGTAGAAATCTAATTCATTTCTTGGTAAGATTACTTGTTCCTGGATATTTATAACTTTTGAGCCCACTATGTATAATTCTCTTTTTATCATGAGTTATTCTAATTGGCTATTAGTAGCAAAAGATAAATAATTTAAAATTGTTCTGAGGCCAATATAAAGACTCATTAGTTCTAAGTATTTTTCAGTGCTTTATTTGTTCCAGGAGCTTTATTATCCTATGGTTTTTCTTAATGTGAAATAATGTCACCTTCATTTCCTTTTTGTCTTATTTTCCAGTTTCTGTTTAACTGTGTTGCAGAAATTCCAGAGCAAGAAATTAAATGACAACACCCATCACTGTCTTTTCTTGATATAAACCACAACCAGGCTTAACTGTGAACTGTAATATTTGCCACGGATTTGAAAAAGACTAAGGACTCTACCATGTTAAGGAAACAGCTTTAGGCCAGGTGTGATGGCTTGCGTCTGTAATCCCAGCACTTTGGAAGGTTCAGGTGGGAGGATCTCTTGAGCCCAAGAGCTCAAGACCAGCCTGGGCAACACAGTGAAACCCATCTCTACAAAAAATAAAGATTAGCCAGGTATGGTGATGCCTATCTGTAGTCCTAGCTACTCGGGAGGCTGAGGCAAGAGGATCACCCGAGCCCAGGAGTTCAAGGCTGCAGTGAGCCGTAATTGCACCACTGCATTCTGCCTGGGTGACATAGTGAGACACAATCTCAAAAACAAAAAAAGAAAAGAAATATCTTTCTATAGGCATTTTTAAAAAAGCATTTTTAACAGGAACTGATATTGAATTGTCTAATGTTCCTTTTAAAATACCTAAGATGACTGTAGCTTTTCCTATCTAACTTCCTAGTATGTAAAGTTACATTAATAGATTCTCTTGTACTACACTTATATTATGTCACATTTAATCATAATAAATTACTGTTTTCTGGCCGGGCACAGTGGCTCACAGCTGTAATCCCAGCACTGTGGGAGGCCGGGACAGGCAGATCACGAGGTCAGGGGATCAAGACCATCCTGACTAACATGGTGAAACCCTGTCTCTACTAAAAATACAAAAAAAATTGGCCCGGTGTGGTGGCATGTGGCTGTAGTCCCAGCTACTCAGGAGGCTGAGGCAGGAGAATCGCTGGAACCCCGGAGATGGAGGTTTCAGTGAGCTGAGATCGCACCACTGCGCTACAGCCTGGGCAATAGAGCAGGATTCTGTCTCAAATAAATAAATAAATAAATAAATTACTGTTTTCAAATGTTATATTTACGAGCATCACTTCTGATTTTTCTATCTTTATTCATACTATTCTATGCTTTTGTTACATTATTGTTCTTAGGTTTTCTTGTATTTTCCAGATATAATAATCCTGGCTTATATCTCCTTTTCAATTATAAATATTGCTATTGTTCTGTATAATTTTTCTTAAAAGCTCAAAACAATGCATCTACAAATAATTTAGGACTAAGAAGCATTTCTGAAGACAGCCTTCCATTTCTTCATTGGTTATTATTCTGTTCAGTTTTTCCTAATCCTATGGTATCAATTATGAAAGTTCATATTTTCTAGAAAACGATTTTTTAGTATTTTTTTAGCTTAATAGTACAAACATTATATTGTACTGTTTGATGATTTTTTTCTGTCTGGGTTAAATGTTTTTCTAGATCTTTAACCTCTAATTTTGTCTAGGCTTTGTCTTCCCAACCCCCAATTAAATATACCAAGTATATATTTCTCACACTTTGCTTTTCAAAGATCCAGTTCTTTCTTATTCATTTACTTCTGCTTGTCATTGATTTTTCTTCTTGAATGGTTCTGCCCACACCTGCTACCAGGACCAGTGAGTAATGAGTGTCAACCCTACCTGTCTGGTAAAGGAGCCCCACTGGGGGGTGGGGTAAGAGAGAGAATGCAAGGCTCTGGCTAGGGCCTTGTAGTCCTCACTTGAGGCCTACCTCATGGTTGGGCACCCTTATAGACATGTGCACCAAGTTCCAGAAAAGTTCAACTAGACTTCACTGTTAGTACTGTGACACAAATAAGGGCAAATTACACAATTTCATTATCAAACAATAATACACCACTACCGTTTCAACTTTCAAAAACGTGGACTCAATCTATGGCTGCCACCAAGATGGGTTTGTTCTCCTTTAAACTGTCTACAGAGAATCCGCTAAGCATACACTGCCAATGGATTACAGGTGATGCCACCTCGCATACCTCTCACTCCTGCCCTGTCCTCGCCCAGATCTCCAGGCTCAATTCCAAGGTTTCTTGACATTTCTTCCCCTACCCCTCAAGCCAGGGGCAAGCCCATTCTGAACTGGTATCCATCCCCATAAGCCTGTTGTCCTTAAGGTCTCAGCAGAGGTCATACCTCTGACTATCTAGGCATCCAGTCAGGAATCTATCTCATACCTCTCTGTGCCCAGTCCTAAGTATTCCCAAATCGATCTCCTCTTCTCTACCTCAATTATCACAGGCCTAGCTCAGGCCCTGACGGTGTCCATCTGAACCACTGGAAGAACCTCCACTTCACTGAGCTGTCACAATTACCTCTCTGTTATGCTTCAAAGCTTTTAGTGGCTCCCTATCTCTTCCATGATAAGGGATTCCCTCAGTAACAGGGAGCACAAGCTTTCCATGATCCAACCCTGGCATACCTGACCAGCCTCACTTTGTGCTGCTCCCTGCCTTGTCTATAAAGATCCAACCATGGTGAAATGCCTCCAAATTCCCATTCACACCAAGACTTTCTCACTTATGCTGTACCACCCTGCCTGGAAAACCCTTTGGTCCATTCCTGGACCAAATGGACTCAGTCTCCTGAGTCAAGTCTAAATTGCACTCAACCTGGTATCCTTGACACCTGAGTATACAGCGCATGGGTACCTTTCCCCCTCAGTCTAAATTCATAAAATGTGCTTTTTTCCATACCAAGTTTATTTAAACCACTGCAAACATACTCAAGTTCAAGTTGAGATCTTTTCAATGGGCATCTGTGAGCTGATTTCTGGGGAATAAACAAAGTGTGCTTACGGACTTAGTGATCCGCTGATGAAGGTACTGATTCTGTTCAGCAGGACAAACAGCAGAACGTGGGAAGTTCTACATTAAAGATATAAACATATACCCCATGAGGGCAAGAGTGGGGAGACTGAATGCAGCTGGAGACAGGTAGTGGAGCCGGTGACTGCACAGATCGTAAGGGATAGGCAGGGTGTGACTGACTGTGATGGGGAGGGACAGCCCAGACATAGGGCTGCTTTAAGGACCAAACAGTCCCACAGGGGACATGGTGGTGCTGCTGATCTGAGCCAGGTGTCAGGGGCCCGCCCACCCCAACAGGCAGTCCCACTCACCGCCTGAATGACTCCGGAGGATGGAGACACACCGCCACTGCTCCACATTGGCAAGCTTACCACTGGAGCCGAACACGGTGCTGGGGCCGATGTACCTGTGTGAGAAAAGGGCCAAAAAGGCACTCATGGAGTGCTCTGGGCACTGCCCAGAAATGCTCCCTGCAGCCAGCTTATCAGCACAGACAGAACAAAGCAAAAACAAACAAGAACTGGAAAGCACTGGGTTGCTGAATAAAAGGGGCTGATTAGGTGAATTATGATCCATGCACTTGATGAAATACTATACAGCCATTACAAATCTTGCATGGAAAAATGTTCACAATAAGAGAAAGAAGCAGGCCATAGGACATCACATACAATATGATATCACTTATGTAAAGGAAAAAAAAACACATGACATGGATAGCATCTATGCATGGAAAATGGGTCAGAAGGACATCCCAAAATGTCAAAATATTAACTGTAGCTTTCTTTAGGTCGCGTGATGAGGGATATTTTTTCTTTTGTATTTTTAGTTTTCTAAATTGTATACTAAATGTTATTTATGTTGGCTATTTAAAGAAGGAAAATCAACAGTATTTTATTTTTAAGCCTCTCACAATGAATCAAATGGCTTTGACACTGAGGCAGAGAAACCATGTGATCTACAGGTACTAGCCCCCGCCAGAGGAGCCAGAGGAGCATCAGTCACCTGGGGCCTGGTGGAGGCAGTGCTGACACACCAATGCTCAGAGCCTTTGATAACACCTTTTGCTCTTGTAGAGCTCATCACAAATCCACAGAAAGAGAGTGTGCTGAGACAGCCAAGTAGGCTAAAGAGACAGCCTCTGCCTCTGCTCTTGAAGCCACAGCCACAGGGCCACTCTTGGTGAGCAGTGGTGCAGGGTCTGGTTCCCCAGCCTGACTGGCCCAGAGACCTGGGAGCAATAGTTTTCCAGGTGATGGTTAGCTCCTTTTGAGAGTAGAGCAGAGGCTGCCCCAGGTGGGGACCAACAGAGAATAAAGAAATGGCAAAGAGGTTGGACTCTGGATTCCCTGCCCCAGATCCTGGGCAAGAACCAGAACACCCTGACTTTTAACTATTTTGTATATTGGGCTTCCATGTGAAATTTCATTTGAAAAAAAACAAAAGCAATGAAGCTCCACCCACATCAGCACTAGAAGAGATCAGCCTTTCCTTTTCAGGTGAGAGCCTGCAGTCCCGTGAGGGGGCAGTTGACTAGGTCTCCTGAATCCCTGGTCAAGATCCACCTGCTCCTGACCTACATGCACTTCCTATTACTTATGAGGTCAGGGCTATGGGAACTTCAGTGACAAGGTGGGGAAAGGTGACTTTGATAAAGACCAGCAAAGCAGCTTCTAAAAATAAAATGTGAAGAAAGGAAAATGATGCTTACGTAGCCCGCTTCCACACCATAATCAGTTTGTCATCTCCCCCAGAAGCTAAATACATCCCACTGTTTGACCACCGCACACAGTTCACACATGCTGGGAAGAAAAAAAAAATAGGGTGATGAAAATCCAATAGTCATGCCCATTTGCTTCATGTAGAGTTTGGCAAGATGTAAAGGGTTTATAAAATCTAATCTATCTAATCTATTTAAGGCATCTACTGTGTGACAGCCCCAAAAAACAATTCAGTTTAAGTACTAACCTACTTGTGCTATAAAAACAAATTACCAGAACAGTCTGAAGGGTGAAAAATATACATTCTCTGAGAATCGTTAGTGCTGAATGATATAGTCAATAGAAGGCTTCTTTCCAAGAAAATAAAAAAATGATAACCAAATCTCATTATTTCAAAAGGGCCATCTATTGATGAGATGTATTTCTGAGTAGAGATTATTCTCAAAAAGAGAGTATGTGCTAAAAAAGGGTCAGATGCTTTTTCTAGAATTTTCAGGTGAGCAGTCTGTTAGGGTATAAAACTCTGACTTCATCTCATCTGTCAGAGCCAGCCCTTTCACATTCGGATTTTCCAAACTCGCCAGCACTGCAGATTGATTGACTCTGCGCTTATAAACTAACATCAGCAGAAATTCCCCCAGGCCTCTGATGGGCCACAGCCTCCAAGAGTACTCACAACTTGGCCTTTGGGAGACCTGAAAGATGGCTATCAAAGTTGTAGCCCCCACATGGCCTGTGAGTAACTTATGCTCCAAGTCTGAAGATGCTGAGAGGCATGTTGAGAGGACAAGAACACACAGAGCAAAGGAAGGAGCTGATGTCCAAAGGTCAGTGACTGTTCATTAAGCATCTCAGGGGTGGGAAACTAAGGCACTACAGCAGGAAAGGAAACCATGACACTGTCTGGTGGCCAAAAGAGTCCTGGCAGAGAGCCTCGGAGTGACACAGTGCCAACCTGAGATGTTTTGGTAAACTGTCTCTTGCGCACCCTTCCCTAGAACCCTATTGTGTCCAGGTCGCTGGCCCCAAAGCCCCATGGAATCAGGCAGTAACGACTCATGAGCAGGAAATCACCAGAGGTACCTGCAGACTGTCCAAAGATGGTTCTGTGGGCGGGCCGAGTCTTCTGCCGAATAACTCACCCAGGTGTGCAGCCAACATCTGTGCCTTCAGACAGCAGGCCGAGGGGAGTTACCGCCGCACGGGGCCTTATCTTTCTAATTACAAACACATGTGCTAACCTTGGGCACTCTGCCAACACGCAAAGCCTGCAAAGGGCCACTCTGTAATACCTAAGTGATTGTCCATCTGGCAAAGCATCTTGGGAATATTTTCATCCTTCTCGTCATCCTCCTGGAGGACTGGAGACATATTCCAGATCACAACCTTCCCAGAATCCTGCCCTGGAATGAAGGAGCAGAAATGACTGAATGTGCAAGGAGTAGAAATTTGATATTAATATTTAATGTCCAATTAAATGAGAAGAAGTCCTCGCTTAGCTTCCATAAATAATAATTAACTAGATCTAAGGAGACTGAATTTAAATTACTAATTTAAGTTACAGAAAAGATGATAAGTACTCATGGGGACCAAACAGAGAGGACTTAGCAGTCAGCAGAAGTCAACCTGACTTTACAAAAAGAACTTTAGCAATCAGGAGGGAACTGAGCTCTGGTCTAGCCTCTAACACGGATCCACCAGGGTTCCCTAGAAGGTCTTCATGCCCCCCCAGCACCTAGACTCTGACTCCTTGACTCCTCATCTGTGAAATGAGGAGAAGGGAGAGTCAATGTCACAAGACCTTTTCCGTTCTATGTACACCCTAAAAGGAAAAAGAAAAGCACACCACAGCCCCACACAGTGGGGCTCACCTTCCAGGGGCTGCCTGGAATTTAGGCTGTTTCAGAGTTGACTGTTTTGAGACCCAAATGCACCCTGAACACAGGAAAAAGGGCTCATTATCTTGTTATCTACCCTTTGCAGTTACCTACAGATGAGAGACCAACCAAAAGAGGGGATTTAGGGCTCCTGTGCATGAGGTGATGTATTGCTTGGCTGAAAAATATACCCATGCCTTTTAGTAATGATTTCTTTTCTTTCTTTTTTTTTTGAGATGGAGTCTCGCTCTGTCTCCCAGGCTGGAGTGCAGTGGCATGATCTCGGCTCACTGCAACCTCCGCCTCCCAGGTTCAAGTGATTCTCCTACCTCAGCTTCCCGAGTAGCTGGGATTACAGGCGAACACCATGACACCCAGCTAATTTTTGTATTTTTAGTAGAGATGGGGTTTCACCATGTTGGCCAAGCTGATTTGAACTCCTGACCTCAGATGATCTGCCTGCCTAGGCCTCCCAAAGTGCTGAAATTACAGGTGTGAGCCACCATGCCTGGCCTTAGTAATGATTTCTAAGCTTTCCATCACTGATATCTAACAAAGTTTAGCCCCTCACTTAATTTCCTATTATAATGGGGCTAAATCCAATGAACATGCCAAAATTACCATAAAGCATGTTTGAAACTGCCCCTTGGCCAATATGTAAAAATAGTTCCAAACATTTCTGCTGGACCAACGTGGTAAAATGTGTGTCTTCTGGGTACAGGTGCAAACCCTCTAATTCCTCCAGCTAAGTCCATGTGTTCTCTCTCATGTGCTGCACCTCCTCTTGGGTACAGTCCACAGCATGGAAGGAGAGAAAGGCTTCCCTGCCCACAGCTTCCCTACACTCCCTTCCAGCTCCTTGACTCTGGGTGGAACCATCTGCTGGAAACCCACCCTGCAGCACCTGGCCTGAGGACCTAGAGCTCATAAAGTCACTCTCTAAGTGCTGCCTGGGGAGGCCTGGTTGGAGGGAGGCCCTGTTCTGGGGTGAAGACGACAGGGGGCTGGGCTCTGTGGAATGCTACATTCTGTCACTATATATACACCTTGGTGTCCTAGCATGAAGAACAGCTCTGTCTTTCCAAATAGAACCATGTAACATTGCAAAAGATGCTGGCTGCAGCAGAAGGGCAATACTACCAATAACAGTTTCAAATGGTGTGGGCTTTCTTACTTGCCCACAGTGTACTTTCTCCTTAACCTAGCTGAATTCCTTTGACGAGAAAATGGGCCTAATAACTACATGATTGCTTTAGAAGCTTAAACCACTCTCATTCCCTTTTTTCAGATAAGAAAAATACTGACAGAGCCCTTGCCTCTGGGGCTGGGCTTTGCCCACTGCACCACCTGCCACTGTCGATGCTCAACAAGCTTGGGGATACAAACTTATTTTAATATTAACCCAATAAACAGAAATTAGAATGATAAACCTGCTGCCAAAATATTTACAGAGAGCACACTAAAGCCATAAAAGGATTTTGATTTTATCCATTTAGATAACACATTATAACTATACATTTTAAGCAGCGTTGCATCTGTACTGAAAAATAGCAAGTATTCCCTCTACAGTTAAATGGACAGCAGGAGAAGAGCAAGGTGCCAGGACTGCTAAATTTTCCCTTTCATTATTCCATAAACATACCTTGTCCTCCAGTTGCGAACTTGGTCCCGTCAGGGTGAATATCAACTGAAAAAATCGGCTTGCCTGGAAACAAAGAAAAAAAAAATACAATATCTAAATTGGCTTTTATTCATTGAAGAGTATCAAACTCAACAGATTCAGTTAAAGTCTAAACTGCTAGAAGATTCTCCAAACATTAGACCGCTGAAAGTCCAACAGTGGGAGGAAGCATTCCATCACTGAGAATGGCTGAGCCCACAGGATGCCTGGGCATTTGTCTGCCATCTTGCAGGGATGTGTGTTTGTAAAGGCTATGAGCTGTTCATGATTAAAGTTCTGAGTCACAGGTACTTAGGGAAAAGGGCACACAGCTATAACTCCAGACATCTCCCTATTGTGCAGATCTGCACTTGACTGGAAGCCTGGACAGAAGGAGCACTATTTGTCTTTTCTGGCTGACAGCTGAGCAGGACCAGGGCTGGCTGCAACCAAGGAGCATTTCTTCACTTGTCATACTTCTGCTTCCAAACAGCCCTCTTTTGTTTGTGCTGTGAAGTTCACATACAGTCTGCCATCTCAGCATCTCCTCTGGCTGAACTTCCTTCACAGTTTGTATTCTATGTTAAATTAGCTGTTCAATTCCTCCAGGAGAAAGGACTGTGGCTATTAGTTCTGAGGCTTGCACTAGGATCCCATGAAGCTAGCTGGCTGGCTGGGTGGGTGGATCAGACTGGCAAAAGCACTGTAGAAGCTTGAAACCCAGCAGACCATAGAAGGGACTCACGCCTGGTGGGCATTTGTCCAGCTCCCTGCTTCTAGGACAAAGGTACAAGAGCTACAAGTAGTATGTCAGTTGCTGTTGAGTTCATCACATCTTCTCCCTCTGGCGTAGTACCCAGTGCATGGTAGCGCAGTAATATTTGTTCAGTGGCAAAGGAGATACATGACAATGAACTAAGCATCAGCAATTGCTGATATAGATGGGCTGCTGCCAAGAGTCTCTTAATTGAACACGTTCTGTCTCTGTCACCCAAGAGGCGGCAATGTGGATACACTACCAGAGTCACCAGCCCTAGAATCACTCAGCAACTACTGGGGTCAGGGGTGTGTGGGCAGGCAGTGGCTGCCTGAGAACTGTGAAGTCCTGCCAGGGCTCCCATGCAAGTGTTGAAAATTAAATGCTGATGCCCAAAAGGCACTGCCCAGCACGGGACCCAGGCAGCACCCAGCTGTGGAGAGCCGTAGCCGTGCAGTCAAATCAAGCATGAACTTGAGAGAAAATACACTTTCCTTCTTACTGGTCATTATGTAGTACAGGTTGAGTATCCCTTATCTGAAACACCTGGGACCCGTTTTAACCAAAGGGAAATGACAGAAGCAATGTTGCTCCAGTTCCAGGTGTAGGCCTAAAGAGTCTAGCAGTTCAACTTTGGCTCTCTGGAGAAATCTAGTTGCCATGTGCGAAGTCCAAGTACCCTGAGACCACCATGTTTTGAAGAGGCCCAAACTGGCCACATGTAGAGCATCAAAGAGCCCGGACAAGTGAGAATCAAGGCCACAGACACAGGCGTGGTGAGGTGTTCTATCCCCAAGCTATTCGAGCCATCCCAGCAGATTCCATAGAGCCAAGATGAGCTGGACCTGCTGAGTCCTGACAAGCTGCAGAATTATGAGCAAATAATAAAACTGTTATTGTTTTAAGCCAGCAAATTTAGGGGTTTGTCATATAAGAGAACCCAAAATGCCAATTCATTTGCTTTTCTGCTTAAGCCAACTTTAGCTGGGCATTTGTCATTTTAACAAAAAATATTCTAGCTGACAGCCTTGGTCTTGACAGGCAATCAGGGCGGAACATTCCCCTCCCCTTGGAGTGCTTTTCAGTTCCATAAGTCTGTGAGACATTGTATGATATGAGTCCCCTCAAGAAGCACATCAGAAACCCTTACCTGCAAGTCACAGTTCCCCCGACTACCCAAGAGCACACACAGGCTGAGCCAGGCTCAGCTGCACAGGTACCAATTAGAGCCTGTGCGCTTTAGATCATGCCCACTCACAGCATCGACTGCATGTTTTCTCACTCAGTCTCTGTTTGCAGATTTCTACTATGTGCCAGGCATTAAGCTAAGCAATGAGAAAGTAAAGATATATAATCATACAAACTCCCCTAGTAAGATGTCCGCTGATGGACACTTCACAAGTAGAAAGCCACCTGACTCATTCAGCTTCGGGCTTCCTGTAAATATAATAACTGAATTGGGTCCCAAAGGTTGAGTAAGAGTTAGCCAGAAGATCGGGTGAGAGAGAGGGATTTCAGGCTGAGGGGATGCACAGCATGGAATCAAGAAATAGGCTGATGTGCTGCTGCAGAGCAGAGTGCAGGTAGGGTATGAGAAAGAAGAGGAGACAGAGATGGCCAGGGCTCAGCAAGCATCAGTAAGGAGCTCAGACATTTCTCTAATGGTACTTTTAAGGCAGGGTAATTCCAAGGTCATATTCACATTCAGGCTCCACAATAGCAGTGTGGAAAATGGGGGTGGGGGCCTCCAGGCTCCAGGGGAAGGCAGGGATGGAGGCTGGCAACAGGTTTTGGTTTTGGCATTAAACATCATGGGCTGAATCTTCAGCCCTGCCACTTACTCAGCTGCAAAGCCTTGAGATTTTATTTTTTATTTTATTTTATTTTATTATTTTGAGATGGAGTCTCGCTCTGTTGCCTAGGCTGGAGCGCAGTGGTGCGATCTTGGCTCACCGCAACCTCTGCCTCCCAGGTTCAAGCAATTCTCCTGCCTCAGCCTCCCGAGTAGCTAGGACTACAGTCGCACGCCACCACGTCTGGCTAATTTTTGTATTTTGTATTTTTGTATTTTTAGTAGTTGTTGGTCAGGCTGGTTTTGAACTCCTGACCTCAGGTGAGCCACCTGCCTCGGCCTCCCAAAGTGCTGGGATTACAGGCGTGAGCCACCACGCCTGGCCACACCCATTTCTTAATCTGCAAAAATGTGGAGGACACATTCACCATTACGAGCACCTTGTGAGACAGATTAAGATGCTGTGTCACGTTACTTCTAAGATGCATCCATTTCACACGATGAGGACACACCTTGCTGGAAGGCGTGCCTGGTTTGTTGGCACCATGTTTCCTTTCTTAGTGTTGTGCAGTAAATGAGATGAAATATGGTAGGGGACCTACACAGACACCAGCGCAGTGCTGGCTCCCCACTTCCTTACAGCACTAGACCTTTCCGTCCCAAGGAAAGCAGTCACTCACATTCCATCATTGGGAATGAATCTCTTCTTTTTTTTTTTATTTTTTTTCGAGGCAGAGTTTCACTCTGTCACCCAGTCTAGAGTGCAGTGGCACGATCTTGGCTCACTGCAAACTTCGCCTCCCGGGTTCACACCATTCTCCTGCCTCAGCCTCCTGAGTAGCTGGGACTACACGTGCCTGCCACCAGGCCCGGCTAATTTTTTGTATTTTTAGTAGAGACGGGGTTTCACCGTGTTAGCCAGGATGGTCTCGATCTCCCGACTTCATGATCCACCCGCGTCGGCCTCTCAAAGTGCTGGGATTACAGGCGTGAGCCACCGCGCCCGGCCAGGAATGAACCTCTTCTAAAGGGGTCTTTGAGGTGGAGCTGAGGAAAGGGACCTTCTGGCCCAGCTAGTTAGAAAACTCTTCCTGCGGCACAGCACGATGACGACAAAGATGAGTTCCCAACTACCTCCAGTGTCTGGACTTTCTTTGTAATAGAGACAGAAAGAAAAGACAAATTAACACACCCTAGACTCTAGAGACACCAAGCAATCACCTATCCTTAGATCAACCCCAGATCAGAATGTTGTCCTTGCACACCTAATACAGAGCCAATATAGTCAGTCACTGTCTACTGTCTGGGGGTTTGCTGATTTGACAAGAGCAGCACGAATGCTTTCCATCTGGCAGGGAATAAAGAATATATTAAGGAAGCTCGGATTATGACAGGGCATGCTTGGGTAGAATCGTACCCTCCTTCACACCAGGGGAAAGATTCCTAGAAGAGGACTAAACATGGGAACTTAAACTCTGAGCAGAGAGAGGTGGCCAGAGGCAAAGCAAAGAGGGCACAATGGAGAGCGCTGGCCCTTCCCTCTCAGCAGACCTTCGGCTTGGCTCCAGAAAGTCTCTGGGCTTTTATGCTCTGATAGTTCATTGGGTAGAGCTGACTGGAACACATGTGCATACGTCCTTTTGGAATGAAGCTTGGGAAAGTTGAGGCCTTTGCCCAGCGAATGTTGCTCCTGGGAACACTTTTCCTGTACTGCCCAGTAGAACTTGGTTTTAACCAATGTTGACAAATATAGAATTAAAAATAAGAAAATGTTTGAAACATTTATTAAATGAAACAGTTACAAAACAATACTAAAATATAAGGTGGGTCTGGTCACGGTGGTTCACGCCTGTAATTCCAGCACTTGGGAGGCTGAGGCAGGTAGATCACTTGAGGTCAGGAGTTTGAGAACAGCCTGGCCAACATGGCGCACCACTGAACTCCAGCCTGGGTGACAGAGTAAGACTCTATCTCAAAAAAACAAAACAAAACAAAACAAAAAATATATAAGGTGGGTGCAAACAACACAAACTTACTTACTTACTTATTCATTTATTTTGAGACAAATTCTCACTCTGTCACCCAGGCTGGAGTGCAGCGGCACGATCTCAGCTCACTGCAACCTCTGCCTCCCAAGTTCAAGCGATTCTCCTGCCTCAGCCTCCCAAGTAGCTGGGACTATAGGTGTGTGCCACCATGCCTAGCTAAAAAGTGCCGGAATTACAGGCTTGAGCCACCCTGCCCAGCCGCAAACAACATAATCTTAAATGTAGAAAACTCTAAAGATTCCGCAGAAAAACTATTAGTGCTAATAAATGAATTCAGCTAAGTTGCAGATAAAAAAATCAACAAACAAAAGTCATCTGCATTTCTATACACCAACAATGAGCAATCTGAAAGGGAAATTAAGAAAACAATTCAATTTACAACAGAATCAAAATGAATAAAATTTGTAGGAATAAACTTAGCCAAGGAGGCGAAAGACTTCTACACTGAAACTATAAAACATTGCTGAAGGAAATCAAAGACACAAATAAGTGAAAAAACAGTATGTATGTACTCATGGACTAGAAGATTTAATAACTTTAAGATGTTAGGCTGGGAGCAGTGGCTCATGCCTATAATCCCAGCACCCTGAGAGGCTGAGGTGGGCAGATCACATGAGGGCGGGAGTTCGAGACCAGCCTGACCAACATGGAGAAACCCTATCTCTACTAAAAACACAAAAATTAGCCGGGCATGGTGGCACATGCTTGTAATCCCAGTGACTTGGGAGGCTGAAGCAGGAGAACTGCCTGAACCTGGGAGGCGGAGGTTGCAGTGAGCTGAGTTTGTGC
>NW_012103043.1:519978-523533 GCF_000951045.1 Mandrillus leucophaeus
CTGGGCAACAGAGCGAGACTCCGTCTCAAAAAAATAAAAAATATATAAAAATTGTTGGAACTGTTCAGCATCTCGACTGCAGTGGTAGATACATGAACCTGCACAGGTGACAAAATTGTATAGAATTAAACATACACACGTACAAATAAGTACAAATAAAACTGGGGAAATAAATTTTAAAAAATAGGTAGCATATGTCAATGTCAACCACAGTTTTGCAAATGTTACCATTGGGAGAAACCGGGCAAAGGCCAGAAGTGCCTTCTCAGTATTTCATACAATTGGGTGTGAATCTATAATCATCTCGATAAGAAATAAACACACACACACACAAGGCCTGTTTTTAAAAAACGATATATACATGTGTGTACTAACATATAAGGCAGTAGAGGTAAATATCCAAACACCAGAGATTAGGTCATAATAAAAATGATTCTTTTCATGTGCAGGTGACAATATGCACACTCTATAAGCAGCAATCCCTCTGGAGAAACTCATCAGTGAAACACACTAATGTGACCTATATGCAAATAACTCCTATGGCTGACTGCCTTCTAGACACCTCACCCTGATCTTCTCTATAACGGTCTGATCTTTCCACCAAACCTTCTCTACCCACTGTCTGCCCCAACAGAGTTAAGGCCAGACCTTGAGAGGAGAGGCCAACAATCCTTGCACAATAGCCACCCCACCCCCACAACTTTTCTGACCTCATCTCCTACTAACCCCCACCATCACTGGTCCTACTCTTTTCTTGGACTGTACCAGGTGCACTCCTATCTTGGGCCTTGTACTGACTCTTCCTTGCCTCCTTCAGGTCTTTGCTCAATGTCACCCTCACACTGAGGTCTACCCTAACAACCCTGATTTAAAGGATTACTTCCCCAACATGGCACAACAAATCCCCTTAGTCCTGATCTACTTGTTTCCTCGGGAATTTCTTACATACTAATTTCCTTTATTGTATCTGTCTACTCTGCCCACTAGAATGTAAACTCCAGTAAGTAGATCGGCTGTTTTGTCTGTTTTATTCACTAATTCATCCTCAGGACCTAGAGCTGTGGCTTGGCACATAACAGGCACAACAATAAATACTTGTTGCTGTTGAATGGCTAGAGAAAGCTCATGACAGAAGCTCTGCATTCAAACACACCTTCAGTATCACCTGTGTAACAATCTTTGGAAGGCAGGCTCCTGATCTCCTGCTGTAGGGACTCAGATTTCACCAACTGCCTGCAGGTGGGAAGCACACCCTTGGCTGGTTCACAGAGTCACCTGCTGCTGTTATCTCTACCACTTTCCACCACAAAAACTTATCCCTATCTTCTTTAGTAAGCACAACACAATGATATCGCATAGGTGTCAGATGCCTAAGAGACTGAAAACAGCACAGGAAGGAAGCTGTTGCACCATACAACCATTGTGTGTGTGTGTGTGTGTGTGTGTGTGTGTGCGCGCGCGCGCGCGCACACCACAAACTAAAGTGGAAAAATGTCACAGGTATATCATGTAGGAGACCTTTATCACTTCTCCTGAAGCATCTGCCAACATATGATCAACAAAGTTTTGAGACTGGGCACAGTGGCTCACTCCTGTAATCCCAGCACTTTGGGAGGCCAAGGCAGGCAGATCACTTGCTCTGAGGAATTCGAGAGAATTTGTAGAGATGGTGAACCCCATCTATTCAAAACAAAACAAACAAATTCAAAACAAAACACAAAAATTACCCAGGAGTGGTGGTGCAAGCCTGTAGTCCCAGCTACTCAGGAGGTTGAGGCGGGAGGATCTATTGAGCCCAGGAGGTTGAGGCTGCAGTGAGCCGTGATCACGTCACTGCACTCCAACCTGGGCAACAAAAAGAAACTGTCTCAAAAACAAAAAAAAAAAGAAAAGAAAAAAAAAAGTTTTGGCAAAAGGCATTTCTGTTTCTTTATACTTCTTTCCCCTCTCATTTTGCGGAACAGAGGTATTCCCTAAAAACTATCTGCACAGGAGGACTACTCGAGCCCAGGAGCTCAAGGCTGCCGTGAACTAAGGTCATGCCACTGCACTCCATCCTGAGCGACAAAGACCTTGTCTCTTAAAAAAAAGTTATCTGCAAGGGTACAATGTATATCATGGTTGCACTAAAAGCCCAGACTTCACCACTAAGCAACATATCCATGTAACAAAACTGCACTTATATCCCTTAAATTTAACAACAAAAAGTTATCTGCAAAATGTACTCCTATAAATCTAGTCCCTTCCACCTACTTCCACTAGAAAATTAAAAGCTACATTTCCACAGGGGAAAAATCTGCCAGCTCAACAACAACCACAATTAAGAAGACAACAAACCTACAATAGTATTTAAGTGAAAAATGCACAGCAGGCTGGGCGCAGTGGCTCACGCCTGTAATCCCAGCACTTTGGGAGGCCAAGGCAGGTGGATCACCTGAGGTCAGGAGTTCAAGACCAGCCTGGCCAACATGGTGAAACTCCATTTCTACTAAAAATACAAAAAATTAGTTGGGCGTGGTGGCTCGTGCCTGTAATCCCAGCTAATCGGAAGGCTGAGGCAGGAGAATTGTTCAAACCCTGGAGGCAGAGATTGCAGTGAGCTGAGGTCGCACCATTGCACTCCAGCCTGGGCAACAAGAGCAAAACTCCGTCTCAATTTAGAAAAAAAAAAAAAGCACAGTAACATTTTAGCTATGCCAGTTATCTGTACAATGCAAGGTCTGTAAGGGAGGCTATACACCAAAGACACTGGATTTGCTACGGTGACTGATGGGGATTTGGCTAAAGTCTTAAAAAAATTCAGACAGTTGTATAATGTGTCTTCTAAAATCACAAAATCACCCAGTTGTTTTTTTCCAAATGGTCTGAAAGATCACATTAAAAGTTTTAACAATGTGTTTTCCTTTGTGCATTTTCTAATTTTTCCTAACTTCTTTCACAGTCTTACTGAGCTCAGTAGGCAGCAACTCTGCCCTTAGACTGGAACTCATCCTTCTGTTCTCTCTTATCTCTTTTGTGTATGTGTGCATGTGTGTATGAGATGGAGTCTTGCTCCGTCACCCAGGCTGGAGTGCAGTGATGTGACCTCGGCTCACTGCAACCTCCCACTCTGGGTTTCAAGCAATTCTCCTGCCTCAGCCTCCCGAGTTGCTGGGACTACAGGTACACACCACCACACCTGGCTAATTTTTGTATTTTCAGTAGAGACGGGTTTTTGCCATGTTGGCCAGGCTGGTCTCAAACTCCTGACCTCAAGTGATCTGCCTGCCTCAGCCTCTCAAAGTGCTGGGATTACAGGTGTGAGCCACCGTGCCTGGCCTGTTCTCTTTTATCTCATACCCCATATTTGACACTACCTTCCCAACATACCCATAACTCAGACTTTCTGGAGAGATGTAAATGTTCCTTATCTTTATCAGGGAACAGGTTACAAAGTACATTAATTTGTCAAAATTCAACACATTATACATTTAAGGTCTGGACATTTTATTATGTAAATTATACCTGAAAAGAATGTGTTTTTTTAAAATATATATATATAAATACATATAAAAT
>NW_012103043.1:524011-525960 GCF_000951045.1 Mandrillus leucophaeus
TATAACATTTTAATCTTGAACATAAGATATAACTCCAGCCTGGGCAACGAGCAAAACTCCGTCTCAAAAAAAAAAAAAAAAAAATGTCAAAACTCCTAAAAGTGATTTGTAGGTTTAATGCAATCCCTGTGAAAATCCCAATGGTACTTTCTGCAGAAATTAAAAAAAAAATCCATCCCAAAATTCACATGTAATCTTAAGGGACCCTGAACAGTCAAAATAATCTTCAAAAAGTACAAAGTTGGGGATCTCACACTTCCTTCTTTCAAAACTTACTACAAAGCTACAGTAATCAGAACAGTGAAGTACAGGCATAGACAGACACCCAGAAAAACAGAATACAGAGCCCAGAAATAAGCCCTTCTGTATATGGTCAAATGATTTTGACAAGGGGCCAAGACCATTCAATGGGGAAAGAACAGTCTCCTTCACAAATGGTACTGTGAAAACAGCATATGCAAAAGAATGAAGTTGGATCCCTATCTCATACCACATACAATTAACCCAAAATGGATCAAAGACCTGCATATACATCTTAGAAGGAAACACAGGGGAAAAGCTTCACAAGATTGGATTTGGCAGTAATATTTTTTTCTTTTTTCTTTCTTTTTTTTTTTTTTGAGACAGCACCTCATTCTGTCACCCAGGCTGGAGTGCAACGGTATGATCTTGGCTTACTGCAGCCTCGACCTCCCAGGCTCAAGCAATCCTCCCACCTCAGTCCTCTGAGTAGTTGGGGACTGAGTGCACCACCATGCCTGGCTAATTTTTGTATTTCTTGTAGAGATGGGGTTTCACCATGTTGCCCAGACTGGTCTCAAACTCCTGAGCTCAAGCGATCTGCTACCTTGACGTCCCAAAGTGCTAGGATTACAGGCGTGCACCACTGCATCTGACCATGGATTTGGCAATAATTTCTTAGATATGAGACCAAAGGCACAGGCAATAAGAGAAAAATAAACTGAACTTTATCAAAATTTAAAACTTTTGTGCATCAAAGGAAAATATCAACAGAATAAAAAGGCAACCCATAGAATCGGAGAAATATCTGCAAATTACATATCTGATAACAGATTAATGTCCAGAATATATAGAGAAATCCTAAAACTCAACAACAACAAAAACTTCTCAACAACATGACTCAAAATTGGGCAAATAACTTCAACAGGCATTTCTCCAAAGAAAATACATAAATGAGGCAGGGTGCGAGGGCTCACATCTGTAATCCCAGAACTTTGGGAACTTTGTTCCAGTCAGCTCTACCCAATGAACTATCAGAGCATAAAAGCCCAGAGACTTTCTGGAGCCAAGCCGAAGGTCTTGGGATTGGGAGGCTGAGGCGGGTGGATCGGCTGAGGCGGGTGGACCACCTGAGGTAAGGAATTCAAGACCAGCCTGGCCAACATGGTGAAACCCTGTCTCTTCTAAAACTACAAAAATTTGCCGAGCATGGTGGTGGGTGCCTGTAGTCCCAGCTACTCTGGAGGCTGAAGCAGGAGAATCGCTTGAACCCAGGGGGCAGAGGTTGCAGTGAGCTGAGATCGTGCCAATGCACTCCAGCCTGGGTGACAGTGTGAGACTCCATCTTGAAAAAAAAAAAAAAAGATATACAAATGACCAACAAGCACATGAAAAGATGTCAACACCACCAATCAGTAGAAAAATGCAAGTCAAAACCCCAATTACGTATCACCTCACATCCATTAAGATGGCTACTAATGGCTGGGTGCAGTGGCTCATGCTTGTAATTTCAGCACTTTTGGGAGGCTAAGGTGGGCGGATCAAGAGGTCAAGAGATCAAGACCATCCTGGCCAACATGGTGAAAGCCCACCTCTACTAAAAATAAAACATTAGCTGGGCATGGTGGCGTGTGCCTGTAGTCCCAGCTACTCGGGAGGTTGAGGCAGGAGAATCATTTGAACCTGGGAGGTGGAGGTTGCAGTGAGCC
>NW_012103043.1:526010-526683 GCF_000951045.1 Mandrillus leucophaeus
TGTAATCCCAGCACTTTGGGAGGCCAAGGCAGGTGGATCACCTGAGGTCAGGAGTTCAAGACCAGCCTGGCCAACATGGTGAAACTCCGTTTCTACTAAAAATACAAAAAATTAGTTGGGCGTGGTGGCTCGTGCCTGTAATCCCAGCTAATCGGAAGGCTGAGGCAGGAGAATTGTTCAAACCCTGGAGGCAGAGATTGCAGTGAGCTGAGGTCGCACCATTGCACTCCAGCCTGGGCAACAAGAGCAAAACTCCGTCTCAATTTAGAAAAAAAAAAAAAGCACAGTAACATTTTAGCTATGCCAGTTATCTGTACAATGCAAGGTCTGTAAGGGAGGCTATACACCAAAGACACTGGATTTGCTACGGTGACTGATGGGGATTTGGCTAAAGTCTTAAAAAAATTCAGACAGTTGTATAATGTGTCTTCTAAAATCACAAAATCACCCAGTTGTTTTTTTCCAAATGGTCTGAAAGATCACATTAAAAGTTTTAACAATGTGTTTTCCTTTGTGCATTTTCTAATTTTTCCTAACTTCTTTCACAGTCTTACTGAGCTCAGTAGGCAGCAACTCTGCCCTTAGACTGGAACTCATCCTTCTGTTCTCTCTTATCTCTTTTGTGTATGTGTGCATGTGTGTATGAGATGGAGTCTTGCTCCGTCACCCAGGC
>NW_012103043.1:530100-532334 GCF_000951045.1 Mandrillus leucophaeus
AAAAAAAAAAAAAAAAAAAAAGATGGTTACTAACAAAAAACCTCAGGAAAGAAGTGTTGGTGAGGGTGTACAGAAATTGTAACCCTTGTTAAAAATACAATTACCATGTGATCTGGCAATTATACTTCTGGGTATATAACCAAAAGAAAGAAGGGTCTTGAAGAGCTATTTGTACACCCATGTTCATAGCAGCACTATTCACTACAGTAAAGAAGTGGAAGCAACCCAAGTGTCCCTTGACCAATGAACGGATGAACAAAATGTGGTATATCCATACAATGGAATATTATTTAGCCTTAAAAAGGAAAGTAGTTCTGATGCACACTACAATGTGGATGAACCTCAAAGACACTATGGTAAGTGAAAAAAGACAAATATTGTAGGATTCCACTTATATGAGCTATCTACAAATAGTCAAATTCATAGAAACACACAGTAGAATGGTGGTTGCCAGGGTCTGAGTTGAGGGGAAAATAGGGAGTTGTTGCTTAACTAGTATAAAGGTTTGCAAGATGAAAATGTTCCGGAGATTGGTTGCACAATAATGTGAATTGTGACAGTACTGAATTACATACTTAAAAATGATCAAGATAGTAAATTTTATATTGTGTGTATTTGACCACAATTTTTAAAATGCTAATAAAAACCAAACAAAACCAAAATAAAAATAAATAAAATGGAGGAGTGTAGGAGGGAGGTGGGTGTAATTATAAAAATTGTAGGCGGGGTGCAGTGGCTCACGCCTGTAATCCCAACACTTTGGGAGGCTGAGGCAGGCGGATCATGAGGTCAGGAGATCAACAGCATCCTGGCTAACATGGTGAAACCCTGTCTCTACTAAAAATACGTAAAAAAATTAGCCGGGCATGGTGGTGGCAGGCACCTGTAGCCCCAGCTACTCAGGAGGCTAAGGCAGGAGAATGGCATGAACCCAGGAGGCAGAGCTTGCAGTGAGCCAAGATCACGCCACTGCACTCCAGACTGGGCAACAGAGCGAGACTCCGTCTCAAAAAAATAAAAAATATATAAAAATTGTTGGAACTGTTCAGCATCTCGACTGCAGTGGTAGATACATGAACCTGCACAGGTGACAAAATTGTATAGAATTAAACATACACACGTACAAATAAGTACAAATAAAACTGGGGAAATAAATTTTTAAAAATAGGTAGCATATGTCAATGTCAACCACAGTTTTGCAAATGTTACCATTGGGAGAAACCGGGCAAAGGCCAGAAGTGCCTTCTCAGTATTTCATACAATTGGGTGTGAATCTATAATCATCTCGATAAGAAATAAACACACACACACACAAGGCCTGTTTTTAAAAAACGATATATACATGTGTGTACTAACATATAAGGCAGTAGAGGTAAATATCCAAACACCAGAGATTAGGTCATAATAAAAATGATTCTTTTCATGTGCAGGTGACAATATGCACACTCTATAAGCAGCAATCCCTCTGGAGAAACTCATCAGTGAAACACACTAATGTGACCTATATGCAAATAACTCCTATGGCTGACTGCCTTCTAGACACCTCACCCTGATCTTCTCTATAACGGTCTGATCTTTCCACCAAACCTTCTCTACCCACTGTCTGCCCCAACAGAGTTAAGGCCAGACCTTGAGAGGAGAGGCCAACAATCCTTGCACAATAGCCACCCCACCCCCACAACTTTTCTGACCTCATCTCCTACTAACCCCCACCATCACTGGTCCTACTCTTTTCTTGGACTGTACCAGGTGCACTCCTATCTTGGGCCTTGTACTGACTCTTCCTTGCCTCCTTCAGGTCCTTGCTCAATGTCACCCTCACACTGAGGTCTACCCTAACAACCCTGATTTAAAGGATTACTTCCCCAACATGGCACAACAAATCCCCTTAGTCCTGATCTACTTGTTTCCTCGGGAATTTCTTACATACTAATTTCCTTTATTGTATCTGTCTACTCTGCCCACTAGAATGTAAACTCCAGTAAGTAGATCGGCTGTTTTGTCTGTTTTATTCACTAATTCATCCTCAGGACCTAGAGCTGTGGCTTGGCACATAACAGGCACAACAATAAATACTTGTTGCTGTTGAATGGCTAGAGAAAGCTCATGACAGAAGCACTGCATTCAAACACACCTTCAGTATCACCTGTGTAACAATCTTTGGAAGGCAGGCTCCTGATCTCCTGCTGTAGGGACTCAGATTTCACCAACTGCCTGCAGGTGGGAAGCACACC
>NW_012103043.1:537879-547269 GCF_000951045.1 Mandrillus leucophaeus
CTTATCTTTATCAGGGAACAGGTTACAAAGTACATTAATTTGTCAAAATTCAACACATTATACATTTAAGGTCTGGACATTTTATTATGTAAATTATACCTGAAAAGAATGTGTTTTTTTAAAATATATATATATAAATACATATAAAATGTTATATACATTACATATAATATATATAAAACACACATATAAATATAAACACATATATACATGTAATGTATTACATACACATACACACACACACAGTCTCCCCCACCAGCTCCAACCATTTCTCTCCATCACAGCCATCACCATCCTGATCCAGACCATCTCTTGCTTGGATTACTACCAGTAGTTGGTGTTATAACTGGTCTCCTGGCTCCTCTCTCCCCCGGTCCCCCACAACGAATCTAGTCTCCATGTAGCAGTCAGAAAGATCTCTAAAACCCACGTCAGATCACAGTCATCCTCTCCTCCCCTTGCAGGGAGAATCAAGGCCTTCTAGTAGCCTACTAGGCTCTCCCAGTCAGTCTGGTATTCTCTCTCTGGCCTCCTTTCTCACAGCTGTTGCCTTGCTCCAACCACAATGACATCCATGCTACTGCTCAAACCCTCCAGGTAAGTTCCAGCTTTTCTTTCTGCCTGGAATGGTCTCCCCTCAGATGGCACCTCCCTCATCTCCATCAGGCCTGCAGTGAATGCTGTGGTATCATGCCCAGGTCCCTACCCTCCAGGGACTAAAGCACATTCCCACAGCTATCTGTGGAGTGTTGGCAGCCCCAACAGCTCCCTGCATAGTCTTTCTCCAGGTCAGACCTGCCCTCAGTGGAAGAACTCCTTTGGCAAGGTCAGGTATCCTTCCCAAAACAGCCTATATCCAGGCTGTGGACACAGGAGTAAAGGGCCTGGGTCCCCCACCCCAATCCAGGACAACACTAAAGGGCTTCCCCAGCGCCAGAACTCCCAGCAGGGCTGGCTGTGGCTTTCTCTGTGCTTACATCACAGCTTGCCTTCTCCCTCTGTCTGGTCCTGCTTCCCTCCCTCCTTCATTGGTGTGGATTCCAAGAGCCCTCCCCAATAATCCTGCATGCAAAAATCTCCAGCTCAGAATTTGACTCGTGCAACAAGGTCCTTGCTCAAATGCTACCTTTTCACTCAGGCTTTGCCAAAGCATCCCATTTAAACCTGTCTATCCCTGGCCTCTGCCTCATCATTCCTCATCTCTAAGTCTGCTGTTTCTCCAATTCACAGGATCTTGTTTGTGATTCCGCTGTGTCTTACCAGGAAGCTCCCCTCCCACATCTCTTTTCCACTTACACAGGAAACCCCCAGCAGATCCCATCTCAGTCTCACTGGCCAGGATGCATAACAGGCTGCTCCTCAAGAGCCTGGCATGTTGCTTGGTTCACTGCTGTTTTAAGAGCTGAAAACACACACACACGCGCGCACACACACACACACGCACACACACACACGCACACATGCACATACATTTTCAGTTTTTAAAACAGTAGTGAATTTATCAAGTGTCTTTTCTATGTGAGACCTTCTGTTAGAGAATGAAGCAGACCTGGAGTTTGCTCCAATGTAGGTCTATCCCTGGACCTGTGCCTTCTGTCTGGTCGTCACCACAACGGTTTTTGCCAGGGTAGCCTCCCAGGGAATTGGCCTACCCTAGGTTTTTTAATGCATCGAGGCAGATAATGCTTTGAGGAGCAACAAATGTTAATCTAAATGGGTTTTCTTTTTGCCAGGAGTGTTTTAAAACCATTTGCTATCTGTTTCATCCACTTCCTTTCCTAAAATGGAAAGCTCCAGAAGACAGAATCACGTAAATGAACTCCTTGGGTAAGGCTTGGGCAGAGTGTTTCCCCTCATCATTGGAATTGCCAGCAGATTCCACCAGAAAGAGCCAGCCAGGATGAACAAGAAGTTTATGTGCAGTACATCAACTCTACCAGCCAAGGACAACAGACACTGTTAGCTGCCCATCCATTAGTCACTTTCCATCACCAACTTCCAGCACTCAGCACTCCTTCAACATTTACTGAGTGACTACTATGGTGTGTACCAAGTACCATTCCTGGCCCTGGGAAAAGGGCATGAGCAAAGACAAAGTCTGTTTTCCAGGAGCGTATGTTCCCCTGGGGAGGTATCTAATACAACTCCATTTTTATTCAGATATCCACTGTGTCCCTTATGTAAGCCAGTAGGCAACGATGACTGATGCAAGAGAGGGCACATGACCTAGTTGGACCAATCAGGCCAATGGGGAAGACCCAAAGTCCAAGGCTGGGGCACAGACCTCTCCCTTGGGCTTCTCACTGAAAACATTCTCGATACCCCACAACCAGAGAACTCTTGAAAACCAAATGCCAGAGAAGGCTCACCAAGCACACTTCAGGAGAAACCTACCAGGTTAGAAGCCCCAAGGCACTCAGAATGGCTACAGAAGCAGTCAGAGGACAAGCTCCAGGGACCAGACTCCTGGTCCCATGTTGTACCACATGGTTTCTGAAAGCTGTCCTTCTGAGGAGGAAATGGGCTTGAAGTTCTCCAGGACAGAGTGGCCAGTCTCAGCACAGAGGCCAGTGCTTAGCAAATTAGACAGAGTAAGTCTAGGCTTGGGTTGGAGTCTAAGTGTGACTCTCAACACATCTCCATCACTTCTAGAGGAATCTTGGGGGCGGGGGGTCACCTCATCTCACTCAGCCTGTTTCCATCTGCAAACTGTACTGCTGCAAGTCATAGAGAATTTCAAGGGTAATCCTCTATCATATATAACAAGTCCTAAGATAGGTCAGCTTCAGGGTGCATTAATTTAGCAACTTAAAGAGACATGTCCCTCTGTCTTCCTCTCCTGTAATCAGTGTTGGCCCCATCCTCATGGTCAAAAGCTGGCTTTTACACACAGACCTAGTAAAGTCCAGCAGAAGAGACTGGTCTTTCAAGCATCTCCTCTTATCTAATTCCCTAGGAGGTTCCAGCAGACGTCCCCTCCTAGTCTCAAGGGCTGAAATGGCATTACATAGCTGTTCCTCAACAAATCTTTGGCACTTACCCACACACCAGCTTAGGGCTATCAGCAGCTTGGCCTGCAGAAGGCAGACCAAAAAAATTGGGGTTCTGCTAACAAGGAACAAGGCAGGCAATCCTACAATATTTGCAACACTCCTTTTGTGCTGTTTGACAATATGCACACTGTTCACAATCCCACTCACTTCCAGGTGTTGTTGCTGACTCTGGCAGGATGATAAAATGTACTTTGCATAAATTTTTGGTCCCCAGGGCCCACTCCATACCTCTGGTTCATGTGCTAGATACCTCTGCAGTCCCTAGGCAAACACCCCGGATGAACAGAACATGCTGGCAACCTCTGGGGAAAGGGAGGGGTCAAGCCAGACACAGAGTATCCTCTTCCTGGTCACCAGTAGGACCCAAGATCAGCACAGTGGCAGCAGGTCTCCTACTTGGCTTCAGTGGTCAAGGCCAGAACCTCCCCAGAAGTCCCTCCCAGCTGTGTAACTATGATTCTGCTCATGAAATGAAAATAGCTTTTCAACCACTTCTTAGAGTAAAACAAATGTTTAAGAAAATCCCATTTCCTAGCCTTCATCCATACTCTTTCTCCAGCGTATTAAAGAAAAAAATTCAGAGAGTGGCTGGGCGCGGTGGCTCACACCTGTAATACTAGTACTTTGGGAGGCCAAGGCGGGTGGATCACCTGAGGTCAGGAGTTCGAGACCAGCCAGACCAACATGGCAAAAATATGTATTAAAAATACAAAAATACTAAATACCAAATACTAAAAATACAAAAATTAGCCAGGCGTGGTGGCATGTGCCTGTAATCCCAGCTACTCGGGAGGCTGAGATAGGAGAAACACTCGAACCCGGGAGGCGGAAGTTGCAGTGAGCCGAGATCATGCCACTGCACTCCAGCCTGGGTGACAGAGCTAGACTCTGTCTCAAAATAAATAAATAAAATAAATAAATAAGTAAACTCAGAGTGGCCCAAATCTACAGTCACCTGCCTATATGGCCAAGTCCCATTAATTCTACCTTTACCCTGTCTTTAGTGCCTCTCTATTTCTCACCTCCATCACCTGTGACCTTCCTGTCTCCCTGAGCATCTCACCAAGGCTGGAAACTCCTAACTCCTTCAGGGCCTTCCTAAGACACAGGTTGGGTGTTTTATCCAGCTTCCTCAGAAGCCTCAATGCTCTCCTCCCCTAACCCCAAGAAGGAAGTTCAAGCTGCTGGCAAGGCTCTGCCTCCCAGCCCCATTCTCCCTCTTGCCCTGTTTAGCCTCCCTCCTAACATGTTCTATGTCTTTTCCTAAATGCTTTCACCC
The DNA here is from genome assembly GCF_000951045.1 of Mandrillus leucophaeus. Taxonomy (NCBI): domain Eukaryota; kingdom Metazoa; phylum Chordata; class Mammalia; order Primates; family Cercopithecidae; genus Mandrillus; species Mandrillus leucophaeus. Next base: position 542,212 of record NW_012103043.1, read on the forward strand.
TCTGGGCCTTTTCTCCTGATGGTCTCATGTGCTGTAGCACCTTCTCTGCCATCACAATTCTAGTCACGTCAAGGTTCAGTCCAAGGACACATCCACAAACCCGACTCTGCTGGAGAAGTGCCCTTCCTCCTTGGGCTATCATGCTTATTCCTCTAGCTCCTGTTTCCCCTGCCCTGCATTCTAGAATACGGTTTGTATGTCAATCTCTCATCTATCTTCCACACAGCTTTCCATTCAGAGAGAGCCTTATTTACCCCTGGACCCCCCAGAACTCTTACCTTCTAGGTTCAATGTTTGTTGCATAAATTAGTGAAAAATCCACAGCAAAATCTCACTCAGTTTTCTTCTGACTCTTCAGATGTACTCTGGTTATTTTCCTAAATCAGCCTACTGTCTTCAGGCATAAGTCAGGAGAGAAATTGCTGAGAGAATCTGCATTTTCTGAGCTATCATATGGAGCAGGTGGGGCAAGAATTATTGACTTCATGAACAGATTAGGAAAAGAGATGGAAAAACTTTTTGTCACATATCTAGTAAGCAGCAGGGCACAGAGACTCCAGAGCAGGATATCTGATTCCAAAAACAGAAGACAAAATTCTTGTCCTCAAGAAACTTACAGTCTAGTCGTAACTGTAAGACAAATACACCAAAAGGCAAATAACTTATTCAGAGCAGGGTTTCTCACCCTTAGCACTACTGATATTTGGGGCTAGACAATTCTCCATGTATGGGCTGTCCTGCATGCTATAGGATGTTTAACAGTAGATTTCTCCTCTACCCACTTGATGCCAGCAACACTTACCCTGCCCAACCCTGTTGTGACAACCACAAATGTCTCTAGACATTGCCTTGCAGAATCACTGATTTACAGCAACTGCCAAGTTTATCTCTCAACCACTGCAATCATACAACCTCACCATTAGGATCCTTTCCCTGACAATTATCAGACATAGGTCTGCAGTGCCCTCCGGCAGCAGGCTGGATCTTACCCACCCACTCCTGACTTTATCATTATACGATTCTGCCTACATTTTCCCTTCAAGCTGAATTATTTAATTTTCATGCTGAGGTCTCAGTAGGACAGCTTCAAATCCTTTTCAGAATGACACAAGGTAGGGGTAAAAATAATCCAGTCGCAGGACAGGAGAAAACACACACCATAAGGTCATGTGATTACTGGGAAATTATCCTATTCTTGAAAATTTCCCAAATCCCTTTTCATAACACTGCCATCACAGTGTGAACCAGACGCCAAAGGTGGACAAGAGTTCTTTCAGTCCTGGCCCTCTTGGTTAGAATGGGCTTCACCAAAGAGCTGAGCATGAGAGCTGTCTGCCCAAGCACGAATTCCAGAAAAAACTCAGGAGCAAAGGCCCAGAGTTGGGAAGTCATGAATCTCAGTGAGATTTTCTAAACATACAAACTCCATATTTCTACAAGCTTTAAAACTAGAAACCTAGTTGTTTTCACTTTCTGACCTTAATCTAACTTAGAAATGAAGCTTATTTCGGTCAATTCTAAAATAAAATATATAGAGAATACTATATCCAAGAACACAAAGTAAAATGTGTATGTATGAACAATACCTGACATACATAACTTCTATATAAATGATAGCTATTATTATATATCTCAATTTAACAATCTTTTATATTTGGTCACAGGATAAAATGGAAGACGTAAGTTTTATTTTACCAAGACCCAGAAGTAGAGTTATAAGTCCAAAAATTTATAGCTAGTAAATGATGCAGTTTTGAACCCAGTCTGATTCTACATTCAAGGCTCATTTCACTGCAATGTGACAACTTCAAGATTAACTTATTGATAACCTTAGACAAGTGCTTCTCAACTGGGGGTGATTTTGGCTACCAATGGACATTGGCAATGACTGGAGATATTTTTGGTTGATACAACTAGGTGGTGGTTGTGAAGTGCTACTGGCACCTGGTGGGTAGAGGCGAAGGATACTAGAAACATTCCATAACATAGATGACAATCACACAATCTTATGGCCCAAAACGTCAACCTGCTGAAGTTGGGAAACCCTCCCTTAGAGGTTTCTTTATTATCAGCCAAGAAAATGAAGACCATAGCACACCTACACTTCAACAAATACTTCTTTCCCTGTCATAGCTGCCCTCTCTACTTTGAATGGATTCCCTGCCACACCAGAGAAAAATGTTGAGCTCTCTGCTACTTCCCCCTTCAGACTCTCGAAAAACAGAAAAACTATGTTCATGCTGGGTGCAGTGGCTCACGCCTGTAGTCCCAGCTACTCAGGATGCTGAGACAGGAAGATCCCTTGAGCCCAGGCATTTGAGTCTGGGCAACAGTGCAAGATCCCACTTCTATTAAAAAAAAAAAAAAGTTATGTTCGTGCTTCACGAGATAGGAGACATGAATACAGAACGAGGAAGCCAGAAAGTGCAATGATGTGCTTTCCAAAAGCAAGCACAATTTTATTGGCCACTACCCACCCCTTAGGCTATTGGCTGAGCAGCCCCTGCTCCCAGCAGCCACCAATACTCCTATAGTCTTTAAAGGCCTGCTCAGCAGTGATTCAGACCAGCATCATTTCTTCCAGGGCAGTGGTAATTTACCTCTGACAGTCCTTCTGAATATTCCATGAAATTTTAAAGGAAAGGAAATTTGACAAAGAACAAGTTTAAAAGAAATTAAATCCCATCCTGCCAGAGTCGTCATATCTTTTTTTTTTTCCTTTGAGATGGAGTCTTGCTCTGCCAGGCTGCAGTGCAGTGGCGCAATCTCGGCTTACTGCAATCTCTACCTCTCGGGTTCAAGCAATTCTTCTGCCTAGCCTCCCGAGTAGCTGGGACTACAGGTGCGCGCCACCACACTCAGCTAATTTTCGTATTTTTAGTAGAGATGGGGTTTCACCATATTGGCCAGGGTGGTCTCAATCTCTTGACCTCTTGATCCACCCACCTCAGCTTCCCAAAGTGCTGGGATTACAGGTGTGAGCCACCATGCCCAACCTCTTTTTATTATTACTTATTATCTCAGATTTCTAAAGCACTTTACAGTTTGGGGAGCGTTTTTGTATCTACGCTCCCAACTGAGTATCACGAGCATACTGTGAAGTGGTTAGAACAGATATTATCATGCTCTGTTCTAGGGCTGTAGAGAGGCCCTCAGCAACAAGGGCCACTGTTGCGCTTGCTCCGCCAGGCTGATGCACTTGGCTGCTGATCTGAATGTAGTCTCTTATTCATTTGTACCTAGTTCATCACTTAAGCATGTTGACTTCCTTATGTTTACATAAATAAAACTATTGGCCTACAAAGGAGCTTATCAAAAAGGAACAAGTTACCTGACAGTAGAGGAGAGGCTGGAGAAGGGCAGGCTATTCACACAAACTGATTTAGGTAAAGCATTTTAACATAAAAATTCCATCAGACCTTTACACAGTAAACTAGTTCATAATAACATTTTTCCTTTCCTAATCACAAGCATCATAATTCATAATTACAACATTTGTCCAGTTCTCCAGGGAAAGATCTGCACAGTACACATCAGGAAACGCTCTTGGAGATCAAGAGGAGAAATGAAACTGAAACTCAAGACTTCTGCTTTCATGCACTGTAAACCTAACTTCATCTTGATAAATTATGAAAACCTCACCTTTCTGACCTGTTTTAGCCAATATTTATCACATACCCATCATGTGGAAGAGGTTGCTCAATGCAGCAGGGCATACAGAAGGGATTGAGGCAGTCCCTACCCTGGGGGCATATGGAAAGTGCCCCCAACACCGTCCATGCAAGGCAAAACACACAGACAGTGATACAGCACATCTACCGGGGTAACTCAGGATGAACCGTTTCAAAAGAAACATGTGACCTCACCTAGTCTCTGAAAAATGGGAAAGACATCACATAAGATGGAAAGGGAGAGAGGTAGCAGGAGAACACAGACATTATCAGTTCAGTTCAGTTGTGGTAGTAGAGCGCATTCTGGGACCAAATTCAAAACGAAAAAGCCACATGTTAAAGTATCTATTCTTCTCGCTCTTAAAGAAAACGGTAGCACCCTCTAGTCGCATTGCAAAGTAGAAATGAGGAACAAGACAGCATCAGGGTGACCTGATCAGGGTGACTCTTGCCTGTCAAGAGTCAGAGACAGGCCAGAATCACGCCCTGGGCTGCAGGAGTCTCCCTGGGTTGATTTCTGTGCTACAGTGCTGTCAGCAGAGTGGGGTGGGGGAGGGGGGTGCGCTTTTTTTCATCTCCCTGGGGAGCAAACACCAACTCTTGCAGCAGTTCTGCCAACAAGGCAGAACTATGACGAAACTGATTACCACTAGCCTCTCTGTATCAGGGTCAAGATACGGGGCGGATGAGTGTTCCCCAAGGGTGTGCTTAGAGGCCACCGCCACAGAGCTAAGGAAGCCCCTCTCCTAGAACACACCTGTGCCCAACTCTAGTTCACCCTGACGTCCCAGCTCAGCATTAATCGTGGATCCTTCGGCGGGGACCCTGGGCCCCCAAGCCCTCCTATTCAGGGACCACAATTCCCCAACTGGGGGCACTGTCACCAGATCCAGAGGGGCAGTAACAGTCCCTCTTGCAGATTTCAGATCTTCACCCTACCATTGAAAGGCCACAAGGGGGATTTCGTCCCGGTTTCACCTTCAGGACTGTCTGAGTACTTCCCGGGCGATGCAGACCAGTGGAAGGCACTGGCCGGCACCAAGGCCCGCTCCTGGGAGCCAGGCCGGGGCCCCTCCAGGGACCACAGGTGGGCAGCGGAGGACTCAGAGCAAGGGCCAGGGGCGAAGATGGCCTTCGCTGCGGTCAACCCGGAGCACGTGCTGGGGCTCACCGGCCTCCCCGCGCTGAGGGCAAAGTCCGCTCCCGCCGGCTTCTTGGCTTGGGCACCGGGTACCGGGCGTCAGGGGCGAGGCAGGCAGGACTTGCGCGCGCCCCGACTCGACACCAGACCCCGCTGCGGTCAACCCGGAGCACGTGCTGGGGCTCACCGGCCTCCCCGCGCTGAGGGCAAAGTCCGCTCCCGCCGGCTTCTTGGCTTGGGCACCGG
>NW_012103043.1:548939-552232 GCF_000951045.1 Mandrillus leucophaeus
GCCCGGCTGATTTTTGTATTTTTGGTAGAGACGGGGTTTCACCATGTTGGCCAGGCTGGTCTTGAACTCCTGACCTCGCCATCCACCCGCCTCGGCCTCCCAAAGTGCCGGGATTACAGACATTTGCCACCGCGCCTGGTCTCGAGAATCAGTATTTATACATACGCTTGTGTCTTTCAGGCTTCTGGGAACTTGGCAGAGGCAGATTAGAAATACTCACCAGCGAGCATCATTGTTGTCTTTCTGGGAACTCATTCCCATGAGGTAAAACTCAACCGCGGGCCTGACTTCTGGGGGTATAGGTGTCATTCGATGTGTAGAGAACAAAGCTAGACTGCTGGATGTGTGGTTTGCAAAATTAACAGCCTACAAAGTTTCTCAGTTCTGTCTTTCCAACATTTTCCATACCATAGGTTGCTGTTTGTAATTTTTAAAATTTAAGCAGTTTAAATAAGTATTCTCCTGGAAGGGATTCTTGTGTGTTTTAAAGGACACAGCTTAAGTTTCTCTTTCTCCATGAGCCTTCCTCTTCCCTGCCCATTCTGAGGCCCTGGAGAGTGTGGGGAAGATGCAAGTATTAAAGGTATTTCCATCTGGCACTCTTGACTCTTTCTAGTCAATCTTGATTCAGTCAATCTTGATGGTAAAGGATTTGATTCTTCCTTTTTTTTTTTTTTTTTGAGATGGAGTCTCACTGTGTCACCCAGGCTGGTGTGACCTTGTGATCACTGCAGTGATGTGACCTTGGATCACTGTAACCTCCGCCTCCTGGGTTCAATGCCATTCTCCTGCCTCAGCCTCCCAACTAGCTGGGATTACAGGTGCCAATCACCACGCCCGGCTAATTTTTGTATTTCTAGTAGAGATGGGGTTTTACCATGTTGGTCAGGCTGGTCTCGAACTCCTGACCTCAGGTGATCCACCCACCTCAGCCTCCCAAAGTGCTGGGATTACAGGCCAGCCCACACCTGGCCCAGAAATCAATTTTAATAGTAATGAGCTCCTAATGCAACAGTTTGGTATTTTCACTTTTGAATGTAATCCCAAGGCACACCTGAATCCCAGCAGTAAAGAGGAACACTTCCCCTGATTTTATACTCTGATGTCCCTTGTTGCTTTTGTACTTTTTTTTTTGAGACAGAGTCTCGCTCTGTTACCCAAGCTGGAGTGCAGTGGCACAATCTCGTCCCACTGCAACCTCTGCCTCCCAGGCTCAAGTGATTCTCCTGCCTCAGCTTCCTGAGAAGCTGGGATTATAGGTGTGCACCACCACACCTGGCTCATTTTTGTATTTTTAGTAGGGACAGGGTTTCGCCATGTTGGCTAGGCTGGTCTTGAACTCCTGACCTTGGGCAATCTGCCCACCTTTGCCTCCCAAAGTGCTAGGATTACAGGCGTGAGCCACTGCACCCAGCTGCTTTTGTACTGTTTCTTGTAATTGATGGCACCCACACAGTTCTCACAAGTACTCTGGGGTGGAGTACCTCCTCACCATGCTGAGCTCACGAGTCAGTTATGCACAGCCCCTTCCCCCAGTGGAGAGGTCAATTTGGGGTACTTACCATTTTGTCTCTCCGTAGGTTCATGAGACTGAAGAGGAAAATGTTTAATATTTGCTTTATCTATTAGATCAGAACCTCTTCGAAAGAAGAAGAAGGTAGATCCTAAAAAAGACCAAGCAGCAAAGGAGCGCTTGAAAAGAAGGATCCGAAAACTGGAAAAGGCTAGTCAAGAGCTAATTCCTATTGAAGATTTTATTACCCCTCTAAAGTTCTTGGATAAAGCAAGGTAAGGATCCTTCTCTAGGGATGAAGTCCTCAGCACAAAGGAGTTCTATCAACTTCAGGTAGTGGTGTCTGTAGTTCACACCTGTGATAGTAATTGGTCAGTAGGCTTGAGCTGACTTGGCCCTAATGAGTCCTTGCTTCTTTTGGGAGCAGGAGAAAGCATCCTTGGGTGGTACTCTTGAGTGGCTCTGGGTGGGAAAGAACTTAAGATATCTAATAATCCAGATGCTTAAGCACTGCTCTGGAGTTCATGTTTTTGCTGTCATGCATGAGGAGTCTTGGCTGTTTCTGATCCTTTGGGCCTGGAGTCTGAAGCCCTCGCCTCATCCTAACAGTAGAAAACACTTGGTCTCTTGTTTTATCATGCAGATACCTTTAGTTGGTATTTGTTGGGATTCTACTGTGCGCAGGGTTAACAGTTCCTGCTGCCATTTTGTAAGCAGTGTGCACCATCTATAAAGGGGCGGGTGTTAAAGTCACCTCTCATCCAAGGGAGTATTTGCCTGGGCAGAGGAAGTCCTACCAGTCTCCTCAGACCATCTGTTCTTCTGACAGAAAGCAAATGACCTTGGTTCCCAGCATCAGTTGCAGCTGCAGCCACATTCAACATTCCATTTCTTAATTTGTCCCAAACTTGTTTTATCTCCTAAGTCCTGTCTGTGTCTGGCAATGGGAATACTTGCGTCAGTTGCAGTCACAGACTTCCATGCCAGTGAGGTTGGTAACCCTTAGCTTCTTTGCAGACAGCGGCCTCAGGTGGAGCTCACCTTTGAGGAGACTGAGAGGAGAGCTCTGCTTCTGAAGAAGTGGTCCTTGTACAAGCAGCAAGAGCATAAGATGGAGAGGGACACCATCAGGGCCATGCTAGAAGCCCAGCAGGAAGCTCTTGAGGAACTGCGACTCGAGTCCCCGAAGCTCCATGCTGAGGCCATCAAGCGGGATCCCAACCTGTTCCCCTTTGAGAGGGAAGGGCCATGTTACACACCACCGATCCCTAACTACCAGCCCCCTGAAGGCAAGTACAGTGACATCACCAAGGTGTACACACAAGCGGAGTTTAAGAGATAGACTTGCAGGCTGCTATCCTTAACATGCTGCCCCTGAGAGTAGGAATGACCAGGGTTCAAGTCTGCTTTCCGCAGAATCAGGCATGCTGTTAATAAATACTGGTTGAATCAAAATGCTCCTTTGTCTTGTGTTAGAATTTTTTTAAAATTTTTTATTTATTTTTTTTGAGACAATCTCACTCTGTTGCCCAGACTGGAGTGCAGTGACACAATCTCGGCTCACTACAAACTCTGTCTCTCTGGTTCAAGCAATTCTACTGCATCAACCTCCCGAATATCTGAGATTACAAGCGTGCGCCACCACGGGTGGCTAATTTTTGTATTTTTAGGAGACAGAATTTTGCCATGTTGGCCAGGCTGGTCTCGAACTCCTGACCTCAAGTGATCTGCCTCCCTTGGCCTCCCAAAGCCCTGGGATTATAGGTGTCAGCCACCACAC
>NW_012103043.1:552592-554006 GCF_000951045.1 Mandrillus leucophaeus
AAAAAAAAAAAAAAAAAAAAAGTTAATTCACCTGAGATGGATGGGGGTGACAGATGCTGCCCTTCACCAGGTAATGGGAAGAAGATGACAGACATCAACCGCTGCCCTCAAATAGCGGAAAAAAAAATGTGTAAAAAGATCCCGAGGGTATAGTGAAAATACCACCAACAGGAGTCAAAGTAACAGAGGAGTGGTGGGAAAGGAAGTTGCCAGCTGGAAAGGTGAGCAGAGAAGCAGGGCCTTCCTGATGGGAAAGAAACACAACTTTGTGTGTTCAGCTGGGGTTAGGGGGAGGTAGAAGAGTGTGGAGCAGGCCAGGGACATACTAGTCAATAAAGGTGCCGTGGTCCTCGAGGATGTGAGGCCTGGCAGGGGCAGCGGACTCTATCTCAAGTGCGTAGTCTAGAATGGTGAATGTATTAGTCTGCTCAGGCTGCCATTACAAAGTACCATAGACTGGGTGGCTTAAACAACAGAAATTTATTTTCTCACAATTCTGAGGGCTAGAACTCCTAAGATCAAGGTACCAGCAGGCTTGTTTTCTGAGCCTTTCTCCTTAGCTTGCAGATGGCCACCTTTTCCCTCACATGGTTGTCCCACAGTCTGTGTCCTAATTTTTTATAGACACTAGTTATACTGGAATAGGGCCCACCTAATGACCTCATTATAACTTAATTATCTCCTTAACAATGCTACGTCCAAATACCTCCAAATACAGTCACATTCTGAGGTATGGGGTTGGGGGGAGTAGGAGGGTCGTATGGGTAGGACTTCAACATAGGAACTGTAGGGGACACAATTCAGCCTGTCACAGTATAGGCCCAGTGTATGAATAGAGCCATTTTCCCCAGTGGCTTGGATCACAACCTCAGAAAGGATTTTTTTTTTTAACCACCTTACTGCAGGTAAACCAGGGAAACATTTCATTGGAATAAGAAGTTAGGTTGTCTTCCTAGCGTGTGGTTCACTTTTTTCCCTTTTTTAAAAATTGTGGTGGCCAGGCACCGTGGCTCATGCCTATAATCCTAGCACTTTGGGAGGCCTAGGCGGGTGGATCATCTGACGTCAGGAGTTCAAGACCAGCCTGATCAACATGGTGAAACCCCATCTTTACTAAAAATACAAAATTAGCCAGGTGTGGTGGCACATGCCTGTAATCCCAGCTACTCGGGAGGCTGAGGAAGGAGAATCGCATGAATCCGGGAGGTGGAGGTTGTAGTGAGCCAAGATCGCACCACTGCACTCCAGCCTGGGCAAGAAGAGCGAAACTCCCATTCAAAAAAAAAAAAAAAAAATTGTGGTAAGACACACATAAACTTTACTATCTTCATTATTTCTAACTGTATGGCTCAGTGGTATTGAGGACATTCATACCATCGGACATCACCACCATCCGTCCATCTCCAGAACTCTT
>NW_012103043.1:555196-560594 GCF_000951045.1 Mandrillus leucophaeus
TGGTTTCACCATGTTGGCCAGGCTGGTCTTGAACTCCTAACTTCAGGTGATCCGCCTGCCTCAGCCTCCCAAAGTGCTGGGATTACAGGCCTAAGCCACAGTGCCTGGCCCCTTGCCCATTTTTGAACTTTTTTTCTCATTGAGTTTTAGGAGTTCTCTATAATTCTATTAATCTCTTGTTAGATATATGATTTGCAAATATTTTCTCCCATTCTGTGGATTGCCTTTTTATTCTGTCGTTGTGTCTTTTTTTTTTTTTTTTAAAGAGATAGGGTCTTGCTCTGTCACCCAGGCTAGAGTGCAGTAGTGCAATCATAGCTCACTGTAACCTCAAACTCCTGGGCTCAAGCAATTCTCCTACCTCAGCCTCCTGAGTAGCTAGGACTACAGACAGGCACCACCATGCTCAGCTACCTTTTTTTAAAAAAAACTTGTAGAGATAGGGTCTTGCTATGTTGTCCAAACTGGTCTTGAACTCCTGGCCTCCAGCAATCCTCTTGTGTCAGCCTCCCGAAATGCTGGGATTACAGACATGAGCCACAGTGCCTGGCCTGATAGTGTGGTTTTTAAAAAATTTTTTTCTAGAAAGAATGCAGGCAGGGTTTTACTATGTTGCCTAGGCTGGTCTTGAACTCCTGGGCTCAAGTGATCCTTCCACCTCGGCCTCCAAAAGTGCTGGGACTACAGGAGTGAACCACCATGCTTGGCCAATAGTGTCTTTTGATGTGAAATTGAATGCCTTTAATTTTCATGAAGTCCAATTTGTTTATTTTTTTCTTTTTAATGTTGATGACTTTGGTGTCACATCCAAGAAACTACTATCAAATCCAACGTTGTGAAGATATTCTCTATGTTTAATTTTAAGCTCTTACAATTTAGGTCAATTTTGAGTTAACTTTTGTATATGATGTTTGGTAAGGGTCCAACTTCACTCTTGGATATCCAGTTTCCAGGCATCAACCATTTGTTGAAAAGACTGTCCTTTCCATAGCCTGGGCGATCCTCTCACCTCAGCCTTCCAAGTAGCTGGGACTACTGCTTTTTTCAAACAAAAAAACTTTGTTTTAAAAACTCTTTATCAGTCCTGGATAAAAATGTTGCCTAAGGATTCTAAGTCCTTTGGCCCCAGCTGAGACAAATGCTGAATGGAACCACTTTTCACGACCTCTACTGCTGCCTCTGAGGTCCAAGTCATCGTCAGTTTTTGCCTGTTCTATTGCAGTGGCCAACTGATCTAGCCACCCCACCCCTTCTCTGCACAGCAGCCAGAGGTCTCTAGAACCAGGTCAGGTCAGGTCTTTGGCTACCTGCCACCCCGAGAGTCTCATCCCCCGATTCCTGATTACAGCTCACAGCACCCCCTCCTATCAATACATGGTGTCAGGTCCCTCTGCCTTTGTGGGTCCCTTTCTCTGCCTGACAGGAGCTGAGCCTCTTCATCCAGGTTTGGGCTCAGACACTGAGGCCTCCCCCACCTCCCCGCCCAAGGTAAGTGTCCAGCACAGGTGCTTGATAGCAGTGCTTTTAAAAACACTAGGTTTCATCCGTTAGGTTGTACAATCAGTTCAGTAGGTCATGGCCGACAGTTTGTTTTCAACTTTTTATTCTGAAGTAATTATAGATTCATAGGAGGTTGCATAGGAGGTTGTCTAGGGAGGTGCTGCGTACCCTTGCCCCAGCCTCCCCCAATGTTAATTTAACATCAGGAGCCAAAAACTGACATTGGTACAGTCTACAGAACATACTCGGTTTCCCCAGTTATATCTGTACTCCTTTGTGTACCTAACTCTACACAATTTTGACTTCATGTATAGCCCTGTGTAACCATCAGTCAGGCTGACAGATGGTTTTCAATACCACAGGACTCCCTTATGTGAACCACCCCCCCACCATCCCTAACCTAACCCCTGGTAACCTTTAATCTGTTTTCCATCTCTGTAATTACATTATTTCATCAATGTTACATAAATGGAATCCTGCTACATGTATGTTTTCAAGATTGGCTGGTTTTGCTCCGAAGAATTTCCTTGAGTTTCATCTGAGTTGCTGTGTGTACAGCAGTTACTGAAAATGGCACTGTATCACATATAGTACGGATACATATTGTTTTATATTTCAACAATAATATGCTATATATAACAGTCTATGCCAAATAATGACGTAAAATACTTATTATTAATATGGGGTTTTATCCAAAACACTTATTTTTAAAATATTTATTTATTTAGCCGGGCGCGGTGGCTCAAGCCTGTAATCCCAGCACTTTGGGAGGCTGAGACGGGCGGATCACAAGGGCAGGAGATCGAGACCATCCTGGCTAACACGGAGAAACTCTGTCTCTACTAAAAAAATACAAAAAAAAACTAGCCGGGCGAGGTGGCGGGCGCCTGTAGTCCCACCTACTCGGGAGGCTGAGGCAGGAGAATGGCGTAAACCCGGGAGGCGGAGGCTGCAGTGAGCTGAGATCCGGCCACTGCACTCCAGCCTGGGCGACAGAGCGAGACTCCGTCTCAAAAAAAAAAAAAAAGTATTTATTTAGAGACGGGGTCTTGCTCTGTCGCCCAGGCTGGAGTGCAGTGGCACAGTCATAGCTGACTGCAACCTCAAACTCCTATCCCCAAGTGATCCTTCTGCCTCAGCCTCCCAAGTAGCTGAGATTACAGGTGTGAGCCACCATGCCTAGCACCTGTCCATAAAGTGTGAAATATACTGCTCTTATTGCAGTATTTGTTTTCTTCATAACACCACCATAAAAGAAAATTATCCAAACTGCTTCAGAAATTACCACCATTTTATTTTTATTTATTTTGAGACAGGATATCACTCTGTCACCCAGGCTGAAGTACACTGGCACAATCATGGCTCACTGCAGCCTCAAACTGCTGGGCTCAAATGATCCTCCTATCTCAGACTCCCAAGTAGCTGGAACTACAAATACGTGCCACCATGCATGGCTCGTTTATTTTTTGTAGAGATAGAGTCTTGTTATGTTGCCCAGGCTGGTCTCAAACTCCTGGGCTCAAGCGATCCTCCCACCTCAGCCTCCCAAAGTGCTGGGGTAACAGCCGTGAGCCACCACATCCAGCCACCATTTTAAATCCCTATTTATTGATGTTTAATGTCTGTCTTTTCCCCAAACTACAACAGAAACTCTTTGAAGACAACTTGTCTGTTTCGAAACTGTGGTCTTGTAAGCCCCAAACCCTGTCCAACATGTGGACACTCAGATGTTGTGAAGGAATTGCCATAGCAACAAATGCAGGAACATCCTGTCCAGAGAGATTATCTGCTGATGTGGAACTTGAGTAGTGAAGAAGGAGGCAAAATATGACAGTCGCACTACAGAGGCAGGACTCAATGCTTCCTAACCGAGCATGCAGTCACACACTGCATACCTTGCTAAACAAGCAGGTGGCAGGGAGCATGGCTGCACTGAGGGAAGGCCCCTCATGGACTGGGGTGCTGGCTGGCATGCCCTGGCTTTTGCTGCACTCTCCAGCTCTGCCCCATGAACCTGAAGGCAGCTGCTGCAATCCCAGGCATCACATGCAGACTGCCAATTCATTTTATTATTTTATTTTTGAGATGGAGTCTTACTCTGTTGCCTAGGCTGGAGTGCAGTGGCACGATCTCAGCTCACTGCAACCTCTGCCTCTGGGGTTCAAGCGATTCTCGTGTCTTAGCTTCCTGAGTAGCTGGGATCACAGGCGCATGCCACCATGCCCAGCTAAGTTTTGTATTTTTAATAGAGATGGAGTTTCACCATGTTGGCCAGGTTGGTTTCGAACTTCTGACCTCAAGTGATCCACCCGCCTCGGCCTCCCAAAGTGCTGGGATTACAGCAGACTGCAAATTCAGATGCCCCTTCCCTGTGTTTAAGAGTAAGAAAAACCTTGTGGATCTCTAGCAGTCTTCTCTTCCCTCACTGGGTGGAAATGCTCATTAATCCAGCCACAGCCATGCTGGAGGCACCTTGGTTGCCTTAGACACATCAATACTCCCCTGATGATGGGGGAACGCTGGCTCCGCTGTAGATGCTCCTGCTCTTGGGATCCCGTGAACACAACCCCCACCCCCACCGTTCACAGACACAGACAGGGGCTCCTAGGGAGCACAGGAGAAAACACTCAAGCAGGGAAATACTGTTCTTTAATGGACACCCTTCTGAAGTGATAGATTGTTCTACCCCAAAGAACAAATTTAAAGATATTCAACTTGGTGCCTGTGTCCAGGAAGAGAGCAGGGAGGGTGCTGGGCACAGACCCAGCCTAGCCCTCAGCATCACATAACAGGGCCACCACAGGATGAGAAACCATTCTATTAGTAGTAAAGAAACCTCTTCGAGAAATAGTGTTTTTGGTGGTTCATACATTTTAAAACACCTACAAGAGAATAAGCATACAAATTTCTAACACTGTCCAGACACAACACTGTTATATATAAAATCTAACAAATGTAAACTTAATTTTCAGCTTCTATTTGAAATCAGATGAAATGGCTTTTGATACATTAACCACCAGGGAAAATTTTTTTGAGGGAAGGAGTCCTTAATTCCACATGTCTTGGACTTGGATTTCTTAAGGTGAGTCCACAAACCCTCTTTATGCAACGTTGTGTGTTCTGTAGCTGTGTGCATTTCTTAAAAACTAGAGTCTCCAGGGGCCGACCTGGGAGCCTAACAAGTGAAGCCTGCTGGTGCAGAGGGACCAGCAAGCCCTGCCTGCTCGGCACACCTGCCTGCATGTGCAGTGGAACTGAGTGGAGCAGAGTGTGAGTACTCACAATGTTCACCAAACCTGAGACATAGCAGGCAGTTTCCCAAGGACTAGGAAAGACATTCACAGTGGTGCAACTGTTTAGCTACCTCATTATGACCCACCTGTGTGTCCACACAGGTCAGGGCTATCCTTCAGTTTACCTGAGAAGCCTAGACCTCAGGACCGCCATCTCCTATGCTACTGTGCCCAGCCTGACCTGGCTGCTCACAGGTACCTGGCCATAATGCTTGGCCTCCTGGAAGCTCTGAAGCGGTGCAATTGTCCTGCAGAACATCGCAGCGTCAGGGTACCCTGCAGGCTGGTGAGGGGTGGGCAAGTAGGACCAGCAATGTCCTGCTCCATGTTCCAAACCCAGCAAGAGCTCACAGGGACCCACTAGACTGTGTAGGCTGTCACAGTCCCCAGGGTTGTGCAACAGCAACTTGAAACAGACCAAGGAAGCTGCACAGGCCAATGGCAGGGGTGCTTGTCACTCGTCCTTCTCCTGCGGCAGAGGGAGATGCCAGTCTGGAGGGGGGCTCTGCCTCGGGGCCCACACCAGGATGTGCTTCCGTGCAGCCTGGACTCGTGCCCGCTCGCTCTCACAGAGGGATTGCTGTGCAAATAAGACTCTAGTCACT
>NW_012103043.1:560644-599748 GCF_000951045.1 Mandrillus leucophaeus
TCCTGAGTAGCTGGGATCACAGGCGCATGCCACCATGCCCAGCTAAGTTTTGTATTTTTAATAGAGATGGAGTTTCACCATGTTGGCCAGGTTGGTTTCGAACTTCTGACCTCAAGTGATCCACCCGCCTCGGCCTCCCAAAGTGCTGGGATTACAGCAGACTGCAAATTCAGATGCCCCTTCCCTGTGTTTAAGAGTAAGAAAAACCTTGTGGATCTCTAGCAGTCTTCTCTTCCCTCACTGGGTGGAAATGCTCATTAATCCAGCCACAGCCATGCTGGAGGCACCTTGGTTGCCTTAGACACATCAATACTCCCCTGATGATGGGGGAACGCTGGCTCCGCTGTAGATGCTCCTGCTCTTGGGATCCCGTGAACACAACCCCCACCCCCACCGTTCACAGACACAGACAGGGGCTCCTAGGGAGCACAGGAGAAAACACTCAAGCAGGGAAATACTGTTCTTTAATGGACACCCTTCTGAAGTGATAGATTGTTCTACCCCAAAGAACAAATTTAAAGATATTCAACTTGGTGCCTGTGTCCAGGAAGAGAGCAGGGAGGGTGCTGGGCACAGACCCAGCCTAGCCCTCAGCATCACATAACAGGGCCACCACAGGATGAGAAACCATTCTATTAGTAGTAAAGAAACCTCTTCGAGAAATAGTGTTTTTGGTGGTTCATACATTTTAAAACACCTACAAGAGAATAAGCATACAAATTTCTAACACTGTCCAGACACAACACTGTTATATATAAAATCTAACAAATGTAAACTTAATTTTCAGCTTCTATTTGAAATCAGATGAAATGGCTTTTGATACATTAACCACCAGGGAAAATTTTTTTGAGGGAAGGAGTCCTTAATTCCACATGTCTTGGACTTGGATTTCTTAAGGTGAGTCCACAAACCCTCTTTATGCAACGTTGTGTGTTCTGTAGCTGTGTGCATTTCTTAAAAACTAGAGTCTCCAGGGGCCGACCTGGGAGCCTAACAAGTGAAGCCTGCTGGTGCAGAGGGACCAGCAAGCCCTGCCTGCTCGGCACACCTGCCTGCATGTGCAGTGGAACTGAGTGGAGCAGAGTGTGAGTACTCACAATGTTCACCAAACCTGAGACATAGCAGGCAGTTTCCCAAGGACTAGGAAAGACATTCACAGTGGTGCAACTGTTTAGCTACCTCATTATGACCCACCTGTGTGTCCACACAGGTCAGGGCTATCCTTCAGTTTACCTGAGAAGCCTAGACCTCAGGACTGCCATCTCCTATGCTACTGTGCCCAGCCTGACCTGGCTGCTCACAGGTACCTGGCCATAATGCTTGGCCTCCTGGAAGCTCTGAAGCGGTGCAATTGTCCTGCAGAACATCGCAGCGTCAGGGTACCCTGCAGGCTGGTGAGGGGTGGGCAAGTAGGACCAGCAATGTCCTGCTCCATGTTCCAAACCCAGCAAGAGCTCACAGGGACCCACTAGACTGTGTAGGCTGTCACAGTCCCCAGGGTTGTGCAACAGCAACTTGAAACAGACCAAGGAAGCTGCACAGGCCAATGGCAGGGGTGCTTGTCACTCGTCCTTCTCCTGCGGCAGAGGGAGATGCCAGTCTGGAGGGGGGCTCTGCCTCGGGGCCCACACCAGGATGTGCTTCCGTGCAGCCTGGACTCGTGCCCGCTCGCTCTCACAGAGGGATTGCTGTGCAAATAAGACTCTAGTCACTTCCCAGGCTCTGAGCACCCTCAAGACCCCTGTACCTCCCCCCAAAACACAGATGGACAGGAAGGGGCCTATGGTGCACACCACTGTGCAGCACAGCTGCATCCACCTACTATACCTTGGCGAGTATTCCATATTAGCGCACAGAGATTGAGATCATTTTGTTCTCACAAACTACTGTGAAAAACTACTGAATAGGTCATAATAATTTGAGGAATTTTTAAATATCTTCTCCTGGACCTCAGGGCTCAATGGCTCTGGCTGACCTTGTGAGTCTGGGGCATATTCACCTGCTGAGAGTGAGCCTGGGGGTGGAGTGGAGAGAAGCGTCTGAGACAGCAGCTGTGGGGAGCTGCAGGGAGGAGTGTGGTAGGGAAGAAGGGAGGAAGACAGGGAAGAAATACATGCCCAGGGTATCCTGGAAGGGTGGGAAGAGTTCAGAGGACAGACCACCTGCCTGAGTGGTGCCACAAGTGCCATTCAACCCATCAGCTTCTTCTAGCTACTGTATCCCAATACAGACACGGGTCAGTGTATCACAACACAGGAGACCTTTGCTGTGGGCCCTTGGTAAGTATCAGGTGCTATGTGAGCCTCTTTACACAGATCATTTAATCTGTCTACGTCTGTCTTTGTTCAAGCTCTATTGCCTCAAATAAAATATTTTGATCATGTTTAAAAAGCTATCAGAAATGTAGCACAGACTATTAAAGATTCCCAAATGTCCATTCCCAATGTGGCAGTTAACAGCTTCCCTGATACCGTTTTTTGGTCCAAATTTTAGAGCTAACATGTTTCCCTAATGATGAGATAATCTTCTGCTGGCTAGTCTACTTCCTGCTTTTTTTTCACTAAACAATACACTGTAGGCACTTTCCCACACCCAGGTAGATGACTGACTATTCCTTTCAAAGGCTATCCGGTATTTCACTTTGTGGAAAAAGCTAATTGGTCAAATGTCTATTAGTGAAATTTAGGTTGTTTTCAGCTTTTGCAGTATCAAAAACATAATTAGCATTCCGAACTTTTAACTGTACACTCTTATCCAATTACTTCCCTAGGATAAAGTTCCAGAAGTAAAACTTAAAGTCAAAAGGTATGCATCTGACATTTACATAATCAGAACACCCGACACCCCCACCAACACTGTACAACTACCCAGAATTCTTCAGACCCCCATCAACACTTAACGACTTTCTGCTGGGCAAAACCTGCTGTTACTGTCATTTAGACTTATATACCTGACACCTTGCCATTTGGTTTTTTTCTTTTTTGTTCGTGAGATGGAGTCTTACTGTACTGTTGGCGCAGGCTGGAGTGCAGTGACACGATCAACTCATTGCAACTTCTACCTCCCAGGTTTAAGCAATTCTCCTGTCTCAGCCTCTCGAGTAGCTGGGATTACAGGTGTGTGCCACCATCCGTGGCTAATTTTCATATTTTTAGTAGAGATGGAGTTTTGCCATGTTGCCAGGCTGGTCTCGAACTCCTGACCTCAGGTGATCTGCCCACCTTGGCCTCCCAAAGTGCTAGGATTACAGGCATGAGCCACCACGCCCAGGCTTTTTTTTTTTCTTTTTTATTATTTTTATAAAGATGGAGTCTTACCACGTTGCCCATGGCTGGACTCAAGCTCCCGGGCTCAAGCGATCCCCTTGCCTTGGCCTCCCAAAGTGCTGAGATTACAGGTGCCCACCACCATGCCCACCTGGCTTTCTTTTTTAATGAATTGCTTCTTTGTGTCCTCTGGCCATTTTTCCATTCTGAAATAATCCCTATATTTCTTACTGATATATAAGAGCTCTTTATACACACACGCGCAGATATACATACATTAAAATTATCAATCTCTTGCTATACAGGCTGTCAGCTTTCTTACTTTTTTTGAGTTTCACATATTATGGAATAGTCATAATTTTCTTTTATACAGCAGTCTGGTTTCCACATCAGTTCATCTCTTTCAGATCACTGTATACACTTAACAATGTTGAAGTGTTGATCAGTCCCATTGATTCTCATTCCTTGGCACTCCCCATGAGCCTTGCACCTTTCGGCTGGCTTCTCTCCATCTCCTCTCCCACAAGGGGTCCACCGTAGGACTGTATATTCTAGACTACAGTGTGGGTGCCAGGAGGGCAGAGACTCTTCTTATCACTCGTGCATCCCCAAGAGTACCCAATGTAGTACATATTTGCTGGATGAATAAACAACTAGAACCACCTCCTTACCGATCTCTCTGCTCCTGTAAAATACTCTCTACACCCTAGCAAACAGATAGAACTTTTTTCCTCTTTTTTTTTTTTTTTTTCCCTGAGACAGGTCTCCCTCTGTTGCCCAGGCTGGTGTGCAGTGGCGTGACCATAGCTCACTGCAGCTCTGAACTCCTGGGCTTAGGCGATCCTCCCACCTCACTCTCCCAAGTAGCTGGGACCACAGGTGCACGTCACCACACTTTGCTAACAGACTGATCTGTTAAAGATATAAATCGAATTATGCTTCCCAGCACACTTTAGACTAAACTCTAAACTCCGTATTAAGGCCCACCAGGTCCCTGGTATACCGCTTTCCAACCATCCACCTACCCTCTGCTTCAGGAACACAGGCCTTCTCTGTTTCTCAGCAGTGTCTACCGGGGCTGGATGAAGGCTGGCTCCTGGTCACTCAGGACTCAGCAACATCACCTCCTGCGTAGGCCAGCTGATGACTCTAACATTGGACGGTTGCCCTCTTTGCTCTCTAAACCACTCTACACCCTCCTCGCTGGTCTCCTTCTTTGTCTTTCACGCCCTCTGAAAGTCCTGTTGATATGCTAATTTATACCAACTCTCAAAAGAAAGGAAGCGTGAGGAGGGTAGGGACCTTGACAGTTCTCGGCTAGGTCGCGGGGCCTGGGGCGTGAAGGGGTGGGGAAAGCTGGGCCCTGCAAGGCGCTCCGAAGCGCCGCCCCGCTCCCTCCCGGCGCACCTGGGCCTCGGCGCTCCGGCGCTCCTCCCAATCGCGGCAGCTGGCCAGGTCGCGCCGCCACTGTTCGCAGACCGGCCGCTCGCCGTGGACGTAGTAGTGGTGCAGGAAGTGCCTGGCGCTGCGGCAGAGCTTCCACTCGGCGCGGTAGGCCTCGCAGGGGCGCGGCGGCTGCGGCGAGAGGCGACGCCTGAGTGGGGCCCGGCGGCCGCGCCCCACGCCCGGAGCCTGTCCCGTTCCCTCCCTCCGGAAGACCCTGGTGGTTCCCGGCTCCCGAGCACACTCACCTGCCAGCCGTTGCCGTCCGCCATGTCTGGGCGACCGGGGCGCCAAGCCCGCCCCTCAGTCCGCCAGCCAATGAAGAATGAAGAAAGCGGCACCTCGTGATCGACTGACAGAATAACTAATAAGCACCGACACATTCAATTACAGTTTCGCCCCCGTCTTAGAGAAGCTCGGACAAACAGGACGAGCAACCAATAGCAACCGAGGGCGGCTGCGGCGCGCGGAGGGCCAGGGTCGCAGGGTAAGTCCGGGACGAGGCCTGGCGCGGAGCCTACTCGGCCACCGCGAAGCCAGCGCCATTCACCCTGGGCCATGAGGGCATCCTGGGCCGCGCAGCTACCTTTTGTCAGTCGCCTCTAAAATCACACTGCTCTGGCCATTCTTTTTAGCAGCTTTATGAGATTTTCTCAAATCTCAACAATGCGGTTTATTTTCAAAAGTATGTACTGAGCATCAAGTTGGTGCAGCGAACCTCCCAGATCTGCAGCTCTGGCAGTCTTGTCTGAGCGTCCACTCAGGATGGAGGTGAACTCGCAAAGTAACCGAGGTTGGTTGGGCATGACGTGTGGTGGATCTAGGGTTGGATGACCTGCCCAGGGAACGCAGGCTTGAAGTGGAGGCTGAGAAGGCAATCCGAGCACGGCCATAGGCCGGTCAAAGGCATGGAGGCGGTGTGTAGCACGGGTGAGTGGGGTAGGAGTGGCTTGGATGTCTGTAGCTCGATTCTAAGGGTGCGGGAGACATGTAACATTTACCTTATTTATTTTTCGAGACAGGGTCTTGCTGTGTCACCCAGGCTTACGTGCGACCTCGAACTCCAGGACTTTGAACAGCTGGGACCACAAGCATGCACCGCCTTACCAGGCTAATTTTTAGTTTTTTGGTTTTTTTTTTTTTTTGGTAAAGATGTGGTCTTGCTAAGTTACTCAGGCTAGTTTGGCCTCAAGCGATCCTCTCACTTTGGCCTCCCAAAGTGCTAGGATTATAGGCTGAGCGACAACGCCTGGCTGCAACGTTTATAAAAAGGAGCAATGCACAAGAGGCAACAAAGGCAAGTAAAGGGGAAGCTGGTGGGCTTGCAGAAGTGCCCACTGGGACAGACTCCCTGGAGGTGGGTCAGAAAGCTGCAGTTTTACCAGGGGTCCTGCTGTTGAGGCAGCTGGCTCAAGGACCAAGCCCAAAGAAGACACTGGGAGGAAGGCTGCAGGCCAGGGTGCAGGAGTAACGACCAGAATCAGTGCTCCAACTGGCCCCACTAAAAGGCCCTGGAATGGAATCCATCCTGATCCAGGCAGGGGAGTGTGCCTCCAGCAAAGGACCAGGCATTTCACTGCATACACAGCAGGTGTTACTTAGTGAAGACAAAACCCCAGAGCCAGAGGTACTGCAACATTCTTGATTATGCATAAAGTGACAATTTGTTAGCTGATGTGATCCTGCAAATGAAAGCTGCTACCCACCAAGGAGGGTTTCTCCCTCTGCTAGTAAAACTGAGACTTTGTCAGTGGAGGGTCAGGTAAGTCCCCACAGTGCTCACGCCTTCCAAAACCACGCCTAGTTCCAGTGATGATGGTTTGTGCCACAGGCCAAGTACTGAACATCATGACACTCATAGACACTCTTCACTGAAGACATGTGGATAGACCCTGGGGCCACCATCCTCTCCTCTCTGGAGTGTTGGAGGGGCCCTGAACAGGGCAGGATCCCCATGCCTAGAAGCAGGGTCAGCCCTGGCTCATGGGGGACCCCGCTGGGCTTAGCCATTGCCACCTAGGAATCAGGCAGCCTTGTTTCTTCCTACTTTCTCCAGGAGAAGCCCCAGATGGGAAGTTTTCTAATGGTGAGATGGAACACGGGGCATCTGCCAACAGGACTTCCTTCAGTTCTGGTCAGAGGCCCAACCGCCAGTCTGTGTTAGTACCTAATCAAACATTTAGATTTAGGCTTTAGTTATTGCCTGTTTTTACTTGAAATTCTTGGCTTAGAATTATTCCCAATGGGGCCAGGCACAGTGGCTCATGGGAACAAATTTTAAATAATCAGATTAGCATGTCAGAAGATCTCACGTTACAGAAAGTGAAGACCTAAGACCAAATAAATACTGATAAAAAAATAAAGACAGGCCAGCAGAAGCTTGGATGATTTAATAAATTAAAATTAGGAGTGGGGGAGTAGGGAAGAAGGAAAGAGAGAAACATCTCTTTAGCATTTGTTCATTCCAACATTCACGTTTGCTTCTCCATGGAGTTGTTTCACTATGAACAGGTTCACTAAGGAGCCAGTTATGTCCATATGAAATGAGAATAAAAGTGTAAACTCATTCAGATCAGGTTTTTCTGAGTGATGTTTTTGAAAAAAATATGGAAAATAAAAATAGAAACATTCTTTGTCAAATACTTAAATTGCAGCCACAGTAGTGGGACAGCCACTATTTATAGAACACACGTCTATTTAAACCCTTTATTTAGGCCAAAGACTGACACCTATGCAACTGACCTAGGAAAAGAAAGGATAAATGAAAAAGAAAGAACACTTCATGTTAGACAATTTAGTCACCTCCATTGGTTTTGACAGAATTAGGGATACAGAATTGCTCCTGCTGAGGCAGTGGGAGCCCCCCTCAAGCTGAAAGCATGAAGAGGTGAGGCAGCAGCTGCCTACAGGCCCTCAGGGACAGCTCTTTGTCTTTCCCCAAATCAAGCATACAACTACAAAGTCCTGCTGCTCCACTTCAAGTAAAACTTGATAATTCTTAGGTAACTCTAAGCAAATCTTAAGTAACAGAGTATTCTGATGAGGCTCATCCCTGTCAGTGCCAGTAACTGAAAGCCAAGATGTTGCAATTTATTCTTTTATTATTTTCCAGTCAGCCAACAGTCCTCACTTAGGGCTTTCTTCCCTTCTTACGCAACGACTGTCCTTCTCCAGAGAAAGCGACGAATCTGCCTCCAGCTTCATCCTAGGTGTGAAGAGAAGATACTATTTTCAGAAACTCCCTGGAGATTTACAATAAACGCCTTACTCTATAGACTCACGTACCATCCATATTACTCATAAGAAATGTCTCAGGCTGGACACAATAGCTGACACCTGTAATCCCAGCACTTTGGAAGGTAAAGGTGGGAGGAACGCTTGAGCCCAGGAGTTCAAGACCAGCCTGGGCAACATAGTGAGACCCCATCTCTACCAAAAAAAGCTTGGTGTGGTATGTGCCTATGGTCCTAGCTACTTGGGAGGCTGAGATGGGAGGATGGTTTGAGCCAAGGCCATAGTGAGCTATGATTGTGCCACTGCACTCCAGCCTGGATGGCAGGGCAACAGAGCAAGACCCTGCCTCAAAAAAAAAAAAAAAAAAAAATCTCTAAGTTCATCACCCAAAAACTTCAGGTCACTTTTCTGTACATGCTTGAAGAACTGTTTTCCCACTTAATTCTGAAGTCTCATGCCAATAAACTTATCTAGTATACTCGCAAGGCTACAGAACTGAATTCTGTTAAAAAGAATTCCATTATGTAGGAGAGCCAGTTTTCTACCAGTGGACATTGCTGTGGTAAGCAGCTTAATGTATTTGCACACAGCTCTGATATTTTTTTAGAGCTCAAAGTCCTGGGTCAAAGCGTGTACACATTTTTAATGCTTTTAACTTATAGAGAACAACCAGCGCTCAGAAACATTCTACTAAGCTATCCTTCCATCAGCAGAAAGAGGGATTGTTTTTTCCCAAGCCTTTGAAAACTGCACATATTTTTTTTCACATATTTTTATTGCTAGTCAGTCTGAGGCATTACCTCAACTTTTCCCTAGGAAGAAGAGGATTCTGGAATGTTCAACACAAATCCCTGCACCTGGCTCCCCACTAACTGTAGCATGTTATACCTGCAGTAGAACACCATTTAGTATTTATGTGGTAATATTCATGTAAATTTGAGTCACGGCTGCATTTAGTCTTCCTTTGCCACACAGCCTTCCATTTATCCTGGTGTCGATAGCTGTGTTTGGCTTTTTTCTCTGCTTATATTCAATCACAGCCTGCATTGCATGGAGTTCATCTGTTTTGACAAAGCTGTGTCCTCCTGGGCCTTCACCCTGCCATACCTGGACTGGCCTTTCTCTAGGTGCCGTACGTGTTAGTGGGGGCTCCTTATTTCCTGGATTCTATGACTTTATTTCTACCTTATTCCTTCATTTTAGTGAGGGACACCTTCTAGGAGCTTCCTGAGAAAAGATGCATAAGGATTATCTTCTTGTGAGTTCCTTTTTTCTACTCTCATATTCCATTGATAGTCTGGTTGGTATGTTAGTCTACTAGGGCTGCCATATAAAATGCCAAAGACAGCGTGGCTCAAACAACAGAAATTTCTTGTTCATAGTTTTGGAGGCTAGAAGTGCAGGATCAAGGTGTCAGCAGGTTTGGTTTCCTCTGATGCCCTTTTCCTTGACTTGCAGATGGCCCCTTCTATGTCCAAATTTCTTTTTTTTTTTTGAGACGGGGTCTCACTTTGTTCCCCAGGCTGGAGTGCAGTGGCGCGATCTCGGCTTACTGCAAGCTCCGCCTCCCTGGTTCACGCCATTCTCCTGCCTCAGCCTCCCAGGCTCCCGCCACCACACCCGGCTAATTTTTTGTATTTTTAGTAGAGATGGGGTTTCACCATGTTAGCTAGGATGGTCTCGATCTCCTGACCTTGTGATCCACCCGCCTCGGCCTCCCAAAGTGCTGGGATTACAGGCGTGAGCCACAACACCCAGCCCAAATTTCCTCTTCTTAAAACGACACCAGATTGAATTAGGGCCAACTCTAAGGTCTTATAATTTAATTGCTTCTTTAAATGGCCCTATCTGAGTTACTGGGGGTCAGGGCTTCAACACAGAAACACTGGAGGGACACAATCCAGCTCTTAAGAGTTGGTACAGAATTTTAGGTTGGAAAAAATTTCGGAATTTTGAGGATACTGCTCCACTATCTTCTAGTTTCCTCTGTGTCCTGCTAAGATGATGTCCCTTTTTTGGGAGACAGGGTCTTACTGTTACCCAGGCTGGAGTGCAGTGATGTGATCTCAGTTCACAGCAGCAGCCTGCACCTCCCAGGCTCAAGTGATGCTCCCAACTCAGCCTCGAAGTAGCTGGGACTACAGGTGCGTGCCGCCATGCTGGGCTAATTTTAAAATTTTCTGTAGAGACAGGGTCTCCCTATATTGCCCAGGCTGGTCTCAAACTCCTGGGCTCAAATGATCTTCCCGCCTCAGCCTCCCAAAGTGTTGGGATTACAGGCGTGAGCCATGGCGCTTGGCTGATGATGTCCTTGATCCATGGTGATACCTCTGTTCTCTCTCCAGAAACTTTAGGATCTTTCTTTGCCCCAAAGTGGGGCTATTTTGATTCCTTTTGCTGGAACTCAGTGGGCCCTTCAAATCTGCGAACTTGTGTCCATCTTTGGGGAAACTATTTCCCTGATGATTTCTGCTCCTTTGGTTTCTGTGGCTGTTCTTCCCACAAATCCTCTACTATTTAGATGTTGGACTGGGAAGCTTTCTGACTCTGGCCTTCACTTCAGAGGTAACAGTCTAGAGTGCTACTGGAGTCAGGCCTCCAGCCTTCTGGGGTGGGGGAGGGAGGATAATGCAGCTCTAACTGCTTAGTAACAGAGTTCTGTCATTAGTCCCTCATTTCTAGAGGTGCCTTTTGAGAATTCTACAGTCTACACACAATCTACACAGAACTGTTTCTAGGCTTTTTATGATCTGCTAAGGTACCCTGGGTTTTCAAAGCCTTGTAGTTGCCTCCTCTTCCACTGTCTTTCTTACCTCATGACCTTTAGCCACAGCCTTAGTGGGGCTGCAGGATGGAGTAGAGCTAAATGTATCTTCAATCCCATCTTTAAACATATACTTCTTAAATACATATTTATGGTCAAACAGGCCTGCTGTGCCCACCGGCCTACCCCGCCTTCTGTAAATTTGCAACAGTCAGGTCACAGTCAGCCTGGGGGATGTCCCATGCTGAGGTCTTAGGTCTGAGTCAGGCACTGGCTTTTAGTGAGAAAGGCAGCCTGTAGCTGGTGAAGCCTGGATGGTGCCTGAAGGAGGGGCTGGAGGGTGAGGTCTGATTGGCCACTATGTTTGCTCCTCTGGGCCTGAAAGGTCTCAATGCTGTTTCAACTTGAACATCAAGCCCAGAAGTGATTGTGAGTAGGACCAGATGTGCAAACTTCACAGTGGTCTCTGTCCCCAACCACCCCAAGTGCTAGAGAGAGTTCGGTAATCAGGATGGGCCAGGGATGGGTCCTATGTAGCAGCTGGCCCTGAATGGGTGACTCTACATCTGCCCTTGGCCCTACTCCTGGATCCTCAAGGGTCCAATCCTTTGAGAAAAGGAACCAGGAAAGCGATGGGTCTGAAGTGCTGGTGTTCTAGAAATCCTCATCACACAGAGGTGACTGCGTTCCACTTGCTGCTGGGTCTGGCCCACTCCCACAAAGTGCCCATGTCTATAGGATGCTCAGCCCTTGCCTTCCTCTGTCCCACCACCACCCTGCTCAGCTGGAAGGTACTCCCTATATTTGAAGTTCAAGGTCTCTGTTGGAAGATGAAGCCCACCCAGGGCACACAGTTCTGTGATAACAGAGCCTGGAGTCAGCTCTAGAGCAAGACAGAGGTCCTGACCCCCATGCTGCAAGTCTTCTGTTTCACACACCTCACACCAGCACTACAGAAAAAAACAGGACACCAGGGAGCAGAGGGACCCCAGGAAAGGGAAAACATCACAGATACCCTGATGTGGTTTGGCTGTGTCCCCACCCAAATCTCATCTTGAATTCCCACGTGTTGTGGGAGGGACCCGGTGGGAGGGAACTGAGTTGGTGGAAGGTAACTGAGTCATGAGGGCGGGTCTTTTCCGTGCTGTTCTCGTGAGTGAATAAGTCTCATGAGATCTGATGGTTTTATAAGGAGGTGGTTCCCTGCGCCAGCTTTTTCTCCGCATGCTACCATCCATGTAAGATGTGACTTGCTCCTCCTTGCCTTCTGCCATGATTATGAGGCCTCCCCAGCCATGTGGAACTGTAAGTCCATTAAACCTCTTTCTTTTGTAAATTGCCCAGTCTCCGGTATGTCTTTACCAGCAGCTTGGAAACAAATACACACCCCTACTCAGAATGCCAGGAACCTCAGTCATCACTAGCAAATAAATCTCCTCATTACCAACCAAGGAAATACACTCACCTCTTCAACCTTTTTGACAAGGGGACGTGAATTTCTGATGAAAGTTATCTTACCAAGTTTAAATTCATAATTGGGAATTCCTCTGTAAGAAGAGAGAGACAAGGAGAAATGTTATTTCCAGGAAAAAAGGACTAAAATTCATTTATGACAGTGAAGAGGAACGCAGAAAAGATGCTGCTGCACCCCACCTGGGCCCTTTGGTGCTTCCTGGCATCCTCCCAGGAGGGAAGCAGAAGGTAACTGGCTTCCTGGTTTAGTATCAGCATTGGGTATAGGGCCAGGGGCTTTAGGCTCTGTACCTGTCTATGGAGAGGGGTCATCTGAAGGATTGGGAAGCCCTCACTGTCACTGTCCTGAGCTTCACAGAACCCCCTGAGGTGGCTAGACTCTCACTCCAGTATTCTCCCAATTTCACACAACCAACAGACAACTGACACACCTCAGCCCTGCCCCTGCCATCATGGCCACCAGAGGAAGGGTCTGCTGTGGGTCCCTGGACCCAGCAACAGAAGCACATCTGAGGTAGCTCCTCAGGGAACTTTCAGGAGAACTAAGATAATGTGACCTGATTAATAATTCAAAGTCACAAAACAGGAAAATAGGCAGATCACCAAATAGGGACCAGAAGGGTTTTGAATAAGAGACAGATCTGATCAGACGCACATCTTCGGAAAGCCACTGGGGGCAAGAAGACGCTGAATTGGAAGTATGGAGTGAGGCTGGACCACAGTGGTACTGGGGGTGGCACTGTGGAAGAAGGGACATGTTGTGCTCCACCCCACCAAGGAGAGCAGGTAAGGGTAAAGTCCCTTGGGCCTACTGACCCAGGCTTTGTCTCCAGAACTGGGGTGAGGCTGCCCCACCCCAGAGGGCTGGCACAGATCCTCCTCCTGTCCTGAAGGACAGCCAGGACAGACTTACCTTTTAATATCTCCAGGCTTGATTGGGGAGGGGCTGGGCTCCACCCCTTTCTTCTTCCCATCCAGTCTATTGCCAGAGCCGGAGAAAGCCTAGACAGGAAGTAGTTGAGTCATATAATGAGCCCAAGTGTGAGGACAGATATGTCCTTTGCTTGGAGATCACTGCAGGGATGTGAGCTGGGGTGCTGTGCAGACCCTTCAGGACCGAAGCCCTGACTCCTCAGCTGCTGGGGTGCTGGCAGCTGAGAACTCTGACCAGTTCCTCAGGGGGCGGCCATGAGCTGAACACAGCCACTTGGCCAAGGGCAGCCAGTAGTCAGTGTTAGGTTAAAAGGCCTGACCCCTGCCTCTGCAGGGCCACCCAGTTCAAGCTCTGTGGGTGGGCTAAGGCCACTGTTGTGACTGCCCCATAGCTCAGCTTCCCATCATTCTGCTGTCTCTGCTGCTTCCTGGCACCTCCTGCCACCTCAGTGCCCACACATGAGCCACCTCCACCTGTTTCCCACGGAGCCTTGGCAGTGGTTATGCTAAGGGTCATGTTTGCAACCCACATGGTACAGGCAAAGAAAAAAGGAAACATGATTTACAAGAGAGAGAAAGCAAATGTGGTAACGTTTGGTGAACCTAAGGGAAGAGTATATGTCTACTGTACTATTTAAACTCTTCGGTAGGTTAGAAATTCTTAAAAAGCTGGGCTGCCTTATGGGGCTGTTGGGAAGATTCCAGCAGAGAGTGGATATAAAAGTGTTTGGTAACTGAGCAAGTGGTAGATTTGCATGCATGTGCACAAGTACCCAGAGGCCCAGCCCCTGCTGATGTCCATCGAGCATCATGGAGAACAGCTTGAGTGAGTGCTCTAATTTCAAGGAGCAGGGGGCACAGCAACGTAAGTCAAGTGGTCTGGTACTCACGCGGAAGCCCAGCTCTCCAGCATAGCCACTGTGGTCGGCTTCACCTTCCTGACAGAGAAAAAGAAAAATAGGTGAGCTCCTCAGCGGGAACACCCAGCTTCCCTCTCATCCCCCACCCCCAGCCAGAATGTCCCCCGGAAGCATGGCTGGAAGGGACGCAGAGGATATGACACCAACACCAGCAGAGGCCACCCACGAGTCACTACCAGGAACTCAAAAGCAGCATGCAGCAGGACAGCGAAGGACACTGAGGATAACACTTACTGTCGACTCCTCATGCTGGACTTGTCTTTCGGGTTCTTTGTAGCCCAGGGGAGCATCAAAGTCCACCTGTGTTTCCAGGATTTTAAAAGTAAAATATTCAGACATGGCCACCCTTGGCTTCCTTATCTTTTTTGCTTTTAATTGAGACAACTATAGATTCACATGCAGTTTTAAGAAATAATACAGAAAGATGCCTTGTACACTTGCCCAGTTTTCCCAACGGTAGCATCTTACAAAATTACAGTAAAGTATTGCTGCCAAGATATTAACACTGGCACAACCCACCACTCTTATTCAGATTTCCCAGTTTTACATGTTTTTGTTTATGTGTATCTTTAGTTCTACACAATGTAATCACTGTGTAGGGCCATGTATCCACCACAGTCGAGATGAAGAACAGTTTCACCACCACTAGGATTGCCCATATTGTCTTTTTATAACCATACCCAGCTGTCTCCCAGCCCCCTCCACCAGTCCTAAGCCCTGGCAACCCCTAGTCTGTCTTCCATTTCTAAA
This sequence comes from Mandrillus leucophaeus, assembly GCF_000951045.1. Classification (NCBI taxonomy): domain Eukaryota; kingdom Metazoa; phylum Chordata; class Mammalia; order Primates; family Cercopithecidae; genus Mandrillus; species Mandrillus leucophaeus. The sequence goes on from NW_012103043.1 coordinate 575,428, forward strand.
GTTCTGTCACTTTAAGGATGCTATATAATGAAGTAACTTTTTGGGATTGGCCTTTTTTGCTCAGCAGTATTTCCTAGTAATACAACCAGGATGCTGTGTGCATCAGCACTTCATTCCTATTCAGAAGGTTCAGCACGCTTCCTTAGCTCTTAAGAATATTCACTCCTCGGCCAGGCATGGTGGCCCATATCTGTAATCTCAGCACTTTGGGAGGCCAAGGTGGGTGGATTACCTGAGGTGAGGAGTTTGAGACCAGCGTGGCCAACATGGTAAAACCTCGTCTCTACTAAAATACAAAACTAGCCGAGCATGGTGGCACATGCCTGTAATCCCAGCTGCTCGGGAGGCTGAGACAGGAGAATCGCTTGAATCTGGGAGGTGGAGGTTGTAACCAAGATCAGGCCCCTGCACTCCAGCCTGGGCAACAGGAGTGAAACAGTCTCAAAAAATAAATAAATAAATAAACAAAATTCACTCCTCAACAGGTCAGAGCTAACCATGGCAGCACTGGCAACACTCTTGCCTCAACTGGCCCTGAGATAGATGACAAGGTCACAGTCTCCTCATGATGTTCTGACAGCGTCTTCCTCCTCTTTGCCCAAAGAGTCCCAGGGGCTGTTTGATGCCCTCCTGACACCCTGGCCTGCAGTGGTCACCAAGTGCCCATCCTCCCAGGGCCCAGGCTCACTGTAACTGGACAGAGCCACTCACGTTCATGTCACACTCAATGATGGACACTGCCTTGTCAGGTTTGGTCTCCATCACACGCAGTTCGTAGATCTGTGGGGCAAACACAGAAATCAGTTGGATGGTTTCCTGGCAGTACTGAAGCTGTCGCTGTCCATGTTACTGTGGCTCTACCGGCTCCCGCGAATGACACAGCATTCACGCCCACGACACAACCTACAGCTGCACTTCTTGCTGTGACAACACTACCATAAGGGACAGGCTGCCCTGTGCCCATCGCAGAAGAGATGCTGTTCCCCAGATGTGGTTCAAATTAGACAAGGTAGTTATACAGCTAACTGCAAAAGACACTAACAATCTCTAACTCAGAAAGTTCACTTCTGGAACTTTACTATTTATTTTATTTATTTTTAGACAGAGTCTTGCCCTATTGCCCAGGCTGGAGTGCAGTGGTGTGATCTCGGCTCACTGGAACCCCCGCCTCCTGGCTTCAAGCACTTCTCCTGCCTCAGCCTCCCTAGTAGCTGGGACTATAGGCATGCGCCACCACACGTGGCTAATTTGTGTATTGTTGTAGAGACGGGGTTTCACCATGTTGACCAGGCTGGTCTTGAACTCCTGACCTCGGGTGATCTGCCCACCTCGGCCACCCAAAGAGCTGGGATTACAGACGTGAGCCACCGCACTTGGCCTTCAAAATTTATTCTAAGTAAATAACTAGCTATTCCCAATGAGAACATTCTAAGAAGGCTCATACCAATGTCACTAATGCCACTGTACAGATGCGCCTTGACTTACGATGGAACCGAGTCCCATAAACTTATCATAAGTTAAAAATGTATTAATACTCCTAACCTACCAAACATCATAGTGCAGCCTGCCTTAACCATTCTCAGAACACATACGTTAGCCTAGAGTTGGGCAAAATCATCTAATATAAAGCTTATTTTATAATCAAATGTTGAATAACTCATGTAATTTATTGAATACTGTACTGAAGATAAAAAACAATGGTTTTATAAATATTCAAAGTATGGTTTTTACTGAATGTGTATCATGTTTGAATCATCACAAAGTTGAAAAATTCTAGGTAGAACCATGGTCAGGGACTGTCTGTATACTCAAAATGCAGCTGAATTATATTTGTTCATATATAAATTCATAGTTATACAACGGTATGCTATGCAGCCAACAGGAAAAGAATTTTAAAACCAGTCATGTTGCTTGTGTCTAAGATGACCTCGCGAATGTAAAAAATGCACATGAAAAATGTCCAGAAGCAGGGCTGTGCATATTGGCTCACACCTGTAATCCCAGCACTTTGGGAGGCTGAGGCAGGCGGATCACGAGGTCAGGCGAATGAGACCATCCTGGCTAACATGGTGAAACCCCGTCTCTACTAAAAAATACAAAAACTTAGCTAGGAGTGGTGGCAGGCTCCTGTAGTCCCAGGAGGCTGAGGCAGGAGAATGGTGTGAACCCGGGAGGTGGAGCTTGCAGTAAGCCGAGATCGCACCACTGCATTCCAGCCTGGGCAATAGAGTGAGACTCCATCTCAAAAAAAAAAAAAAAAAAAAACACTTCCAGAAGCACAGAAATTAAAAGTGGCCCTATCTACTTTTTCGTGCATCATTTCAGGTTCTTTGCTTTTATCTAAAGTCTGTCTTGCTTTTATTTTTTTGAGATGGAGTCTCGCTCTGCCACCCAAGCTAGAGTGTAATGGTGTGGTCTCAATTCACTGCAACCTTCGCCTCCCAGGTTCAAGTGATTCTCTTGCCTCAGCCTCCCAAGTAACTGGGACTACAGATGCATGCCACCACACCTGGCTAATTTTTGTATTTTTAGTAGAGACGGGGTTTCACTATGTTGGCCAGGCTGCCCTTGAACTCCTGACCTTGTGATTCACCCCCCTCGGCCTCCCAAAGTGCTGGGATTACAGGCGTGAGCCACCGCGCCTGGCCAGTATGTCTTGCTTTTACAATCATTTAAGAAAGTCTGGATAGTCCCACCATTTAAAAAAAAAAAACCTAAGCAGGGCCAAATCTACTTTTAAAAGTGTCATAATTATTGAATAAACAAGGAATAAAAAGGATCTGTCATTGTGTGGATATACTACCATTTATCCACTGAGCATCCGGCCTGTTTCCAATCATTTTGCGATGTTAATGACACTACTATAAACATTCAAACATGTCTCCTAGGGCTTGGCTCAAGCTTCTCTACCGTTTTTATGTGTTCAAATTGCAGGCCACAACCAATCAGTGGGTCATAAAACCAATAGGGCTGCAAGCAGAACTGAAAAGGAAAGAATTGGAGGACAGTACCCTAGAAGTACCAGAATATATTGCATTTAGTAAGGATAAATATTCCTGTGACTTTTCCATTTACTTTTATGTATTGGCATAATATTAAACACTGTTTTTTTTTTTTTTTTTAAATTGGCATAATATTAAACACTGTTTTTTTTTTTTTTTTTAAACTATGGGACCACTTTTCTAGGTTTGTACTTCTCAAACTACCTGGGAAGACCTAGTTTTTAAAAATGTGCAGTCTGCTGGACTGCCACGTGGTCCTCTTGCACAGAAGCAAGACACCACACACACCAGATGCCCAGAGTTCACCAGGACAAGGACCGGTTCTGTGGCCATCTGTGTGGAGGTTACGACAATGCCAAATTGCTATACGTTTCTAAACATTCACTTTTGACTCCTGCTTCCCCCAGGCCCTGGCAACCACCATTTTCTTTTTTTTTTTTTTTTTTTCTTGAGGCAGGGTCTTGCTGTGTCCCCCAGGCTGGAGTGCAGTGCCATGACCCTGGCTCACTGCAGACTTAACTGATCCTCCCGCCTCAGCCTCCTGAATAGCTGTAACTATAGGCACATGCCACCACACCCAGCTAATTTTTAAAATTTTGCATTACTTTTTTGTAGTGACAGGATCTCACTATGTTACCCAGGCTACTCTCAAACTCTCAGGTTCAAACAATCCTCCGGCCTTTGCCTCCCAAAGTGCTGGGATGCCAGGTGTGAGCCATGGTGCCCAAGTGATTCTACTTTCTGTCTTCCATGAATTTGACTACTCTAAGTACCTCATGTAAGTGGAATTGTAGTATTTGTCTGTCTGCATCTGGTTTATTTCACTGAGCAGAATATTCATCCATGTGGTAGCATGTGTCAGAATTACCTTCCTTTTTAATGTTGAATAATATTACATTGTATGTGTATACCACATATTATTTACCCATTCATCTGCAATTTATTTTTTACTGTGGTGTGAGTTAGGAACTCAATTTGTTTTTTCATCTTAGGAATAGTCAATATCCTAGATTCCCCAACCCCAGTATCTCCTTTGCCTGGTGACATCAATGTTGCCTCAGTGGTGGACCAAGATTCTTTGTATATAAGGCTTTGTTCCACTGGCCTACTTGTCTACTGCAGAACCAACGCCATATGGCATCTTAACTACTGGAGCTTTATTACACTAAGCTGCCATATAGAATCTTCCTTATATATGACTAGATTCTTTTGTCAATATTTTATCTACAATCTATATATCTGTATCAAGTGACAATGATCTGTAATTTACCTTTCTCCTATCCTTGTGTGGTTTTGGTGATCAAGGTTATACCGACCTCAGAGAATGAACTGGGGAATATTTTCTTTCTCTATTTTCAGAATATCCAAGAGCAATTTATTTCTTGAGTGTGAGGAAGAACTTGCATATATAACCATCTGGGCCTGGGTTTCCTGGATTAAGATTTTTCTGACTGAATTACTTGACTGGCTATACAATTATTTAGGCTGTTTGTTTTTTTTCTTTAGTCAAACTTCAATTATACTTTCCTCTAGGAAATAATTTATCAATGTCACATAAGTTGGCTGATTTCTTAGTATAAAATTTTTCACAGTTGTTTTATCTTTCAAGGTATCTGCTTTATCTAAGTCATTTTATACCTTTTTAAACATTCAATATGTATGTAGACTTTTCAGGGTTTGCTTTTTTTTTGTTTGAGGCAAGGTCTCGCTTTATCACCTAGGCTGGAGTGCAGTGGCACGGTCACTGTTCACTGTACCTTCTGCCTCCCGGACTCAAGCGATCCTCCCACTTCAGCCTCCCGAGTAGCTGGGACTACAAGTGCATGCCACCATGCCCAGCGAATTTTTGTATTTTTTGTCGAGATGGAGTTTTGCCATGTTGCCCAGTCTGGTCTCAAACTCCTGGACTTAAGTGATCCACCCACCTCAGCCTGCCATATTGCTGGGATTACAGGTGTGAGCCACCACACCCAGCTTCAGCTATCTTTTTAAATTAACTTTATTGAATAGTAAGCAGAAAACTTCAATTCCAAACAACTCTCTCAACAGAGTGAGTCTAGGCTGGGCGTGGTGGCTCACGTCTATAATCCCAGCACTTTGGGAGGCTGAGGCAGATGGATCACCCGAGGTCAGGAGTTCAAGACCAGCCTGGCCAACATGGTGAAACCCCGTCTCTACTAAAAATACAAAATTAGCCACATGTGGTGGCACATGCCTGTAGTCCCAGCTACTTAGGAGGCTGAGATGAGACAGGAGAATCGCTTGAACTCGGAGGCGGTAGCTGAAGTGAACCAAGATTGCACCACTGCACTCTAGCCAGGGTGAGACAAAGAGAGACTCTGTCTCACAAAAAAGGAGAGTAAGTCTTTACTTACTCTTTTCCAACATTTTAGATGTCACTTTTTAAGCTTCGTATATTAAACATTATAACTGCTTTATATGGCAACATTTACCCTGGCTTCATATTTGCCAATTTATTTATTCCCTATTCCTTCTTGCTTTCCTTCTAGGATAATGCTTATTCCTAAAGTACATGCTTTTAAAATTCCATTGGTAAATAACCTCTCTTGGTTCATGTGAAAATATTTTTACTTTGCCCTTATTCTTTAAGGAAGGTTTTGATGATAGTTACTTGATACTGGCTGTAACTGTTGCTATGCAAAGACCTGCTACTTGCTGTTCTTCTGTAGATACTGTGTTTTCTCCCTGCTTAACTCTCTGTATTTGGTATTTTCTACCTGTAGCTTATTCTGTTTGTTATACATTATAAACTTCCTGTAGTGATGGGCTGACCACCAATTCTAAATCAATTTCAGTTATCATCTTTTCAGATTATTGCAATTCCTCCATTCTTTCCTACTAGGATTGCAACAGGCATGTTTTCTCAGTGTCTTCAACATCTCAAGCTCTCGTATATTCCATCCCCTTGCTCCTCTGTGTGAAATTCTGTTATTTATTCAGATTCATCATCATTAACTCTTTTATAGCTGTTGTTTAACGTTTTGTTTTTCAAATCTTTCTGGTTATTTTTGATAGCCTTTTGTTGCTTGCTATTATAATTCCATTTTTAAAAATATCTTTGAACATTTTATATTTAATTATTTTACATTTGTATCTAGAAATTCTAATGCTGATTTCCTTAGGGATCTAATTTTTATTGTCTCTGCTTTGGTTTGGTTTAATTATGCATTCTTGTTTGCTTGTTCAATTGACAGCAATCCCAAAGGCTTAACTAAACTGGAGTGCTTTTTCCAGAGAGGATCTGTGTTTATTTCTCCTGAGACAAGGACAACACCCACCTCTGTGTCTATTTTACTGCTTTTAAGGGTTCCAGTTCAACCCTGATCTCCGAGTCTGATCTCCCACCAGAGCACTGATACAGCTATCTGCCCTCAGGGCAACCCTGCTTAGAGTCTTTAAAATTCTCTATAAGCACAACAGTACATATCTAGTTTTCCCTACTTCTAAAAGTGGAAATTCAAACCTGTGTTTCAGTTTTACATATACTCTATATAATCTACCCTCCCTTACAGTGCAAAGTACCTGTGAGCCACCACAGGTGTCCTTTATCATCAGTTTATATATCCTTTATCATCAGTTTAGGAGTTATATTTAGTATTACTACCTTAACATTAAAAACAGTAACATTAAACTGCCTGCAATTAATTATAAAAGCTTAGAGTATTCAGTTAAGGTAAACGACACCTAAAATGTTTTCCACAAAGCTAAATGGAACAAGATTATTTCTTAGTTTATTAAAAGAAAAAAAGAAAGTGTGACTTGAAACCCACAAAACTGAAAAATAAGGTCAGATGCCTCAAATACAAGGAAACTGCCAGAGAATAAGCTGGATCCCTGCACTGACACCAAGGGAGTAACTGGCTGCAGCTGTGACACAGCTGTGACGGCCCAGTCCCTGAGGGGACCAGAGAGTGTTGTGAAGGAGCTAAGTACTAGCTTCAGGGAAAGCCCAGTCAAGCCAGGCTGTGGTCACTGCTGAACACTAAGGCTAGCCCTGGCAACAGCTCTCTGGGAGGGTCAATTGTCAACAGTCACAGTGAACAGGGGCACCCATAGTACTGTGCTCCATGCCTGTGGTAGGACAGCCTGATGGCAGGACTGCCAACTATTACATCCTCCCTCAGGCATGTTCCCATTGGTAATAGGAAAGTGAATGCCTTCTTGAATTTTGGAGTAAGTCCTGTCATTTCACTTTACAGTTAAATTGTCTAGATCCAGACACCTAAACAGCATAAAATCAGGGATGGAAACAGAGGCATTCAGACCTGAGAGACTTGTGGCAGAAAGGTCAAGCCTAGAGAAGCTGCGAAGTGAAAACCGAAGCTGAAGAAAACAGGAGGAGGTGGTGGAGGAGGATGTGGGCTCCCAGGAGGAGAGGTGAGCCTAGGAGGTGTTGCCCTAAGGCAGAGCCAGGCTCTGCTTCTCAGATGCCACAGAGCACTTGGCCCCACTGAAGGGCCTGTCAGCTTCTGTGGGGCAGGGATCCCAAGAACAAGGACCCAGCAGGGTTGTTACTGTGTCTCCACAGCCCCACAAAGGGCTTAGGTTAGATTAGAGGTGCAGTGGGGACCTTTCAAACCAAGATAGAACCAGTAGCCACCAAGGTACACAGAGCTATGACTAACAAGTCTATCAATATTCCCCTGTAAATGCAATCTATCCTCAAAACAGAGTTACCAAATGAATTAGGCCTCTAAATATGAACCCGGGAAAACTTAATAACCAAACAGTAGGCGGTAATTAGGTGATAAGATACAGGCATACCCCGCTTAAAAAGAAGCCCCATTCAAACATCAGAATGGACACTACAGGTGGCTCTTGTCAGGCATGACCTGCATGAACTGGGCTCACCTTTTCATTATAGTTGATGGCAATCACATCCCCGGTGGTCAGACAGGCAAAGTTCCTAAGTGCATTTTCTAATCTGCAGACACACTCTGTCAAGGCAACATGGCAAGATGGATACCTTAAATCTGAAACAAGTTTCCATGAGGGGTTAGATGATTACTAGTAGGCAGAGACTGTACCATAATGGTACTTGAAACACGAAGCTTTAACACAATGAAGTACTACTTGGCAATAAGAAGGATGGAACTCCTAACATGCAATAATATGGATCAATCTCACAAATGCCAAGCTGGGGGAAGGGGAAATAACCAACCACAAAAGGGCAGTGAGATTCCATCCACACAGAACCCTAAGAAAGACAGATCTATGAGGACAGGAGGTAGTTGAGAGGTTTCTGGGCCAGGGGATCAGGTGGGGACTGGCAGGAAAGGACCTTTTGGGAACATGGAAATGTTCTGGTTACATGGGTGTACACATTTTCAAACTGGCTGAACTGTGTGCATTTTATTGTGTACAAATTATACCATGGGATTTTAAAAAATCCTATGGGAGTACAAAAGAACAAAAAAGATTTAATGAGTCAGATAGGTCCTCTCAAAAGTTCCTCAAAATCAAAGATGCTTTCATTTATACTTTTGTTGTTTCTATCTTTTGAGCTGATAACTTTAGTTAATAAAAATTAAAGAAACCAGCAAATACTTTTTATAACAGTAAAAGACAGTAGAACCCAAATGCCCATACAAGGAAATGTCTATTCATGTGGAATATTTTAACCATGTCTTCTTCATCAATTTGCTGAATTACTTTACATAAAAAGGTCACAAGAAACGTGGCTCCAGAGCCTGTCACTGTGAGAGTCTAACTTGAGGGTGAAAGGGCGAGGCTATCTAGGTTCACCTCGTTCGGTCAAACAGCTTTCCAGAACCACAGCAACTTTGTGAAAAGTGCCTTGTGTGGTGAATGCTTTCTTTGCTCCCGCACATGAAGTGCAGCGGTACAGAGTGCCCTTCCCTCCACCCCTTCAGTGACCCTGCCAGGGCATCTTCTCTGACTTCCACTGCAGCAGCTGGAGGAGCAGAGCCACAGCCCTCAGGCTGAGAACACGAGGCCTCTGCAGGAGGGCTGGCTCCCCATTTGGCCTCTGCGTACTCTGGCGCCTGCTGCAGCACCAGCTTCCCACTTTCTCTGCTCAGCGCCAAGACTGCTTTCATCCAGACCTCAGCCAGACCAGAAAACACCAGGCTCTCAACTGATGGAAGTGACGCCCTTTCTCCACACACTAACAAGTTAACTGTGCTGACAAAAACAGCATCTGAGATCAACCTGATAAGAAGTCTGCATTGGGGCCGGGCGCACTGACTCATGCATGTAATCCCAGCATTTTGGGAGGCTGAGGCAGGTGGAGCACCTGAGGTCAGGAGTTCGAGACCAGCTTTGGGCAACATGGTGAAACTCCGACTCTACTAAAAATACAAAAATTAGCCAGGCGTGGTGGTGCATGCCTGTAATCCCAGCTACTCGGGAGGCTGAGGCAGGAGAATCACTTGAATCTGGGAGGCAGAGCTGAGATTGTGCCACTGCACTCCAACCTGAGCAACAGAGTGAGACGCTCTCTCAAAAAAAAAAAAAAAGAAATAAAGAATCTGCATTGCAACACATGTAAAAACCCTGAGAAAATGGGCAGGGCCCATTCCTGGTCACTGACAGCCAAACAAGCACCTCTAGGTCAGAGCTCTGAAGGACAAGTTAACCAGCTCTTCCCATAGGACATCCCTTTGCCTGTGGGACAGGAGGCTCAACAAGGCCATCGTGTCCAGGACATGGGCAACATGGGATATACGTGGCCCATATGCATCCAGAGCACAATCAGCAGTACCTTGCTCCTAAGAAAACATCTGGAGAGAGGGCTACTGGGAAGGGAGGCAGCTTTTCTTACCTTTCTGTCCGTGTTGTTCAACTGTTTGTTTTTTTCTCAAGTATGCATTTAAAAAATTTTAAAAAAAAAGAAGTAGAATGGAGTGGCCACTCTTATGCCATGATCTTAACAAGGCAAATTGGGGCCATGGAGCTAGAGATCTTGATCAGTGCACACAGCACCGTCCCGTACCTGCACTGCCTACTTCCTGATGCTGTCAACACATACACCTGGCTTAAGTTCAGAGGTGAACATAAAGAATCCACTAGAACCTGATACCTTTGCTTTCTGCTTGGTGACATAGAAATTGCAGTCATTGCTACCTATTGGCCTGGAGTGAATGAGCTCTCAGGCTGGCATGCAGTGAGGTTCATGGGCCAGTGCATGGCTGGGCAGAGGTACTAGGGAGCCACAGAAGGGGCTGGAGCTGAAGGCAGATGAGCTGCTCCCTCCTTCCACTGGACATACTGTACATCCTGGCTTTGTGCCAGGTGACACAGACCCACTGAAAGAAGGGCTTCATTATGGTCTCCAGGAAGTGTCTGGGAAGTGACAGAGGTGGCCCAGACAGCAACCAGTGCACTTGGCCAGGGTCACGCAGATGTGCTAGCTGAACCCCATTATTCTCAAATCACAACTTGAATCACAAATGTGTGATCCCCAAAGCAGACACAGATTAAATACAGTACATGATGTTTAACAACCGCCAGCACACTCTCCTTTGTCTAGAAGAATTCTGCTTATTTGAAAAGGATACACGGCTTTGGGGTTGGTGATGTCCAGGAAGTCAGGGCTCTGAGGCTGGAATTTGGAGTAGGTGGCCACTTGAAGGTTGACACTCTCCACCTGGACCAGGCCACCTTCTTCCAAGAGCAAGTTCTGCATCATCTGAAAGGAAGAAGAGGTTACATGAGACTCCTAGAGATGAAGTAGCCTCCACAACCACTGCTCCCTATACACTGGGCAGGCCAGTTTTACTTGGGTCCTTGGAAGAGGAACCTGAGGCAAGATAAGTAATTTGTGACACTATGTCAGGAAGGAAGAAAAAATCAAGTGATGTGGAAGAAGGCCAATAAGGGGGTGCTACTGAAGCTACACAGCTCACAGTGTGAACGCATCTCTGCAGGGCCGCCAGGATTGCTCACTAGCTCCAGGCTTCCCAGGGGCAGAGCATTTTCCTGGAACAGTCACTCACCGTACTTCCAAGCTGTCCCACAAGTAACTAGCAAGGCCCCGGGGCAAGTAGGGCTGCAACTGAGGTAGGACAAAAGCAGCACAAGGCAAGGCTGACCTGGCAATGGAATGGCCCACCACAGCTGAGGCTGCAAGATGGTGACAAGGCCCCAAAGGTCTCTGCTGTGGAGGTTATAAAAATCTGACAAAGCCTCCACATGCCTCTATTAAACAACCCAGCCAGGTAGACGACGGCTGAGGAGTGAGAGGGAAAGAGATAAACAGTGACCGTGAGTACTGGGTGTGCAGGGAGCCCAGACTCAGGTTAGAGGCTCTATATCTCTTGCAATGAAATTTTGTTTGTCTTATTTGAAACCATCTTAAAAGGAGCGTCAGACATATACACGAGTAGAAAGAGCCACACAAGAAAGCTCCCACGCACCCAGCCCTGACAGTTGGATAGTGCTCACGTCATGGCTCAGTCCATCGATCGGCACTACCTCACACCCAGTCCCAGGCCACACTAGATGCCCTGAAGCGAATCCCAGGTATCACATCCCTTTAAGAATGTTTCATCAAGAGTGGCAGTGAGAAGGTGACTTTAACAGCCAAGGGAAGAGGGGACTGAGGGCTGTGTCACAGATGAGAGGGAGCTCATGAGGAGGAGGAGGCATGCTGAGGCCAAGACTGTGCCTGGGAGGCTGTGCCTAGGCCACAAGAGAAGCCTGAGTGGTGGACCCTGTGGACAGGCGTGCAGAGGACCCCACGCACTCACGCTGACAGCTGCTTGTCAGGCTAGTAAGGGCAGAAATAGAGGGTGGTCACTCTACTGGATGCCACAGACAGGCACAGAAGGATGCAGAGGCAACTGGCTTTGGTAACTGGGGTTTGGAATCCCCAGGAGTGATGTTCTAACAGGAAGTACTCTAAGGCTCAGAGTCAGCCAGCCGCAGGCCAGGCGCACTGTCCCTCAGGGTAGATTTTTGTAGGAAGTATGTCAGCAACGGGAAGGACATTGGGCTGCAATCTCAAGCCTGAGGGAAGTCTGACCAGGGATGGGGGTGGCTTCCTCAGCCAGAGACAGGACACTGCCATAGGTGATGTGAGGCGGAGAGGCAGAGAAGTCAGACTAGGGCTTGAGGTGAGAAATGGGCTGCTGGAAGAGGCCCGAGAGCACTAAGCAGGCAGGAGGAGCTGACACCTGGCCCTCCCCATGTAGCATTTTAGAGCATACCGCACAATGGGTAGCCGAGTATCTGTGTGTCACAAGCAGCTAGTCCAGGGCTCAGATCTAGGTCGGCAGACAAAGCCTTGGCTGCAAGGAAAAAGGCCAGCACCTATTCCAGGCTGGCTCACCCTGAAGAAGCTTGGAAGCATGGGTGGGAAGGAGTCCACCAACCAGCCCAGAAAAAGCACTGGCTCACACGGCCTCCAAGACAGCAGATGGGGGACACCTGTCACGCCTGCCCATGCCAGGAGCTAGAAGGCCAGCTCAGGGGAAGAGGTGGCCTGATGGCTTCACACCCCAAACCAGCTCCAGGCTACCTAAAGAGGCTTTCCATGGGAGAAAGGGATTCAATTAGTTTCCTGGTCTAAAGCAGCCCAACAGCTTGGACAAGAGGCCACCCAAACTTCAAGTCTATGGGTTAAAGGAAAACCTTCGAGGTACAGTGTATTCCCAGCATCACCACCTCCTCTTATAGGTGAGCCACAGAAGGGACTGGGGAAGTAGTCACTGCCTGACACTTCAGCTACCGAGAGTGGCTTCAGTGACCAGGTGTTCTACCGGATGAGCAGAACATGGCCTCAGGCCCCTGGGGGCACCTGCAGACAAACACAAGAATAGCAAGGGGCTGAGCAGCAAATACTTGGGAGGGCAGGTGAGCCCATCTGGGCTTTGAGGCATAAAAGCCCCCCACAGGCCAGGGTGGGCAGACCTGGTCAGCTGAGGTGAGGAGGCAGCATGGGAAGGCCAGGCACTAGGAGGTGCAATGGGAATGCAGGGCTCTTGTGGGGGAGACACTGGCCAGGCCCAGACCTTGGGAAGGGCCCTGGGACCCAGGCTGAAGAGAATGCCACTGCCATGGCACCATAGGCAAGGTCACCTGCTACAGGAGGAAAGGGACCTTCAGAATTTCAATTCATATTATTCTTTTCTTTTTTTTTGAGATGGAGTCTCGCTCTGTCGCCCAGGCTGGAGTGCAATGGCGTGATCTCAGCTCACTGCAACCTAAGCCTTCCGGGTTCAAGCCATTCTCCTGCCTCAGTCTCCCAAGTAGCTAGGACTACAGGCATGTGCCACCACACCTGGCTAATCTTTGTATTTTTAGTAGAGACGGGGTTTCACCATGTTGGCCAGGCTAGTCTCAAACTCCTGACCTCAAGTGATCTGCCTGCCTCAGCCTTCCAAAGTGCTGGGATTAGAGGCGTGAGCCACCGTGCCTGGCCAGAATTTCAATTCATATTTAATCTCAGAAAATATTATTTAAGGCCATCCCTTCTGAACATCTGGTAGGGCATGACAGGGCATCAGGAGGAGAGGTGGGCTTCAGACCACCTCCCTGGTGGCAGCCAAGCAAGCACTCCTGAGAGTTCCCAGCCCACAGCTCACTGCGGGGTCTCTCAGTATGCCTGATGTAATTCAAGCACAAAGAGAAGGACAAGCAGGTCCCTTTGTGAACTTCCCTAATGTGCCAGAGCTGGGGAGAGGAGTGAGGAGAAGGAGCCAAGTGGGCCACAGCTACCTATGTAGAACTCCCACTGCTGCAGGCTCCTCCCTACAGCACTGGCATAGTTCTGCTCACTTCTCTGAGGGGTACAGCCTCGAGGGCAGGCTCTGGTGGCTCACACGCCCTGGATATCCCAGCCCAGATCTGCAATGACGTCCTTCAAGTCAACTTTCCAAAGAGAGCCTGCTTGTAAGGAGAAAGGCGTCATTCCTACAGCAGCTCAGTTGAGAGATTTGGGAGACTAAGTTAGAGGTAACTGAAAACACATACGCTGTGACAGACTACTAAAAGTAGGGGAAAGCATAAAAACCTCAAACACCCTACTTACTAGACCACCTAAAAAACACTGTTGCTCCATTATTTTTTAAAAAGCCTCATCCAGGAAATCACAGATGAACAGTTCAGCTGTTGTTTCTGGACAACCAGTTGTGCAACTATCAAAGACAAGGCTACTCCCACAGCACAGTGGCCCACAGGTACGTCCAGAGCCCACCAGCCTGCGTAAGGCACAGTGCGCTGCTCTGGATCCCTTCTCTCCCGCTGGGTCAGGTCAGGCTGAGATGCTGAGCAGGAGGAGTAGGCTGGGCCACCTGCTCCAGGGCCAGGACTCTCGAGTCCAGGGCATGTCTCTGCCTAAGTGGCTGCTCTCTAGAGACCCTAAGTGGCAGCCCCACTCACCCAGTGTGGGAGGTAGCAGATGCCCTCATCAGCCACAAACTCCAGCACGCCACAATGCGTCATGCGGTCCGAATTCTTATTGGTCAGTTTGAACAGCATGGGATAGGTAATATTAAGTCGGCCTGAAAAAAAGAGAGAGGCTATGAGGCACAACTCCTATGAAGGGAAACCTGTTCAGCCCATGCCTTCCTATAGAAGGAGCCTCCCCACAATCCTGCCCCTCAAACCCCACACTCCTCTGACAGATGAATCCCCTCTGTAAGAGCACAGTGCGTGGCTCAAGGAGGAGCCTGGCAACTTGGTAACACAGCACTGGCGTAGACTTGTGATTTTCTGAAGTCAACATTCTAAAAAGTGATGTGTTCGGCTGGGCGCAGTGGCTCAAGCCTGTAATCCCAGCACTTTGGGAGGCCGAGACGGGCGGATCACGAGGTCAGGAGATCGAGACCATCCTGGCTAACATGATGAAACCCCGTCTCTACTAAAAATACAAAAAACTAGCCGGGCGTGGTGGCGGGCACCTGTAGTCTCAGCTACTCGGGAGGCTGAGGCAGGAGAAAGCCGTGAACCCGGGAGGCGGAGCTTGCAGTGAGCTGAGATCCGGCCACCGCACTCAAGCCTGGGCCACAGAGCGAGACTCCGTTTCAAAAAAAAAAAAAAAGGTGACGTGTTCATTCACTTATTCATAAATAATGTCAGTGCCAACCATGTCCTGGACAAAATCCCTATCTTTAAAGGTTTCTAGTTTAAAGGTAAACCTTCCAACAAAGAAAACAACCACAACCAGATGCTACAGGTGCTGTGGGAAGGGCTGGCAGGAGGGGACAGAGCTATTGGGCTAGGCTCCTGGAGGCCGAGTTCTTTAGGCTGGGCACTGGGCGGGCAGACCTGGCAGGAAATCCAGGCAGAGATGGCAGCCTGAGCAAAGGCGGGGAAGGGAAGAGGAGCCCAGGCAGTTCAGAAATGGTGGGCAATTAGGCAAGACAGGCTGGGGACAGGTGTGGGAGTGGTTGGGAAGGGGAGGGGCACCACATGGGGTAGAACCTAGGGCCTGGGCCCAGCGGGCAGTGTGGGCTCTCAGCAGGGTCATGACATAGGACGCCTCCTCTCTCTGGTGGACCTTGAGGTGTGAGCTGAAAGCAGGGCCAGAGGCAAGTAAGCTGGATTGGTGATGTGCTGACCCAAGAGGTGCACAGACACATAAAGGAGGGGCTGGCAAAAAGAGGCAGGAACCCAGGAGACACAGGGCCCTGGGGGAGAGGACTGAGAAGGAACTGATGATAGTGATGGTGTTTGCCATGTGTAAGGCCCTTGTTCAGTCTTCCCAGAACAGTCAGTTAGATACTATCATTATGCCCTTTTATCTATGGGGAAACTGAGGCCCACAGGTTAAGTAACACGCCTAAGACCTCACAACACACAAGTGGTGATGCCAGGATTCAAACCCAGGCTGCTGGCTTAAGTCCAGGGATTCAACCATCAAAGCAGAATTTAGCTTGTTAGTTTAGGCAAATATTCCAACAAAAATCATAGTTAGTGTTAGGAGGTAAAGCAGATTCCATTTGAGATCTCCCTACAAATTCTAATAAAGCAAATCAAGTTGAAAGCTTGGGCAGGAAGCTACAGAGAACCTCTGGGCGCAGCATGGAGGTACAGTAGGGGAGGGCATTCCCTCCTATCACCAAGGGTGACTCTCACACTGGCAGTAAAGGGGCCAGGACCTCTGTCCCAGTGCATCTCTCAGCTGCAGAGCCATGGAGCTGACCTACAGCTGGTCCACAGGAAACTGGACTGGGCCCAGCCAAGGGTCTGAGACTGTTGCAAGTGAGAGAGACTCCAATGTCTCTCAGTGCACTGACTCTCAAACTGCATTTTGTGACTTAGAGGCTCCCAGTCCCTCTGTACCCCCTCACTTCCTCCAAAAAGAGCAGAGACCCTCATTTTATGAATTAGAGGACTTCCTATAAGATTTAGACAGAAAGAGTTTCTCCCATCACTTAAAAGATTTGAACAACACTGATCTGAGCTACACCTCAATGACCCAGCCCCTGAGTCTCTTCTGGACACCTGTGCCAAGGGTCACACCTGGTGTCTGACTCCTGGATCAGCATGACCTGAAAGGAAGACCTTTTTAGGGGGCCCGTTCTCTCCTCTGTAATGATGGGGTCTTCATGAGAACTGTGAACGCCATAGCTCTGTTGACCTACTGGTTGAGCTGAGGCCTCCACTGGGTATAGCCACAGCTGGTGCTGGCTCAGGGGCTACCTCCCACCTTGTGGTTGGAATCAGATAGCTCAGGGTATCATAGACACTATAGTACTTCTGATGCATAGACACTGTGGATGTCCCTAGTTAAAGAAGAGGGCATTGAGATTCAGAGAGGTCAAGTTGCTACTCTGGAGTCAGGCTGGGCAAAGAGCCCGAGGTGAGTCACAACACAGCCAGCACCTGTTCTCAGCCTGCTGCCACCAGAGGCCCCCAACACCAAGCATGAACCTGTCCTCCTAGCCAGCCCCAGTCTCCTGCCTCACACGGGAAGAATTCACACCAGAAACACTCTTAAGTCTGGAAGGCAATGACGGCATCATTGATTGGGTTGTCCATGATTGGGATTTTCTGGGCCTGTGTAGTATGGGGCTAGGGCATGGGTTTCCAGGGTGCTCTCATGGGATAAGGGGTCAGAGAAAAGGGAGGAAGAATGTGGCCACTCTTACAACCCCTGTGGGCCTATCTCACTCCTGGTAAGAGGCAGGAGCCCAGCAAGAGGAGTGGTTTCTGGAATGGAAGACAATAGCTCTGTTTTTGACATGCTGAGGATGCAGTGGTGCACTGGCGATTAGAAATGGGGGTCTGGGCAGGGCATGGTGGTTCACGCCTATAATCCCAGCACTTTGGGAGGCTGAGGCAGGCGGATCACCCGAGGTCAGGAGTTCGAGACCAGCCTGCCCAACATGGCAAAACCCCATCTCTACTAAAAATACAAAAAATTAGCTAGGCGTGGTGGCGGGTGCCTGTAATCCCAGCTACTCGGAAGGCTGAGGCAGGAGGATCACTTGAACCTGGGAGGCGGAGGTTGCAGTGAGCCGAGATTGCGCCAATGCACTCCAGTCTGGATGCTAAGAGCAAAACTCTGTCTCGAAAAAAAAGAAAAAAAGAAATGGGGGTCTGGAGCTCAGGAAAGATGCTTGGGGCGGGAATGAGGAACCTGCTTCACAGTGCCCTCTTGTGAGCTGACCAATTCTTCCTTTAGGAAAAAAAATCTAGTGAGCCCAGCCAATGGCATCAGCTGCCCTGGCACTGTGCAAAGCACCTGATACTTGTACCTTCATTTAATCCTGACAGAATACTGAGAAAAGTTGTGGGGGTAGGGGGAGTGGGGGGGGGGGTGATCAGGAAGGGGAAGGGAACTCCCTTCACAGAGGAGGGACCTGAAGCACCCAGGGCAGTGATGAAGCTGAGGTTCAGGGGGCCCTGGTCTTGCCCTAGGTACCTGTGACCCAGGTTCTCCCAGTCCAGCGCATGCCCCCCAGGGACAATTCACAGCTAGATACTGACAAAGGGCACTGGTGTCTGGATATACTGAGGAGCCCATGCTGACTCTTGGTGTCCATATTTACTAAGTTCTTAAGTCACTCAGAAGATACTTACTGAGTTGGTCCAGGGCTGAGGGTGGCATAATTACTGTGGAAAGAACATTTAAGAAATATTAAAAAATAAAAATAAAAAGAACACACCAAAGGCAAGATGCAGTTTCTTTATATCTAACAAAAAGCCTTAAACGGTTTTTAGGGTAGCCAGAATGTCATAGTGATCTTTCATAAAGAACCTTAGTTGATGTAATTTATTTTGGGAACTGAATGGTTATCAGCCATAAACCTAACCACAATTAGCACCCCACCGCAATAAAGCAAGTCTAGAATAAGCACCATTTTCACAGTAACACTAGCTTCTGACTCCCACATGCAAAGTAAGTACCGTTGAAGGCTACAGCATTGCAGACTTAGGGCAGGAAAGGTTACTATTCAAATAAAAACAAGCACATACTCTTCCCTCCTTTCTCCACATCTGACCTGTCATTAGGCCCTGCTAGCATGGACACAGAGAAGCAGCGGTACTGTGTGGAGAAGCGGTTTTGGAAAACCCTGGGAATCGGGTGGTCGAACATGTTGAAAGAGAACTAGAAGGAGGAAAGAGAAACAAGTATTAAAACAAAGGTACATTTCTTCATGTCAAAAGACAAAACATGTCAGAGTAATCAATGCTGCTAAACATTGTCAGAGAATACAATGTAGTGAAATATTCAATGTACTGAAATCTTCAATGTACTGAAATCTTCAATGTAATGTTACTAAATATAAAACAGGCCACGCCAAGCCTGTCCTGAACCTTTTTCAGGGCTGTGCTCCCATCTTCATCCTCAGGATCAAGGCCCAACCTCTTGCATACCTCAGAGACTTGTACTGACAGCCCCATAGACTCCTGCCTGGGCTAGTTCCTCTGCCTTGAACACTTTTCTTACTATCATTAATCTAAACAATATTTGTTAACTGAAACATCTCTTTATTGAGTGCCTACTGTCTGCCAGGCTCTGACATGAGCACAAGGGAAACACCACTCTAGTGATGTTTGTCCACTAACAAAATAGATACCACCCCTGTCCTGGTGAAAATGACACTCAAACCAAGGGAGATATACACTCAAAGCAAGGGACATGTGTGTCCGGCAGTTCTGAAGACAAGGAGCAGGGTAAGTAGACAGAGGGCTCCTGGGAATACTATTTTAAATAGGTAGTTAGGAAGGGACTCTGCACAAAGACCCGAATGCTATGAGAGAGAGCCAGGCAAAAAATAGGGAAAGACATTCCAGGCAGCAGGAGGAACAGGTACCCAGTGGTTGCACCCCTTCCCCTGGGTTCCAATTACCACCCTTTCCTTTCCCCAGGAAGCCTCTGCTGCTCTGCTGAGGGTCAGGGCCAGTGCCCCTTCAGTTGCTCTCACAGCAGAGTAGGTACACATCACACTATGTTGTGATGCTTTCTTATAGCAACAAGCAAAGCTAAAACATGATGCCATTAAAAAGGTTAAGATCCTAGTTCTTAAACTGTAGACTTAGATGAGGCTTAGCAAACATATCAATTTGAGGTTTTCTCAAAGTACAGTATTCCTCCCACCACCCCCCATATCCACAGGGGATACATTCCAACATCCCCAGTGGACACCTGAAACCAGAGGTAATATTGAAACCCATATATACTATGTTTTTTTCTTATATATATCTACAATTTTCTTATACATATCTGCAAAAAGTTTAATTTATAGGCTGGGCGTGGTGGCTCTCGCGTATAATCCCAGCACTTTGGGAGGCAGAGGCAGAAGGATTACCTGAGGTCAGGAGTTTGAGACAAGCCTGGCCAACATGGAAACCCCCTCTCTACAATAATACAAAAATTAGCCAGGCGTCGTGGTACACGCCTGTAATCCTAGCTACTCAGGAGGCTGAGGCAGAAGAATCACTTGAACCCAGGAGGCGGAGGTTGCAGTGAGCCGAGATAGTGCCACTGCACTCCAGCCTGGGCAACAGAGCAAGACTCCATCTCAAAAAGAAAAAAAAAAATTTTTAATTTATAAATTAGGCACAGTAAGAGATTCACAAGTAATAATAAAACAATTATAAGAATACACTGTAAAAAAAGTTAAGTGAATGTGGTCTCTATTTTAAAATTTTTGGACCATGGTTGACCTTGGGTAACTGAAACCACATAAAATCTCACAGTAGGCTGTATATTCAAAAGAACTGGAGGCAGAATCAAGAAGAGATTTTTGTGTACCCCATATTCATAGCACAATTATTCATAATAGCTAAAAGGTGGAAGCAACTCAAGTGTCCAATGACAGATGAATGAATAAACAAATACTGGTATGGTATATACATACAATGAAATATTATTCAGCTTTTAAAAGGAAAGAAATCCTGTCACATGAATGAACCTTGAGGATATTATGCCAAGTGAAATAAGTCAGTCATAAAAGGACTTATATTTTATGAGTCCACTTCTAGGAAGTACCTAGAGTAAGCAAATTCATGGAACAAAGTAGAATAGAGATTGACAGGGGCTGTGAGGAGTAGGAAATGGAGAATTACTGTTTAATATGAGTAGAGTTTCATTTTTGCAAGATGAAAAAGTTCAGAAAATCTTGCTAGTGAATGTATTCAACACTATAGTTCAATTGAACTATAGACTTAAAAATGTTTAAAATTTGGATTTTTTAACCACAACTTAAAAAAAAAATCTCTATTACAGAAAATTTCTTGACTTGATTCCAAATATATATTTAATAGAAGGAATGCCACCTACTGACAAAGGAGTTTACTAGTAACCCCAAAATTAGAAAGCTGAATTAGCCATTTCCTAAAATGCAAACATAGCATGTTCCCACCTAATTTCTTGGATGGTTCTTTACTCCCTGGCACTCCAGCACGGTAATATCCAATCTTTTGTCTTTCTTCTTTTAAGCAGCATAACTGTTCAACTAAATCTTCGCCAGAACCATAACACATGAAATATTTCCGGGTGAACACTACCAGAAAAGGGTAGGGGCTTGCCTCCCTTGAATGCTTCTCACTAGCCAATCTATCTAAGCCATTTCTTTCCTTTGAACATAAAAGGTAAATCCGCACAAAGGGGCAACATACTTAACAACCTGCCTGCAGTTTACCCATGAACCCGACCTTCTGCTCCTTCTTTGCTGCTCCAGATCCCATCTCTCAATTTCCTTTTCAATCCCGAGACCTAGCACATTGCCTGGAACATATCAGGTATTCTTGAGTGGATGAACTCAAGAATTGAAATAAGCCAGGGTTTGACAGTGGCACACTTGGAATAAAATCTGACAATCATTCCTTGTCTTTACTAAAATAAACAGGTGACAGGAAGACAATACCGTAGAGTGCTTTGCAGCCAGACAGACTTGGCTTCAACTCTCCACTCCCTACTTTTGTGACTCGAATAAAGTATCTCTGTAAACGTTAGTTTTCTCATGTTCAAAATAATCATCCTAGCTTCCAAAGGAATTGCAGGGATTAAAAGAAATAAGGCGTGATGAGGGAGTACAGGTGTTAAAAGCTATGTAACAGGAAATGTACCAGCAGGTATTAGCTTCCATCGTTATTATTAGCGAACACAACACCGCTGTACAGATCCGAAGGCACGAACCTGTAGGCACGGAGCTCACGGAACTGGGGCAAGAGATGGGTGTCCCCCAAGACCGGGCATGCCCTCTAAGATTTCTCCCTGGGGAGCGCCTGATTCTGTTTCCATCCCCAGCAACCTTGCAACTAACTTTGGGTTTATGGAAACCTGTTGCGCGTCCAGCACATGGAAAACCCGTGAATGGACACTAACTTTCCTTTCTTTCGTCAATGACGGCAAGTCCGGCTGAGACGGAATGCGAGCCATGTTCAGGACTGGCGGACGCGACCACAGACGGTTAGTGGTCAAGGGTTCTGCTTGTGCCCAGTACGGCCGATGAGCCGGCAGGCCTGACTCAGGCCCAGGTGACTCGGCACCTCCGCCGCCGTCCCGCGCCGCCCCGCCGGGCCCTAACTCAGGCCCCGGGCCAGACCCCCAGACCCCGCCCGCTGCCCGTCAGCGCTTACCATGATGGACACCACCTCAGAGACTCCGCTTCTCTCAGGCAATATGACGAACGTACCCCGCCGACCGCTCTCCCAGCCTCCGCCGCCTCCGCCGCGCCAAGCCGGTACGCCCCAGAGGCTCACCGGAAGTGCCGGACCCGAGACCCGGAGGGGGGTGCCCGGGACAAAGCGTCGGCTGCAAAAGAGAACAGGCCAGGCGAAGACGCTAGGCTCTAAAACACCTTCAGCAGAAGCATTAAAATGACCTTTCGTGATTTATTTCCCCGTTAGTAGGTACTTTTTAAAAGTTATTTTAAATTACGTTTTGATAGTTTTCAACCCCTCCAGACGAATTTAGTAGGGCCCATTGTCCTTACGACTACACTACCCAGAATGCACTACCCAGAATGCCTCTGCTTCAGCCATCTAGGACTCGGGCGGAACTAAGCTACAAATCCTTCTTCAGACCACACCAAAAACCTATTGCAAACGTAACTGCTGCTCCATTCGGTATGTGACTGAGTTTAATGTATGGCTAGAAGTAGTGTACTTTCTCTGCGGGTTCCCAGTGGGAGGCAGTAGGCTTCTCTTCCCAAAGTAAAGATGTCCGCCGAGCGTCGCGTTTCTGGGTAAAAGCGAGTCAGAGTTGAAAGAGGCAACAGTGCTTGCGTTCGGCCTCAGAGGTGACCCTTCTTTTGGGGCGGGCTGGAGTTTTCTAGCCGTGAATGGCAGAGCGCTAATGGCCGCCTCCAATGGGGTCCAATCAGAAAGAAAGGAAGGCTGGGAACTAAGAGGCTATTGGTTGGTGATTCCTGGACCAATCGGAGGAGCCGTGATTTGGCGGGAGTCTTGACCGCCGCCGGGGCTCTTGGTACCTCAGCGCGAGCGCCAGGCGTACGGCCGCCGTGGCTATGTTCGTGTCCGATTTCCGCAAAGAGTTCTACGAGGTGGTCCAGAGCCAGGTGACGCCCAATCTGGGATCCCCGCCGAGGCCTTGCTGGTGGGGAAGGGATGAGGAGGAGCGGCCGTGGGTGACCGGGAGGCAGGGGAGGGCCGGGGTTCGGGTCGCCGCGTTCAGCCCGTCCGCTCTTTCCCCGATAGAGGGTCCTTCTCTTCGTGGCCTCGGACGTGGATGCTCTGTGTGCGTGCAAGATCCTTCAGGTGAGTTCTGCGGGGCCTGGGAGGGCGGGGCCGGCGCGAGAGGTGAGGGTGCTGCGTGGGGGCGCAGGGCGGGCAGAGAGTCAGGATGGATGCTGAGGGCTTAGCGCGGGAGAGGAAGCCGGGCAGGAGGTGAGCAGCAGGTGAGAGGAGAAGTTGCCTCCCTGTCCCAACGGTGTGGGTTGGGATAGAGGATTAAGTAAAAGGTAAAGAGACTAGTTTGTATTTTTGCAACAAACTATTAATATGAATAGGTGAACAAAGCAGTTGGCGTTTGGGGGAAACTTTGAATCTGTAGTGGCCTCTCAAATGGGGGATTTGAGAGAGAGGAATCTGTGACAACTCTGGGTGCAGTTGTGTCGTAGGTGTTGCTGGGAATATGGGAGCCCCTAGTCTATTAGGGAGGATCGTTAGTTTGGTTTTGAATAGGGCATGGTATGTACATTGTTTTGGTCTGGCCCTTGGATCAGGAACTTTTCAGACGGCCTGGAAGTTAAATCGGCATTTCCCACCGATGTTTTAATTTGGTAATTTGCAAAATTCACAGGATGGTATGGTAAACACTCATATGCCTAGCACCTAGCTTTTCCCGGAAGCATTTCACTAACTTTAGTGTTATCCCGTGTCTTTTATCTCTCAACCCATCTAATCTAACTCGGTTTCTTTTCAAGGTAAATTGCCAATGTCCTAAATAAGATAGGCTTTGAAAACACTCTCTCTCCAGGCCTTGTTCCAGTGTGACCACGTGCAGTATACGCTGGTTCCAGTTTCTGGGTGGCAAGAACTTGAAACTTCATTTCTTGAGCATAAAGAACAGGTATTGAAGATGTATTTTAGAATGACGTGGCTTTTTTACTCAATTGTAATTTCTTGACACAGCATTCTATGACCACAATAGATTCAGTATGTATTTAAGTATCAGCTACATTAGGCAATACGGAAGAGAAAAACATGCTGTATGTACTGGTGACTTACACCCAAGTTGTAGAAGCAAAATTGACAGCAAAAAAAGATAATGAATGTGGATAGCCCCTAACTTTGAACTTGTTTTGCAGAAATTTGATTGTAAGGTGCTTGGAATCTAGCAGTTTTTAATATGGTCTAGTTAAAATCATTTTATTTTATTTTGATTTATTTTATTTATTTTTTACTTACGTGTATA
>NW_012103043.1:599858-611955 GCF_000951045.1 Mandrillus leucophaeus
CGTGGCCGGATCTCAGCTCACTGCAAGCTCCGCCTCCCAGGTTTACACCATTCTCCTGCCTCAGCCTCCCGAGTAGCTAGGACTACAGGCGCCCGCCACCTCACCTGGCTAGTTTTTTGTATTTTTTAGTAGAGACGGGGTTTCACTGTGTTAGCCAGGATGGTCTCGATCTCCTGACCTCGTGATGCGCCTGTCTTGGCCTCCCAAAGTGCTGGGATTACAGGCTTGAGCCACCGCACCCAGCCTATATATATATTTTTTAAACAGAATCTCGGTCTGTCGCCCAGGCTGGAGTGCAGTGGCATGATCTCGGCTCACTGCAAACTCTGTCTCCTGGGTTCATGCCATTCTTCTGCCTCAGCCTCCTGAGTAGCTGGGACTACAGGCACCTGCCACCTCGCCCAGCTAATGTTTTTGTATTTTTAGTAGAGACAGGGTTTCACCATGTTAGCCAGGATGGTCTCGATCTCCTGACCTCAAGTGATGCGCCTGCCTCAGCCTCCCAAAGTGCTGGAATTAGTTAAAATTATCTTAGAATACACTACTATTTTATATTATTTCTCCAAGAAAATGCATCCTGGTTTCCAACTTGAAATACAGGAATAAATTTAAACAATAGATGCCAGGATTCCTCCCACCTCTGCATGGGGCCAAATGAGAGATGGGACATTGTAGACCCCACAGAGAGGGGATGGGACATGGAAGAGGGACCCTGGAGTCCCTAGCCGTATCTAGGATTGTTTTGGCAGAGACAAGTCCTCTCCTGGTGTTCCTGTTGTTATGTCAAGGACCCGCACCAGCTTGGTATTGATAAGGAAAGCACATGCAATAGTGATGGAGTGTGATAAAGGACTTAATATTTAAGTACCCATAAAGTATTTGCTGAAAACTTAAACCTGTACAATGCCATTAGCCTGGAGAGGCACGCAGCATAGTACCGTGAGGTCTGGAGAGACGCAATCATGTGCTTGAAGCCTTGCTCTGCTCCTCATTAGTTTCTTGAGCTGTCCATAAGACTTGGGCTTGCTGAGTCTCAGTGTGCTCCTGGGGAAAACGGAGCCCCCGGGCCCACCCTGCTCTGTCACCATGCTAAAGCACTTAACATGCCAGCCTGGCCGTTTTTTGGAATCCCTTGCCACGTGGGCCTCGCCACATGTCAGGGACTTAGTAAGTTTAAGCAGAACAACTCAGAGGCTTAGTGGTGAAGGGAAAGGGGCCTCCTCGATATAGCTACTTTACAATATCTTCCTTTTTTTCAGTTTCGTTATTTTATTCTCATAAACTGTGGAGCTAATGTAGACCTGTTGGATATTCTTCAACCTGATGAAGACACTATATTCTTTGTGTGTGACACCCATAGGCCAGTCAATGTCATCAATGTGTACAACAATACCCAGGTACTTTTTGTGCTCTGCCCTCAAACTGTCTGTACTTTTTATGCCATGTACAATGTCTCACCTGGTGTTCTTGGTAAGGTGTATGTCTGACTATCCTGTGGGATTGGAACAGCCTGAACACAAGAACTTGGTCTTTGTCATCTTTTTTTTTGAGAGATAGGCTGGAGTACAGTGGCACAATCATGGCTCACTGAAGCCTCAAACTCCTGGGTTCAACTGACCCTCCTGCCTCAGCCTCCTTAGTAGGTGGGACTACAGGCACATACCACCACGCTCAGAAAATATTTGTTTATATTTTTAGTTGAAATGGAGTCTTGGCTGGGCGTGGTGGCTCACACCTGTAATCCCAGCACTTTGGGAGGCCAAGGTGGGCGGATCATGAGGTCAGAAGATTGAGACCATCCTGGCTAACATGGTGAAACCCCGTCTCTACTAAAAATACAAAAAATTAGCCAGGCATGGTGGTGGGCGCCTGTAGTCCCAGCTACTTGGGAGGCTGAAGTAGGAGAATGGCGTGAACCTGGGAGGTGGAGCTTGCAGTGAGCCAAGGTCGTGCCACTGCTCTCCAGCCTGGGCGACAGAGTGAGACTCCGTCTCAAAAAAAAAAAAAGAGGCTGGGCACAGTGGCTTAAGCTTGTAATCCCAGCACTTTGGGAGGCCGAGATGGGCAGATCACAAGGTCAGGAGATCGAGACCATCCTGGCTAACACAGTGAAACCCCGTCTCTACTAAAAAATACAAAAAACTAGCCAGGCGAGGTAGGGGGCGCCTGTAGTCCCAGCTACTCGTGAAGCTGAAGCAGGAGAATGGTGTAAACCCGGGAGGCGGAGCTTGCAGTGAGCTGAGATCTGGCCACTGCACTCCAGCCTGGGTGACAGAGCGAGACTCTGTCTCAAAAAAAAAAAAAAAAAGAAAAATCAGCCTGGAGTTACTTTTAGACAGGAGTTTTAGTCATCTAGGGGTTACACATCTTTATGTCCTTTATCGGAGGCCAAGCTGTGGGGCATTCATTTTATTCATGTATGACATAAGAGGATGCTGTGTTTCTAGACTTAAGTAGACTAGATGGTCCTGAAAGAATTGTTTTCAGATTTTTGTAATTTCTGCATACCACATATGGTGTAACTCTGATGCCTCACTGGTAATGAAAACAAGAAAATTCCTTGGAAGCCTGGAACTCTTATTAAATTGGTAGCTATTTGTATGAACAGGAAACTGAGTCAGCTTTTTAGGAAATGATAAGATTCTGCAGAAGAACATATTGTGTAGTTTTCCGTAGAAAGAGGAGAGGCTTAATTCCTTTTTGTTTTGAACTTAGATCAAATTACTCATTAAACAAGATGATGACCTTGAAGTTCCCGCCTATGAAGACATCTTCAGGGATGAAGAGGAGGATGAAGAGCATTCAGGAAATGACAGCGATGGGTCAGAGCCTTCTGAGAAGCGCACACGGTTAGAAGAGGTGTGTTTGGGTCTCTCACAGCCATCCCGGAGAAACTTGCACTCCCAGAGGTCAGAGGTCATCCTAAAGGCTGCCAGGCCCAGGTGTAACTGAGGGCAGTGGGAAGTGGAGAAGTTAACAGGCATGGATGCTGACCCTGGGCTCTGCTGTCCCCTGGTTGTGTGGCCTCAGGCAGGTTACTGGACTTCCCTGAATAGTGGCTTATCTGTCCAATAGGATCCTGTCAGATGAAATGAAATTTAGGACAGCTCAGCTCTGCAGCTAGATAGCAAAAAAATAATGTAGAGAAGCAATAAATAGTGCAACTCCCACCCCTTCCTTTCCTACTGTCTTCTAGCATCACTCACTGTGCAGTCACTGCAGAGGAGCAATGTGGGTCTGCATCCCTTGGCCAGGCCCAGTCCCAGACAGTTACTCCAGAGGAGGTATCTTGTATGTACAGATACGAATGGTTTTCACCATGTGGACCTTGGGTCTGAGCTGCTTAGTGATCTGGGGCTGGGCCCAGGGGCCTACCCAACACTATGGCTTCTGCCAGATGTAAAACGATAGGCAGAAGGTGGTGATTCCTATAGCACGGAGGGCCATAAGATGTTTTGAAGATGCCCTCTGGCTCCTGATCTTGGTGTGTGACCTAGAATTTGCCCCCGGAATGTCCTAAGGTCTTCTCTTCATCCTCAGCCTGACATTTCCCAGTAGTGTGCTTTTGGGAAGTCTTTTTGAGCCACATTTGAGACATTCAGGACATTCTCCATTTGAGGAAGGGGCAGTGCCCTTGAAACTGAGGCATGCTTCTCTCTTCTTTCTCACCTTTGTCACCCCTTTCACTAGGTTTGGGTGTCTCATCAGGAATCTCTTGGATCCACTCTTATATTTCCTTACTTCTTGCCCAGCTCTTTGTCTGTTCTATTTTTTGGAAGACTTTTTGGTCTTTATTTTATTTTTTTTCCCCACAGACAGGGTCTCTCTCTGGCCTCAAACTTCTTGGCTCACTCGATCTTCCCACTTCAGTCTCCCAAGTAGCTGAGACTGTAAGCACATGCCACTACACTCAGCTTGGTTTTTATCTTCTAATCTTTGATTTGTGAGAGGTCTTTTTTGTTCTCTGAATTTTTTTATATATAGCATTCTTTTTTTTTATTTTATTTTTTTTATTTTTTTTGAGACGGAGTCTCACTCTATTGCCCAGACTGGAGTGCAGTGGCCAGATCTCAGCTCACTACAAGCTCCGCCTCCTGGGTTTACACCATTCTCCTGCCTCAGCCTCCTGAGTTGCTAGGACTACAGGCGCCCGCCACCTCGCCTGACTAGTTTTTTAGTAGAGACGGGGTTTCACCGGGTTAGCCAGGATGGTCTCGATCTTCTGACCTCGTGATCCGCCCATCTTGGCCTCCCAAAGTGCTGGGATTACAGGCTTGAGCCACCGCGCCCGGCCATAGCATTCTTTTAACTATTGATGAGCTGCATTTCATTGGTTCCCAAATATCAGTGTCTAATGGGATTTTCCCTGGAAACATTCATGTTCTACAGGTAAGTCTTGAAATTTTCCATTCTGACTAATAAACATATTTTTTAAACACTATGTGCCAGGTACCAGTTAGGCCCTGGGGTGCAGGGATGAGAGCAAAGTCCTGCCTTTGCAAAGCTTTCCAGTGGGAGAGACAGATACTGATCATGTAAATGAGCACAATTAGGGAAAGCTTTCAGGTACCAAACGTGAGTTAGCATGGGATGAGCCAGGAGGATTCCTGGGCAGAGCATCCATAGACACTGCGGCTCTGAGGTGGGAAGGAAAGTTTCAAGGAAGGCTCGGCCAGCAGTGCCAAAGGAACAGGCCAATGAGAATAGACCAGTGGGTTTGGCAACAAAGAGAAGGTAGGTTGTCTTGATGAGATGCAAGAAAATATCATCGTTTCCTTTTACATACTTAACACATCAATTTGGAATCTATGTTTGTAAATGTTTAACATAATATTCATGAAATATAATAGGCATAATTTCCCACCAACTTTTTATTTTGAAGTTTTTTGAAATATATGCAGTGTTGAAAGGATAGTACGGTGAATATCCATATATCTTCAATCTAGAGTCAACAGTGGATCATGACTGTAGGTGGTCTCAGCTACTTGGGCGGCCAAGGCAGGGGTATTGATCAAGCCCAGGAATTCGAGAACAGCCTGGGCAACATGAAGAGACCTTATCTCAAAAAAAACAAAAACAGTTTTTCACATTTGCTTTCTCTCTACATATTCTTTTTCCTGTATCATTTGAGAATAGGTTGCAGAAACTATGATATTATTTTTTATTTTTTATTTTATTTTTTCTTGAGATGGAGTCTCTGTCACTGAGGCTGGAGTGCAGTGGCACAATCTCGGCTCCCTTCGACCTCTGTCTTCTGGGCTCAAGTGATTCTCCTGCCTCAGCCTCCCAAGTAGCTAGGATTACAGGCGTGCACCTCCACACCCAACCAGAAACCATGATATTCCACACTTTCTTTCGTAAGCAGCTCCTCAGAATAAGGACATTCTTCCCCATAAACACAATGCCATTGTCATGCAGAAGAAATGAATAATATGCTAATATCAGGTAATATTCAGCCCATATTCAGGTCTCTTTAATTGTCCTCAAAATATATTTTGCAGCTATTTTTATTTCTGAACTACAATCAAGGTTAACACATTTAGCTATTTCTCTTTACTGTCTTAACCTAGAACTGTACCTTACCTCTTTTTTTTCTTTTGTTTTGTTTTTAATGACACTACAGGCCAGTCATCTTTTCTAATATTTACTACTACTTGTTTCTTCCTGGAGTACTTTAACTTGCTTCTCTATCCCTGCATTTTCTATGATCTGTAAATTAGGTCTAGAGCCTTGATTTTAATAACATTAAGCATTCTTGAGAAGAATACTTTTTATATAATTAAAACCTGTGCATGATTTATAACTAAGTATGTGTATATTAGAGGTATATTCTTAGAAATATTTTTACCGGCCTGACATGGTGACTCAAGCCTGTAATCCCAGCATTTTGGGAGGCCGAGGCGGGCAGATCACCTGAGGTCAGGAGTTTGAGACCAGCCTAACATGGAAAAACCCCGTCTCTACTAAAAATACAAAAATTAGCCAGGAGCAATGGCAGATGCCGGTAATGCCAGCTACTCGAGAGGCTGAGGCAGGAGAATTGCTTGAACCCAGGAGGCGGAGGTTGCAGGCCGAGTGGTGGAGGCCAAGATCGTACCACTGCACTCCAGCCTGGGCAACAGAGTAATACTCTTGTCTCAAAAAAAAAAAAAAAAAAGAAAGAAATATTTTTACCAGACTAGACAATATAGCAAGACATGGTCTCTACAAAAAAAAATAAAATAAAAATTAGCCAGGCATGATGGCACGGTCTCATAGGCCCAGCTACTTGGGAGGCTAGAGTGGGAAGATGCCTTGAGCCCAGGAGGTTGGTTGAGGCTACAGTGATCCATGATCACATCATTGCACTCCAGCCTGGGCAACAGAGCAGGACCTCATCTCTTAAAAAAAAAAAAAGAATGAAATATTTTTATTAATAGGGGTGCACATTCAAAGAGGTTTAGAGACAATAGTTTATAAATAATCGTTTTAAAGAGTTTTCCTATAGGTCAGGCGTGGTGGCTCACACCTGTAATCCCAGCGCTTTGGGAGGCTGAGGCAGGCGGATCATGAGGTCAGGATATCGAGACCATCCTGGCTAACACAGTGAAACCCCATCTCTATTAAAAATACAAAAAATCACCCGGGCCTGTTGGCCGGTGCCTGTAGTCCCAGCTACTCGGGAGGCTGAGGCAGGAGGATGGCGTGAATCTGGGAGGTGGAGCTTGCAGTGAGCTGAGATTGCGCCACTGCACTCCAGCCTCGGCAACAGAGTGAGACTGTGTCTCAAAAAAAAGAAAAAGAGTTCTGTTATAAAGAAAAGAGGAGACATGAGGTCAAGAATCATTTTTGCTTGTCTTTTAAAGGTGGGATGTTAGAGCTGGACCTCAGCAGAGATGAGATTCCACTATAAAAATAACCATAATTATACTTCTTCTACAGGTGCTATGATATCCTGGTTCAGGTCACAGGTTTCACATTTTGTATCTGCTATAACAGCTTTGTGACCGTAGTCAAGTGACTTAACCTCTATGTGCCATTGTAAAATGAAGAGAATAACTGGACTTACTTCTTTTGGTTCCTACTGATGTTTAACAAATTACTCCAGAACCTAGCAGCTTAAAACAACCTTTTCCTTATGCTCATGGATTCTGTAGGTTAGCAATTTGGGCAGAGCCCAGCAAGGTTGACATCTTTTTGCTCTGTGATATCTGGGCCCTCAGGTGGGGACTCAGTGGCTAATAACTGGAAGCATGGCTCAGACACCTGCTGGGATGGCTCCAAACCAGGACTGCTGAGCCAAGCACCTGCAGAGTCTCTCCATTGCATGTGGTTTCCTTACAACATGACTGCTCAGGCTTCCAGCATGAATATTCCAGTCACCTGGGCAGCCACTGCATGGCTCTCCCGACCAGCTTTAGAGTACCTCAGCAGCCTGTAGCCACAACGGAGGGGACAAGACCCCACCATGCATTGTGAGAGGGTCAAAGAAATCTCAGGCTATGGGAATTTTGTTACTTTATTGACGCATAATGTCTACACAATTCACTAGGTGGTCCAATTCAATGAGATTAAACAAATGTGTAAAGATGCAACCACCATCCCACCATGATAGAGAACAATTCCATTACCCACAAAAAGTTTCCTCATCAGGACCATGACTTTTTTTTAATTAAAGTTTTTCTTTTGAGATAATTATAGATTCACATGTAGTTGTAAGAAGTAATATAGAAAGATCACTTATAGGCCAGGCATGGTGGCTCATGCCTGTAATCCCAGCACTTTGGGAGGCTGAGGCGGGCGGATTACGAGGTCAGGCGATCGAGACCATCCTGGCTAACATGGTGAAACCCCATCTCTACTAAAAATACAAAAAAAAATTAGCCGGGCCTGGTGGCGGGCGCCTGTAGTCCCAGCTACTCGGGAGGCTGAGGCAGGAGAATGGCCTGAACCCAGGAGGCGGAGCTTGCAGTGAGCCGAGATACAGCCACTGCACTCCAGCCTGGGCGAAAGAGCGAGACTGTCTCAAAAAAAAAAAAGAAAGATCACTTATATACTTTGTCCAGCTTCCCCAAATGGTAACATCCTGTAGTATAATATCACAGTCAGGATGGGAGGCTGAGGCAGGCCAATCACTTGAGCCCAGGAGTTTGAGACTAGCCTGGGCAACATGGCAAAACCCTGTCTCTACAAAAACTACAAAAATTAGCCAGGTGTGGTGGTGCACTCCTATGGTCCCAGCTACTCAGGAGGCTGAGGTGGGAGAATCACCTGAGCCCAGTAAGTCAGGCTGCAGTGAGCTGTGAGCGCACGACTGCATTCCAGCCTGGGCAACAGTGTGAGACTATCTCTAAAGAAAAAGCCTCCTCTCTAAATTTATAAATCATGTGATTTTTCAGTTGGCACTCTAAAGGTTAGAAATTACTGTGAAAGTTCTGCCAGAAACTGAATATGTCTATTCCATTTATGCATTCAGAAACTGCCAAAATAACCCATGGGTATTGCTCAAAAAAAAAAAAAGATACAGAACATTTCCATCACTGTAAGGATCTCTCTATTGCCCTTTTCTAGCCACACCCACTTGTCTGCTGCCTGGTAACCACTAGCAAGCTCCATTTCTGTAATTTCATTTCAACAATAATATGAAAATGAAAATGGAATTATACAGTATGTAGCTTTTTGGGATTGGCTTTTTTTCACTCTGCATAGTTCTTGGAGATTCATCCACATTTGCTTGTATCAATGGCTTATTCCTTTTTTCGTCCATCAGCATTGTGCAGTTTTCAGTGTATAAATTCATTGTGTTTTGTTAGATTTATACCTACATAAAAACATAAACAACTTTTTTTATTTCTGCGTACTAGCCATAAATATGTGGACACCAAAATTTAAAATACAGTATCATTTGCAGTCACTCAAAAAAATGCATAGTCTGCTGTTGTTAGATAGTGTTTTAGAAATGTCACTTACATGGTGAGAGTTGATGGTGGTGTTGAGTTCTATTTGCTTGCTGCTTTTCTGGCTAGTAATACTTTCAACTCTTCAGAAAGGGGCATTGAAGACCCCAACTGTGATTATAGATTTATTTGTTTCTCCTTTCAGTTCTATCACTTTTTACTTCATGTATTTATAGCTGTCTTGTGCACACACATTTAGGATTGTTGTGTCCTTTTGGTGGATTGACCCTTTTATTCACTTATTGTCCCACTCTGTCTCTGGTAATTTGTTTTGCTCTGAAGTATGATTTATCTGATATTAATATTGCCACTCCTGCTTTCCTTTGATTAATGTTTGCATGATATATCTTTTCACATTCTTTAGTTTCATTCTGCCTATATTGTTACATTTGTAGTGAATTTTTTAAAACAGCATATAGTTGGGTCGTATTTTTAAATCATGGTTTTTTGTTTTTTTTTTTTTTTTTTTGAGACGGAGTCTCGCTCTGTTGCCCAGGCTGGAGTGCAGTGGCCGTATCTCAGCTCACTGCAAGCTCCGCCTCCCGGGTTCATGCCATTCTCCTGCCTCAGCCTCCCGAGTAGCTGGGACTACAGGCGCCCGCCACCTCGCCTGGCTAGTTTTTTGTATTTTTTTAGTAGAGACGGGGTTTCACCATGTTAGCCAGGATGGTCTCGATCTCCTGACCTCGTGATCCGCCCGTCTCAGCCTCTCAAAGTGCTGGGATTACAGGCTTGAGCCACCGCGCCCAGCTAAATCATGTTTTTTAAAGCCATTCTCTGTGTTTCAATTGATAAACTTAGCTCACTTACATGTATTTTAATTATTGACATGTTAGGGCTTAAGTCTGACATTTTATTTTCTGTTTCCTGGTCTCTTTTTTTTTAATTCTGTTTTCTTTCTTTTTCTTTTTCTTTTTTATTTTTTTATTTATTTATTTT
This sequence comes from Mandrillus leucophaeus, assembly GCF_000951045.1. Classification (NCBI taxonomy): domain Eukaryota; kingdom Metazoa; phylum Chordata; class Mammalia; order Primates; family Cercopithecidae; genus Mandrillus; species Mandrillus leucophaeus. The sequence goes on from NW_012103043.1 coordinate 609,734, forward strand.
TTGAGATGGAGTTTCACTCATCACCCAGGCTGGAGTGCAATGGCATGATCTAGGCTCACTGCAGCCTCCGCCTCCCAGGTTCAAGTGATTCTCCTGCCTCAGCCTCCCGAGTAGCTGGAATTACAGACGCCCACCACGCTCGGCTAATTTTTTGTATTTTTAGTAGAGATGGGGTTTCACCTTGTTGGGCAGGCTGGCCTCGAACTCCTGACCTCAGGTGATCCGCCCAGCCTGTTTTATTTCTTTTTCTTTCCTCTAGTGTTTGTGAGTATATCTCCTTGTATAGATTTTTTAGTGGTTCTTTCAGGTGATTACGTTACATATCCATAACTTATCACAGTCTACTGGTATCATCATTTTACCAGTTGAGTGATACGTAGAAATCTTACCTTCTTTTTTTTTTTTTTTCTGAGCTGGAGTCTCACTTTGTCACCTAGGCTGGTGTACAGTGTGCAGTGGCACAATCTTAGCTTACTAAAACCTCCACCTCTTGGATTCAAGCAATACTCCTGCCTCAGCCTCCCAACTAGCTGGGCCCCCAGGTGTGCGCCACCATGCCCAGCTAGTTTTTGTATTTTAGTAGAGATGGGTTTCACTATGTTGGCCAGGTTCATCTCAAACTCCTGACCTCAGGTGATCCACCTGCCTCAGCCTCCCAAAGTGTGGAATTATAGGCATGAGCCACCATGCCTGGCCTTGTGTTAATGTCCTTTACTCTGCCCCATTTATAATATAATTTTCTTAAATATTTCCTCCACATATACAGTGTTATAATATTTGCTTTAGTAATCAAGCATAATTACAAACTCAAAAGGATAAGGAAAACCTATTGTATTTACCTCATTTTTGCTTATTGTATTTTTTTCTTCCTTTCCAGTGTTCCAAGGTTTCTTTTCCATTTTGTTTCTATTTAAGAGTCTCCTTTAATCGTTCCTTTGGGGGAGAGCTGCTGGAGATAAATTCCCTTAGTTTTCCATCTTTGAGAATTTCTCGATTTTTTTTTTTTTTATATTCCAAAAAGATACTTTTACTGGATATAGAATTCTGGGTTAATACTTATTTTCTTTCAGCATTTGGAAAATACTGTGCCACTGTCTCTGGCTGCCATGGTTTCTCATGAGAAATCCTCTGTCATTCATGCTTTTTCCGTGTCATTAAAGTCTATTTTTCTTTGGCTGTTTTTGAGATATTTTGGTTTTGTTTGTGTGTTCAGAGTTTTAATTAGAATGTTAGGATGTGTCTTGGTGTGGATTTGTGTCTCTCCTATTTGTTTCTTTTTTTTTTTTTTCAGTCTTGCCCTGTCGCCCAGGCTGGAGTGCTGTGCCATGATCACTGTAACCTCCACTTCCCATTACCCAGCTTCTTGAATCTGCGGGTTTATGTCTTTTTTTTTTTTTTTTTTTTTTTTGAGGTGGAGTCTCACTCTGTCGCCCAGGCTGGAGGACCTGCAACCCTCTGCCTCCTGAGTAGTTGGGATTATAGGCATGTGCCACCATGCCTGGCTACTTTTTTTAGTAGAGGTGAAGTTTTTCCATGTTGGCCAGGCTGATCTCAAACTCCTGGCCTCAAGCAATCTGCCCGCCTCGGCCTCCCAAACTGTTGGGATCACAGGCGTGAACCACCACACCCAGCCAGCAGGTTTATGTCTTCTGCCAAATTTTCAGCCATTATTTCTTCAAGTGTGTTTTCGGTGCGCCCTCATTCCCCTCCTTCGGGGCACTGATGACGTAAGTGTTAGCTCTTTTGTTGTAGCCCCACATGTCCCAGAGGTTCTAGTTTTTTTGGTCTATTTTTTCTCTGTTCAGACTGGGTAATTTCTGTCTTTCTGCTAGATCACTCATTCTTCCCTCTGTCCCCTTCATTCTGCTCTCGAACCTATTTGCTGAGTTAATATTCCAGTTGTATTTTTCAGTTCTGAACTTTTATATATATATACATATTCTTCCTTTCTTAAACTTTGTTTAGACCACTTGTCTCATCTTTATTTTTTTTTATTTTTTTTTAAAACGGAGTCTCGCTTTGTTGCCCAGGCTGGAGTGCAGTGGCATCATCTTGGCTCACTGCAACCTCCGCTTCCCGGGTTCAAGCGATTCTCCTGCCTCAGCCTCCTGAGTAGCTGGGATTACAGGCATGCACCACCACGCCCAGCTAATTTTTGTATTTTTAGTAGAGACGGGGTTTCGCCATGTTGGTCAGGCTGGTCTCAAACTCCTGACCTTGTG
>NW_012103043.1:613330-651731 GCF_000951045.1 Mandrillus leucophaeus
TACCACGTTATTCCATGCCTTTGTTTTGAAGATTAAATGAGGTTGTGCCTGTAACATTAGAGTAGTTCCTAACGCATGGTAGAATATAAGAAATGTTAACTCTCGTCCTTCCTGATGTGGAAGCTGGTACAGAGTGGGTGTGAGCTTACCTTAGATCCCATAGTGCTGTATTCATCCAGCTAGGGTGGATGAACACAGTTTTGCCTGGAGCAGGTGCTTAGGAACCCCCCACTCTTTTTGCTCACAGTGTCTGGAGAGCTGGGAGCCAGAAGGGGTCACAGTCATCCCTTGCCTCCATGCTTCTTTTCTGTAGGAACAGGCTGTGCTCGGGGCACTGGTGTGTGACCATGTTCTCTCTCAGGGGTCTGGGCCTACTGACTTCTGCCAAATTGGAACCTTCTCAGGCTGTGGGGAAAAATTCCTAGTGCATTTGCCCCACCTTTTGTTCTCTTTGTCCCTGTATCAGGAGATAGTGGAGGAAACCATGCGGAGGAGGCAGCGGCGAGAGTGGGAGGCCCGCAGGTGAGTCTGCGCTTCCAGCTGCTCCCAGCACCAGGAGCCCACTTGCCTGGTGCTCTGTGGTGCCACCCATACCTCTGACTTTCTGTCTCAGGATAATTCATTCAGTTTAGAACCTTTGGGCAGTGGTTCTGAGAGTGAACCTGTGGCCGCTGCATTGGAGAAGAGCTCCAGGCTGTTCCCCGGTCCTATGAGTGACAGGACAGCCCCAAGGTCTCCCAGGTACATGCCATCCATTAGAGACCATGGCCTCGGCTCTTTATTTTTATTGAGTTTTTCCAGTGTAGATACTTTGATTTACAAATTATTTATAAGAAGTGCTCAAAAATTAAAATATTGGAAAGGTTATTCTAGCTTGAAGTGAGCATGCAGCAGTGCCCTTGAGGTGGGTCCTGGGGGAAGCCCTTGCTGGATCTGTCATGGAAGGTTTCCCAGGCCATCCAGCTGATATTCCCCCTGTTTCAGCTGAGGGCATGCACTCCTGCCACTGCCACAGGAGGAAGGCTGCCCCCTCGGATAAGGACAATGTAGGACAGGTGTGGTGGCTCACGCCTGTATTCCCAACACTTTGGGAGGCCCAGGCAGGAGAACCCAGGAGAGTTCGAGGCTGCAGTGAACTATGATTGTGCCATTGCACTCCAGCCTGGGTGACAGAGTAAGACCTTGTCTCTACAAACAAACCAAAAAAGGATAATATAAAACCATTTCAGGAAGCATAAGGAAAGAAAAGTGAAAATAATCCATAATCACACTTTCTAATTCAAAGAGATTCTGGGTTTGGATTTCTATTCTTGGGTTATACATACTTGTGCATATTTTACATGATATACATCTGATTTTGCATCTTTCTACTTAATATAGCCATTTAAAATAGTTCTGAATAGGCTTTCTAAACAGCATAGGACTTAATTGGCAATTTCCCTTTTTGAAATGTAGGTTACTTCCAGTATTTTGCCATTATAAATAAGGCTTCAGTGAATTACTTTGTGCACACAGCAAGTTTTGTCTTGCTTTTTCGTTTGAATTGTAATTATGGGACAATTTCTCTGAATTGGAATTCTGGAACTATACCACTTTACATCATACATTGCCACTGGCAGTTTGTGTTAATTTCCCAATGTTACACATATACATTCTGCTAGAGTCAATAAGTGGCCAGATGTGGTGGCTCATGCCTATAATCCCAATACTTTGGGAAGCCAAGGTAGGGGTATTGCTTGAGCCCAGGAGTTTGAGACCGACCTGGACAACATAGTGAGACTTTGTCTCTATTAAAAAAAATATTTTTTTTAAATTAGCTGGGTGTAGTGGCACATGCCTGTAACCCCATCTACTTAGGAACTTAGGAGGCTGAGTTAGGAGGATCACTTGAGCCCAGGATGTCGGGGCTGCAGTGAGCTGTGATCACACCACTGCAATTCAGCCTGGGAGACAGAGCAAGAACCTGTCTCAATGAAAAAGAAAAAACTAAGTCAATACGTGAAAACAAATAGTACCATGATTTAATTTGCATTTCATTGAATACTGTCAAGTTTAGCATTTTTCCAAAATATTTGGCTTCCTGTACTGCTGCTTCTTGTTGAAGACCTGCATTTTATGTCATTACAGAAGAGACATCCTCTTTGACTACGAACAGTATGAATATCATGGGACATCGGTAAGTACTAATAGGTGCAACTCACTATAAAGTTCTGACTCCAGGGGTCAGTGTCCTCAAATGTGAAGAAGAAACACAGATTTTAGAGCCATAAAAGCCTGGTTTGAATCTGAGCTCCATGCCTTCCCCGTGTGACCTTGGGCAGCTGTTGCAAGCTCTCTGAGCCTTAAACACCTCCTCCTCTGTAAAGAGAATAATCCTCATTTCAGAGGTAATTATTAAGATGATTGTTTGCACCCAATAGGTGATCAAAGAAGAGCAGCGTTTATTTTTGCTTATCATCAAAAATACAGAATGAGTTTGTACCAGTCTCTGCGAGAAGATAAAATGCTATAGACTTCTAACAGTACATCAGTGTGTGTCTTTTATAAAACAGAATTTAGTATGGAAAACCTACTATATTGATAGTGTTGAGCAGAGCTCAAGGCCTTAAGGAGCCCTAAAAAATCAGTTTCAATAAAACATCCTGTATTTAGTGTTAGAATTCAATGCTGGGACTTTGAACTCTGACACCGTATTTCCAGTGTCCCTTCTATTGTCAAGGTTCCATTGTCCTTTGAAGGATCATCCTTTGCTGTCTCTGCTCAGTCCTTGCACATGGAAAATTCTAAGCAGTTGGTGGGGAGGGTGTTGATGCTAGCTTAGACAAAATACCTCCCTCCAGATACATGGGGCAAATTCCCTTGGAAATTCTCTCCCTGGAGGAAGCCCACATCTCACGACAAAGGGGATCTTAGGGTCTTCTGGTCAGACACTAGTCTTCCTCGAGGTCTTACCAAATAGAGACCCTCTGCTTATGGGAGTTAAATGCTCCGATGTGGACAGCCCTGCTGGAAAGACCCTCCTCACAAGAGGTCCTGAGGCCCCTCCCTCTTTAATATTCAAATAATTGGACCCAGGGCTCTGCCTGACCTAGCCTTTCTGGGAATGTGTTTGAGGACGCCAGCCAAGCAGGAGGAGTGTGCGGACGCGGAGCCAGGCAAACGATGGGATCTTCTGACTTTCAGGATTCAGTGCCTGCCTCAGGCATCACTGAGGAACCCAGGGAGATGCAAAGAGGCCCCAGCCAGTGCTATACCTGAGCTGCCCCTACAAAGTGAAGTCTACCCTTGCTACAGGATAAAATACACAGACAGTAATGATTTTAGCTAGCAAAGGAGTTACTTTCAGTCCTCTTCTCAGTTTAGCGTGTACTCATCCCACATGTCGGGCTGGAATCCACCCACATTCCCTGACCAGGCAGACCCTCCATCCGCAGGCGTTTGCCAGGGCCCTTCTGGCTCAGGTCCAGCCTGGCCTCATGGCCCAGCCCCAGCACATGCCCCTCCCATGAGCCTTAGACTTCTCTGCTTCCTTGCAGTCAGCCATGGTGATGTTTGAGATGGCATGGATGCTGTCCAAGGACCTGAATGACATGCTGTGGTACGTAGCCCCTGCGGCAGCTGTGTGAGAGTGTTTGTTGCCTTGGTCAGTGCCACATAAGCAGCTCTGTCCTCCCACAGGGAGGGCACTTCCTCTATCCCCACCAGGAGTGTCAGACACAGCCCCTTTCTGGGAATGTGTGTGATTCTGGTCTTCCTAACTGTGAAGCTCTGGGAGCTTCACACAAACATGGGACTTGGAGTGTCGGAGAATGCAGAGGACGAGGATACAGTACAGCTTCACCCTCCCCACTCCTGCTGCTCAGCCTGTGCTCAGTAAATTCAAGTGACAGGAGGAGTGTGAGGTTTGAAGGAGGCAGCCTTTGCAGTGGCTCACATCCTAATCTTACATCCATAATCCCAGTACTTTGGGAGGTCAAGACAGGAGCATCACTTGAGTGCAGAAGTTTGAGACTATCCTGGGCAATGAAGTGAAACCCTGTCTCAAAAAAAGAAAAAACTGTCCGGGCGTGGTGGCTCACCCCTCTAATCCCAACACTTTGGAAGGCCAAGGCAGGTGGATCACCTGAGGTCAGGAATTCGAGACCAGCCTGGCCAATATGGTAAAACCCTGTCTCTACCAAAAATAGAAGAAAAAAAAAAATTAGCCAGGCGTGGTGGTGGATGCCCATAATCTCAGCTACTCAGGCGGCTGAAGTAGGAGAATCACTTGAATCTGGAAAGCAGAGGTTGTAGTGAGCTGAGACTGGGCCATTACACTCCAGCCTGGGCAACAAGAATGAAACTGTCTCAAAAATTAGCTGAGTGTGGTAGTGTGTACCTGTAGTCCAAGCTGCTCAGGAGGCTGAGGCAGGAAGATTGCCTGAACCCAGAAGCTCAAGGCTGCAATAAGCTACAATTGTGTCACTGTAGTCCAGCCTGGGTGACAAAGTGAGATGCTGTCTCTAAAAAAGGAGGCAGCTCTTGCTAGGCATCCTTGCAGCCCCGGCACACGGTGGCAAAATTTGATGTAGGAAGAACCATCCCTCCTCTGAGTCCACTGTGCAGGCTGCATCTGGCATGACTGAGCACAGTGGGGCCCAGTCACTCTTGCCGTGGGCTGGCCGTCATGCTGGGGAAGCCAGGCCTTGCCTGGGTCTCATAGGTAAAAGATGAGCCTGAAGACAAGAGCCTTGAAGCTCACCAGAGGCCTAAACACTGCTACTCTACATCCTGCTACTTTAAGCTGTAGGATGAGTAGATGTGAACACAACTAGGGTCCCCTGTGCTGGGGGCAGGTGACATGAGGGACTCAGAGAGATGAAGTGATACCAGGGTCACCAACAACTCAGCACAGGCCTCTGCCATGGTCCTACATCAACTCCACTCTGAGTGTCGGGGTCAGGAGCGCAGGACAAGAGCAGAGCATGGCCTGGGAGTGGACAGGAGTGCTGACTCCTGTTACAGCTGCCATGACTGCCCTGGGAGGTTTTCCTCCTCTGAGTACTTAAAGCTCCCACAGTGGCAGACACTGCACTGCGAGGCCCCAGTTACCCATCTAACCTCTTCACCTCAAGGAGAGAGGCCACCTGACTGAGGCAAGCCAGGGTCTGGCCCCACTGGCAGGACATTCCCCAGAGTGCTGAGCTTGGGCCCGTTCCATCATCTTACTCCATCCCCCAGGCCTCATGGAGTCCAGGTGGGCTATAGGCCATCTCCACTGCCTTCTCTTCCTCCAGGTGGGCCATCGTTGGACTAACGGACCAGTGGGTGCAAGACAAGATCACTCAGTAAGGACACACTCCCTTGCCTTGCAGGGTCAGCCCTGTGCTGTGGCCAGGTGCACAGCCTGACCATAGCCACTAAGTTTTTAGCAGGGTCTCTGTAGGGTCCTATTGAGAAGTGAGGACTGGTCCTCCTCCTTGGGCCCAGGCATTTGTCACTGAGGAAGGGCTAACTAAGTACCAACCAAGTGACCGTGGCCTTGTGTGGCCTCTTCATCTTGCAGGTAGAGCCAGCCTCCCCAGTTCTCTCGCAGTGCCCTGCTTGTGCTCGGTGCTATGAGCAGGGCCAGGCTTAGAGGCAGGTGCTAAGGTGTGGCCCTTGCAGTAGGTTGGGGTTGGGGGAAGACAACACAGGAGCAGGTTGGGGGCGGGATGAGAGACCCTAGTGAAGACCCTGAGTATCTTGCCAAGGATAGGGGTTTGACCCCAAAGGTAAGGGGAAGGCTCCAGAGGATTTTAAGGGGTCTGGTGTGAAGCAGAACCCCTTTTTGCCCTCAGTGGTGGGCTCCCCATCTGATAGACTGACGGTGAGCTACAAGGCTGCCTCAGAATGCAGATGTTGTGGGGTGAAGTGGGGTTGGCTGCTTCTTTCATCCCCGCTAATGCACGAAGTGGGCCATCCTTCTCTAGGGGCCATCAGGCAAAACCTCTTAGGGATTGGCATGGACCTAGACCCCAACATGCTGGCCCTCTCCTAGGGGACCCATGTAGATGTCCCCAAGCTGTCACCTGGCACAGCCCTAGGCACAGCCTCCAGTTGGGCGCTGGTCTCCTCATGCAGTTTGAATAGGCCCCATGCCACTATTTCCTGCCTCCCCAGCCCTGCCCCTGTCTGGGTCCTGCAATGAGGCCCACAAGGCAGGAGAAGCCTAAGTTTCAGGCCTGGGGCTGCTGCTTGGACAGGTCACCTTGGCACAGCCCACTGCCTTGTTGGGCCTCAGTCCCCTCCTGCGTTAAGAGTAGCATGGAATCTGTGCACAGATAATGTAGGGGCTAGAAACACCATGGTGCATGCACTGATAGGCACTGTTCCTGGTCTGTAGCAGTCTGTCAGGTGAGGCCCCACGGTCACTGTCCTGGTTGGTGGCCCTTTGGAACCTAGAGTGGCGTCTTCCTGCTCTCATTGTGCTCAGTGGCACTTCCTGTACAGGATCTGTACCTGAAACTGTCCCTATAAACTTTATGAAATTAATGAGGGCTGGGGAAGGGAGAACTGAAAATGCTTTCTTCTCCTTACTCAGTGCCCTGCAATCATGAAACTCTTCCTCTGCTGCAAACTCTGCTATCTCAGTGTAACAGGTCTGTTACTGCACAGCGGACATATGGACCTCCTGGTCCTATAACACATTTTGGAGGCCGAGCGCGGCGGCTCACCCCTGTAATCCCAGCACTTTGGGAGGCAGAGGTGAGTGGATCACCTGAGGTCAGGAGTTCGAGACCAGACTGGCCAACATGGTGAAACACCGTCTCTACTAAAAATAGAAAAATTAGCTGGGCATGATGGCACATACCTGTATTGCAGTCCCAGCTACTCGGGAGGGTGAGGCAGGAGAATCGCTTGAACCCAGGAAGCGGAGGCTGCAGTGAGCCGAAATCGTGCCACTGCACTCCAGCCTGGGCAACAGAACAAGACTCCGTCTCAAAAAAAACCAAACCAAAACAAACAAAAAATTTTGGAGCGCCTACCTGAAGCCCCTTATGGGTATTTGCCGTGGCTAGGTTCCCCTTCGCTGTTCGGTGGGCAGGACCCAGAGACAGCCCAAGGGGCCACTGGGCTCCACTGAAATATGGGCTGTCACTGGTGCCCTGCCTGTTGACGGGGCAGTGTCAACCTTTGATGCAGAAACTGCTCGCAGCAAAGAAGTTTCTGGTTTTGAAAGGCATTTTAGGAAAGTTTTCTCCATGCAACCGGCACCCCCTTTCTCTTCTGATTTGCTGGCCTCCTTGGAGATCTTGTGGCCTCCTCGGAATCTTGTGGCATATTATAACCCTTTCTTAATTGGAAATGACCCAGACACCCAACAAGCATCTAAAATAATTTTAGGATTTTAAGCTACATAGAAAGTTTGCCTACAAGCTTTCATAACAATTTACATTTCCTGCATTTTTAAGTTTGCCTAGATTACTTATGAAAACTGAGATACTAGACAAAACTAGTCATCATTTCAAATTATTGTTAACCTTTTTCTTTTTTTGAAATGAGGTCTGTCTCACAGGCTGGAGTGCGTTGGCATAAACAACTCACTGCAGCCTTGACCTCCTGGGATCAAGCAATCCCACCACCTTAGCCTCCCATGTAGCTGGGACTACAGGCGTGTGTCACGATGCCTGGCTAATTTTTTTTATTTTTTTGTAGAGATGGGGTCTTACTTTGTTGCCGAGGCTGGTCTTAAACTCCTAGGCTCAAGCAGTCCTCCCTCAGCTTCCCAAAGTGTTGGGATGACAGATGTGAGTTGCCATGCCTGGCCTTCTTAATCATTTTAATAACCTGTGACCATCAGATGTTCACCTAAGAACCTTAAAGTTAAATGCATATGTATTTTTGCTGACAACTCAGAAGATTCAGCTGTTATCATTAAACCAACAATATTAATCTTATTTGTCAAAAAATCATACAAAGATCATTCTGGTTTTGGTTAAGTTTATAGTCTTATAACCTTTTATGCAAAGTCCTGACACCCTAAATATCCAGTAGAGACAAATATAAAATCGTTCGGTCAGTAAACTCAGAAAAAAGATGTATGCTGATAGTTTTGAAGACATTTCTATTTTTATTTTACTAATGATTGTAAAGCCAGCTTATTTACTAAAGATCATTTAAGTCACATGAACTTGAAAAATGTTTGAACTTATTTACTTTGTTTATGAGCACTCATTTATTTATAAGCCAGTTTGGTGCCGTGTAGACACAACATATAACACAACACATGTACATACATCTAAATTTATTTTAACCCACATACACACACATACAAAGGTACAGCTTTTACTGCAGAACTCTAGCCATGAGACAGCTCACCAGTTTATAAAAGAGGGTGGATCGAAATTATTTCTGACAAAATTGGAACCATTCACATAAATAAACTTTGTTTATCCCAATAGGTAATTCAATGAAGGCTGTGAACTAAAATTTTGAATAAAGCAGTTTCTATAGCAGTTTGATTTTAAAACTTACCCTTTCTTCTTTTTTCTACTTTCAAGTTTTCAGTGATTACATTTTAGCTACAACTGGCTGAGCTGTATAAGCAAAACAAAATCTCCAAGTAGCTCTGAATTAGTAATACCATAAACAGTGAGTCTTATCTCAATACCAGTAGCTTAATAACACCAGATTCAAAGCAGGCAGAAAAGAGACTGGGGTGATGGCTCATGCCTGTAATCCCAGCACTTTGTTGGGGGTAGGAGGATTGCAGGAATCCAGCCTAGGTAACATAGAACCCCTCTCTACAAAAATAAAAAAAAAATCAACTGGGCATGGTGGTGCACACCTGTGGTCCCAGCTACTTGGGAGGCTGAAGTGGGAAGATTACTTGAGCCTGGGAGGTCAAAGCTGCAGTAAGCTGTGATTGTGCCACTGTCCTCCAGCCTGGGAAACAGAGTGAGACCCTGTTTTAAAAAAAGAAAGCAGACAGAAACTTTCCTCATAGTTTTTCCACAGGAATTCCTTCTTTCTTTTTTTTTTTTTTTTTTTTTTGAGACAGAGTCTCGCTCTGTCGCCCAGGCTGGAGCGCAGTGGCCGGATCTCAGCTCACTGCAAGCTCCGCCTCCCGGGTTTACGCCATTCTCCTGCCTCAGCCTCCTGAGTAGCTGGGACTACAGGCGCCCACCACCTTGCCCGGCTAGTTTTTTGTATTTTTTAGTAGAGACGGGGTTTCACCATGTTAGCCAGGATGGTCTCGATCTCCTGACCTCGTGATCCGCCCGTCTCGGCCTCCCAAAGTGCTGGGATTACAGGCTTGAGCCACCGCGCCCGACCTGGAATTCCTTCTTTTAGTGGGTAAGTTATATATTGCACTAACCTGATGAAGACATATATCTCTTGTCTTCCCAGTTTTACAAGATGCAGCCCAGTGCCCAGCTTGGAGTAACCAAATTAATATTTCTCATTCCAACTGAGACGATATACACCCAACAAAAATGCAGACACTAATCACTCCACTCCACACCCAGATTTGATGTGGCGAGGCTCACACTTGCCCTTGTCAGCCCTCAGCACCTTTGATCTACTCAAAGTTGGGAGGAATTACCTCCAACCAGGAGTTCAGCGGGTGGTCTCTGGGTAAGATGAAAAAGCATATGATCAACCTGAGTTAGGCCTGCTGAGCTTCTGCCATTAATTCCTTCAGGGATCCCTTTCATAAACATAAACATTCATAACAAGGCAAAGACAAAAGGCCTTCCGAAATCAAGTTACAAATTTTAGAAGTCAAGAGGATTTCTCCCAAGCAGTTCTTTTTGGTCTCCTTCAAATGTAGAGGAAGTCCCCTCAAACAAGGCCCTTCCTATTACTAGGGAGGGTCTACAAGACCTCAGAGGAGGCCTCAAAACTTCAGAGGGAGCCACAAGACCTCCAAAGGGGCCAGCAAATCAGAGGAGAAAGGGGTGCTGGTTGCATCGAGAAAACTTACCTAAGATGCCTTTCAAAACCAGAAACTTGCTTTGCTGCGAGCAGTCTACACACCAAAGGCTTGACGTTGCCATGTCAACAGGCAGGGCACCGGCAGCACCCATAGTTCAGTGGAACCCACGGGCCACTTGGGCTTTGGACTTGTCTCTGGGTCCTTCCCACTGAACAGCAAAGGGGCACCGAGCCACAGGCAAATGCCCACAAGGGGCTCCAGGCTAGGCTCACCATAATGTGTTATAGGACCAGCAGGTTTGTATGCCTGCTGTGCAGTAACAGACTTGTTACACTGAGACAGCAGAGTTTGCAGCAGAGGAAGAGCTTTATGATTGCAGGGCACTGAGTGAGGAGATGGGAGGAGACCCTCAAATCCATCTCTTTGAGGAGTTCTGGGCTGGGTCTTTTTTTGTTTGTTTGTTTTTGAGACAGAGTTTCGCTCTTGTTGCCCAGGCTGGAGTGCAATGGTGCGATCTTGGCTCACTGCAGCCTCTGCCTCCCAGATTCAAGCGATTCTCCTGCCTCACCCTTCCGAGTAGCTGGGATTACCAGCATGCACCACCACGCCAGGCTAATTTTGTATTTGTAGTAGAGACGGGGTTTCTCCATGTTGGTCAGGCTGGTCACAAACTCCTGACCTCAGGTGATCCACCCACCTCGGCCTCCCAAAGTGCTGGGATTACAGGTATGAGCCACCTCGCCCAGCCTGGGCTGGGGTTTTTAGGGGGACTGTGGAGGGTGAGGGGCTGAAAAATTGGGATAGTTGATTGGTGGGGGAAGGGGGATGAAATCATCAGGGTGTACAAACCACTCGGGTGAGTCAGCTCCTCATGGGGTCCTTCGGAGCAGTTGAGTCAGTAGCTCCATCAGTATACGGGACCCACAGGAATATCTCAGAGGGAAAACAGCATTTCCTAAGGTTCAAGTTGTGATCTACGGAGCAGTGAGGGGAACTACAATCTTGTGATGGGGTCTACATGCTTCTGAGGCAATAGACACCAAGCAACTATGAGGAAGCAGTCAGAAAGCACGCTGACCTAGTGACTGATGCTGACGTGCTGCGAGCTGGGTTCATTTTCATTTCTCCCCTCCCCCTACCCTCATTAATTTTGTAAAGTTTGTAGGGAACATTTCACCCACTCTGCTGTGGATCCCTGTCACTTACGGAGTCTATTATCTTGGCTGTGTGGGCTGTGGGCTCTGCAGTGTCCGTTCTCAGGAGGTGTGAGACCCATGAGGACAGGAGGTGGGCAAGGCTGGAGACCACACCCCCCCGCTCTGTCCAATCATGTTTTCCTGGCTGCTTGGTTTCTATGCAGGCTGCATGTCCTTAGTCTTTGCATAGAACAACTCCCGTGGTGAGCAGGCCCTTGAGGGAGTTCCTGAGCAGGAATGGAGCCTAGGCTCAGGCTGCCTGGTAAGATCTGGAGGGAACCAGCCGAGGCTTGTGCTACCTTTTCTTCCAGAATGAAATACGTGACTGATGTCGGTGTCCTGCAGCGCCACGTTTCCCGCCACAACCACCGGAACGAGGATGAGGAGAACACGCTCTCCGTGGACTGCACGCGGATCTCCTTTGAGTATGAGTATCCTTGTGGCCCAGCCTGAGGGGCACAGGCAGCACCCCTGCCTCCAGGGTTCTGCTCAGCGGGCCTTGTTTGCTTTGTCACCCTCTGTGGGTTCTGGCCCACATCCCCAGGAGGGAAAGCAGGTGGGGCAGGAAGTTTTGGGGGAAGGGGCTGTGGTGTGCTACCCCAGCTCATCTGTGTGGCTTTGGCTTCTAAATGCCAGAGCTGAGTTTGGAAGTGTCACCCTTCTCCAGCACGTCCCTGTAAAGTGCTTATTGTGGGCCTGGTTCTGGATGTGGTAGCAGTGAGGGTGGCGGTTCATGCAGTCAGGAAAGAAGAAGGGAGCTACCATGTAATCACACAGTATGATGTTTCTTTGAGAAACACATGGGACATTGGTGGAGTGCCCAGGAAAGACCATGGGGAGGCCACATCTCACACAGTCTCAGCCACTTTCAGTGTGAGCACAGGAGGAACTGGGGGACTGACTGGGGTCAGGTGTCAGGAGGCCAGAGCAGGCCTTGTGAGCCAAGGGCAGCAGGAGACTGTGGAGTGACCAGAGTTTGAGTCAGGGTTTTTAAAAGGTCCCTTGGCTGCCCAGTAGAGGTAGGTTGGGGGCGAGGAGATGGTCACAGCTCTCCAAGGCCACACAATAGTGGCTCGGCCCAGACTGCAGCAGTGGCTGTGAGCAGTCAGGTTACATGATATCGGGGACGGAGCTGCCCTGTCTCTGCACTGTGATGGCTGGGAAGGAGGAAGAGTGAGTGTGGGCACATCAGTAGTCAGGTGGCCATCAGAGCCTAGGAAGCAGGGCAGAGCTGGCTGAACTGGGGAGGAGAGCCGCTGTGCATAGGACCCGGTCCCATCTTGTGTGTGGCAAGGTGGACTACTTACCCAGGGACCATGGGAGTGTGTGACTGAGGCAGGAGGGAGGGAGTCAGGGAGCTGAGGACGCCAGGGCTTCAGGAAGCTGCTGGAATGTGGGCAGGGAGCATAGTGGTCTGAAGTCCTGGGAGTCCCCAGGAGTTGGGAGGGGCAATTGTGGGGACTGAGCATGCTAAGGAAGCAGGCAGGACCAGGCTCTCGTCCTGTAAAGGGGAGGTCCACCGTCGGGGGCAGTCCACACTCACAGCTGCGCTCACAGTGCCAGGAGCTGTGATGGGTATGTTTAAGAAAAGGGCTGAGGAGGTCGGGCGTGGTGGCTCACGCCTGTAATCCCAGCACTCTGGGAGGCCGAGGCGGGCGGATCACGAGATCAGGAGATCGAGACCATACTGGCTAGCACGGCGAAACCCTGTCTCTAGTAAAAAATACAAAAAATTAGCCGGGCATGGTGGCGGGCGCCTATAGTCCCAGCTACTCGGGAGGCTGAGGCAGGAGAATGTTCTGCGTGAACCCAGACAGCAGAGCTTGCAGTGAGCTGAGATCGTGCCACTGCACTCCAGCCTGGGTGACAGAGCAGGACTCTGTTTCAAAAAAAAGAAAAAAGGGTTGAGGATGGGGGAGCTTCGTGAGGGCTGGGCTCGGTGGAGCAGGAGGTGCAGGATGACAAGCTGGTCAGCCCAGCCTCCCATGTCATGTGTGGTCATGACTGCTCCGTGTGACCACAGCACACGGACTCTGCAGACCCCTGTGCTCCAGATATTCTGCCTGTCAGACAGGGATGGTGGTCTGTGCCTGTCATTTCACAGGCTCTCCATATGGGTCAGCTTAAGCTAAGAAGGTCAAAGGGCTCCAAGTCGTCCTTGGGATACCTGGTCGTGCAGGCAGGCCCGGCAAGGAAGGGCCCCGCCATCAGAGTGGCCCACCTGCTGGAGTTACGAGGGTGGGGCTGTGTACTCAGGGCAGCCAGTGGGTGCTTGCATGCTCCTTGACAGCAGGCCCAGCCTCCGCCTGGCGCTCTACCAGCACTGGTCCCTCCATGACAGCCTGTGCAACACCAGCTATACCGCAGCCAGGTTCAAGCTGTGGTCTGTGCATGGACAGAAACGGCTCCAGGAGTTCCTCGCAGACATGGGGTGAGTGACTGCCTGGGCCTGCAGTGCCAGCCCTGGCCACCCCCAAGGGAAAAGCCCCTCTGCTTTGTTGTAACCAACTTAGTTATAAAATGCAGCCTGTCCTGCCATAAGCTCCTCGCCCTAGATCCCAGAATATCCTCCGAATGCCGGTGCGGGGACATCCTTGCTTGCCCTTGGTTTGGGTTTCTTTCCACCCTGTCGGTGTGTGGTGACCTTGCTCATGTGGCTTGGGCTTGTTCTTTCCAGTCTTCCCCTGAAGCAGGTGAAGCAGAAGTTCCAGGCCATGGACATCTCCTTGAAGGAGAATTTGCGGGAAATGATTGAAGAGTCTGCAAATAAATTTGGGTAAACACACATTTTTCTGGATTGAGCTTCTTTAAAGTGAAAAGTTCTACTTTAACTGTGCTTCTAAAATAATGCAAAAAAAAAAAAAAACCCAAGAATGTACAATTAGTGTTATGCGAGTCTGGCCATTCCTGAAGTCTTGAGTTCTTTTTGGATTAAAAATAGGACTTTTTCTGGCCGGGCGCGGTGGCTCAAGCCTGTAATCCCAGCACTTTGGGAGGCCGAGACGGGCGGATCACGAGGTCAGGAGATTGAGACCATCCTGGCTAACACGGTGAAACCCCGTCTCTACTAAAAATACAAGAAAATTAGCCGGGCGAGGTGGCGGGCGCCTGTAGTCCCAGCTACTCGGGAGGCTGAGGCAGGAGAATGGCCTGCGTGAACCCAGGGAGTGGAGCTTGCAGTGAGCCGAGATCGCGCCACTGCACTCCAGCCTGGGGCACAGAGCAAGACTCCGTCTCAAAAAAAAAAAAAAAAAAAAAAAAAAAAAAAAAAAAAAAAAAAATAGGACTTTTTCAAGCTTGTGAGATTTAGGATCCTTGGATCCCGGGGCTGCTGTGGGACCTGTGAGATTGACCCCAGTCTGTTTCACTGGAGACAGCAAATGGGCCACAGAGCCAGGTTCAGGTGAACTCTGCCCGACCAAGTCCGTGGGCACTCCTGGAGGCCCCTGGCTTCTCCCACCCCAGCCAGCTGGCATGCTAGGGTGTAGGAGAGGACCCCACACACCCGTAAGCCAGCCAAACAGCTGTTGACGAGAAGGCATCTGGCCACTCTGGGCTGCAGGGCCGGTATGTCTGGATGTTCTGACCTGCCTCATCCTCTAAGCAGCACAGCTGTGCTGGAAGCATTGGCTCGGGCATGTGAGGGACATTAGCACATCTGTTGGCCTGCCTGGCACTGAGAGCTCGCCCACAATTTGAGGGTGACAGCTGTGTTTGCTCCTGTGACAGGATGAAGGACATGCGCGTGCAGACTTTCAGCATTCATTTTGGGTTCAAGCACAAGTTCCTGGCCAGCGATGTGGTCTTTGCCACCATGTCTTTGATGGAGAGCCCCGAGAGGGATGGCTCAGGGACAGATCACTTCATCCAGGCTCTGGACAGCCTCTCTAGGTAGGAGGGCTGTGGGTTTGCCATTGCCTCATGGGGCCAACACTGGTTCTTACAGTGGCCAGGGAAGTCAGTTACGGGGACCCCAGGGCTATGGGAGTGACTGTGTCCTGCAGAAACTGCTTGTGTGAACTGGAATCACAATGCCAGCGTGGCATGTACCTGACATATTACCTGCCCCTCTTCAGTATTTGTCACTTTCTCTTGAATCCTTTTTGGCTCTTTTTTCTTTTTGATTTTTAAAATTTTCTTTTTTTACCTTTTGTATCTCTTAACAAAAGGCATTGTTTGTTGTGTATATTCATTCTTGTGTTTAATCTTACAGTTTAGTTGTCATTTCTCAATTTTTTAATTTTCCAATTCTTTCTTATCTTACTTCCTGAGATGTCCTGTATTTTTCCTTGTCTTTTTGCTTGTTTTGAAATAGAATGTGACAATTTGGATCTTTTTTTTAGCATATCTTTCTAGTGTCAGACTACAGACATCAGAGCAAAATATCTCCAAATACATTGAATTTATCTGGGAATTAGAAAAGGGATTATAGTGTCTGTGATGCACAGCTGTGGTAACCCAAATATGCATCCAAAGACAGGAGGCTAAGGGGAAGCTTTTATGGGCAAAAGGAGAAGTTCACATAAGCTAGCTTGGAAACAATTCATTGGTTTCAGAGACTCAAAGCCAGAGTTGGCATCAGTTCGTTGGTGAAGATGCATTACTGGGCAAGTGTTGTATTTTAAGAACATCTTATCTGAATTGTTGCAGTCCTAAAGAAGGGATTTCTTGTGGGGTTATTTAGAAAGTCTTTGAGTCTTTATTCCAGACATGCAAGCAGGAACTCTCTTCCTTGGTGCTTTCTCAGCTTTAATTTGTTTGGGCCTGACAAAAAGTGATTTCATCCTGGGATCTGCAACTTTCACATTAGTGTGCTTTCATTGTCCAGGGAGGTGTTCCTGTTCCTTCTTCTCTTTTTTTCTAGTAGTGACTTTGAGGGGATTTGACTTTGCTACTTCTCTCATGCTCTTTATTTATAAATTTCATTTCCCTGACTTTTTAGGAGGAGGAGGCATGATTCGGACAGCTTTTCTGACTTCAAGAGCTGCCACTTCTGTTGCTTTTGTGCAGTGGTAAAGATGCATATGTATATATGGGGGCCTGCTTTCTGGGATTTCCTGGGTCTGCTCCCAAGCACACTTTTTTTTTCCCACAGATTTATTGAGATACAATTTGCATGCCATACAGTTCACCCATTTAACGTGTACAATGTGATGGCTTTTATTATTTATTTTTTACTTTTTTAGAGACAGGGTCTCGCTCTGTTGCCCAGGCTGGAGTGCAGCGGCATGCTCATAGCTCACAGCAGCCTCAAGCAATCCTCCTACCTCAGTCTCTTGAGTAGCTGGGACAACAGGTGCATGCCACCACACCTTGCTAATTTTTAAAATTTTTGTAGAGATATGATATCACTATGTTGCCCATACTGGTCTCAAATTCCTAGGCTCAAGCAATCCTTCCACCTCAGCCTCCCAAAGTGCTGGGATGAATAGGCATGAGCCACTGTGCCTAGCCTGCAATGACTTTTAGTAGGTTGCAGTTAGGTTTTGCAAGGTTGTGCACCAATTACCACTATTTAATTTTAGAGCATTTTCATTGCCCCAGAGAGATCCTCCCAGCCTCTGGCAACCACCAATCTCCCTTTTGTCTTTATGAATTGACTGTTCTGAGCATTTCATACAAATGGGATCATACAAGATGTGGTTCTTTGTGACTGGGGTCTTCACTTAGCATCATGTTTGCAAGGCTCATCTATATTGTAGGATGTATTGCGACTATATGTCTTCCTCCCCCTGCACCCGAGACAGAGTCTCACTCTGTTGCCCAGGCTATAGTCTAGTGGCATGTTCTCGGCTCACTGCAACCTCTGCCTCCTGGGTTCAAGCAATTCTCCTGCCTCAGCCTCCCGAGTGGCTGGGATTACAGGCACATGCCACCAAGCCCGGCTAATTTTTGTAGTTTTAGTAGAGACGGGGTTTCACCATGTTGGCCAGGCTGGTCTCAAACGCCTGACCTTGTGATCCGCCTGCCTTGGCCTCCCAAAGTGCTGGGATTACAGGCATGAGCCACCGCGCCCAGCCAATATCTTTTTATTGTAAATAATATTCCGTTGGATGGATATATTCTATTTCATTTATAAGTTCATCAGTTGATGGGCATGTGGTTTGTTTCCACCTGTTGACTATTGTGACTAATGCTTCTGTGAACCTAGATGTACAAGTTTTTGTGTAGTCATGTCTTTGTTTCTTTTGGTTATATACCTACAAGTGGAAATACTGGGTGACATGGTAACACTAGGTTTAACCTTCTGGGGAACTGCCAGACTGTTTTCCACAGCAGCTGCACCATTTTACATTCCCACCAGGTGGGAGGGTTTCAGTTTCTTCACATCCTCACCGACACTTGTTTTTGTCCATCTTTTGGATTACAGCCATCCCAGTGAGTATGAAGTGGTATCTCATGGTTTTGATTTGCATTTTCTTGATGACTAATAGTGTTGAGCATCTTCTCGTGTGCTTATTGGTCATTCGTGTATCTTGTTAGGAGAATTGTCTATTCGAGTCCTTTGTCTTTTTTTTTTTTTTTTTTTTTTGAGACAGGGTATCACTCTGTTGCTCAAACTGGAATGCAGTGGTGCAATCATGGCTCACTGCAGCCTCAAACTCCTTGGCTCAAGCCATCCTCCCACCTCAGCCTCCTGAGTAGCTGGGATTACAGGCATGAGCTTCCACACCTGCTAATTTTTAAATGTTTAGTAGAGATGAGGTCTTACCATGTTGCCCAGGCTGGTCTCAAACTCCTGGGCTCAAGCAGTCTTCTGGCCTTGGCCTCCCAAAGAACTGGGATTATAGGTATAAACCATCGTGCCCAGCCTAAAATTTTTATATATCCTACATACAAATCCCTTATCAGATAAGTAATTTGCAAGTATTTTCTCCCATTCTGTAGGCTGGCTTTTCACTTTGTCAGTGTCCTAGGAAATATAAAATTTGTTAATTTTGATGACATTTAAGTGATCTGCTTTTTCCTTTGTTTCTTGCGCTTTTGGTGTCATAGCTAAGAAACCATTGCCTAACCCAAGGTCATGAAGGCTAATTTTTTTTTTTTTTTTGGAGGCAAGGTCTTACTCTGTCACTTAAGCTGGTGTGCAGTGGCACGATTTCCACTCACTGCAACCTCTGCCTCCCAGGTTCAAGCGAGTCTCCTGCCTCAGCCTCCCAAGTAACTGGGACTACAGGCATGTGCCACCACACCTGGCTAATTTTTGTATTTTTCGTAGAGACATGTTGGCCAGGCTGGGCCCCTTACTCTTTACTATAGTCTCCTTATACTTTACCAGGATTCCTTGCTGTTTAACAGGACCCATTGCTCATTACCAGGACTCCTTGCACTCTAGGGAGGCCCCTTATACTCCCCTTGGCCCACTGCACTCACCTGCTGTTGCATAGGGCAAACTTCCTCTCAGTCTGGGCCACTGCTCTCCAGTTGCCTGGAGTTTTAAGTCTTCTTAGGTCTCACTACCTCTCGGCTTTCTCTCGCACTGATATAGATGGTGTACCTGTCTGGCTGTTCATGGTCTCTTTTCACCTGCTTACACTTTGGGGTTTGAAGTGTTCCCTTGTTCTCTTAATTTGTTGCAAATGTGGGTCCCAAGTTTTTCGTTTTGCAATATAGTTGCTCTACTATTATCTAGAAATTTGGGGAAATCCAAACACTGTCTTACCACTGTTGTTGCCATCGTCCCAGCATTGATGGGTAGGCTTTAGACATTGTCTACCAACTTCCTACTGTGACAAAGGAGCATCTGTCCCACTCTTGTCCACCTTCCCTCCTGTTGGTACAGTTATGCCACTATTTTTAACTTCTTTGTAACTTTAACATATTTATGTCTTCTTTCATCACCAGTGTCTCATCTCCCTACTTTGTAAGAAAAGGATATTTGAAACACTCTTAATCCATTTTGTGTTGCTGTAAAGGAGTACCTGAGGCTGGGTAATTTATAAAGAGAAAAGGTTTATTTGGCTCACAATTCTGATGGCTGAAACGCTCAAGATTGGGCATCTGCATCTGGTGAGGGCCTCAGGCTGCTTCCACTCATGGCAAAAGGGGAGCTGGTGTGTGCAGAGACCATGTGGTAATGGAGGAAGGAAGAGAAAGGAGGAAAGTACTAGGCTCTTTTTAACAACCAGCTGTCATGGGAACTAATAGAGTAAGAACTCACTTATACCCCCTAGCCCCAGGTAGGGCATTCATCTATTCATGAGGGATCTGCCCCCATGATCCAAACATTTCCCATTAGACCCCATCTCTGCGATCTTGGATCAGATTTCAACATGAGGTTTCGAGGGGACAGATATCCAAGCTGTGGAAACAGCCTTACTTTGCTCTTCAGCTCTCCTTGGTATTTTCTGAAATTTGTGCTTTTACATTTTCAAGACTGATAACAATCTTGGGATAGAGAAAAAGATAATTTGTCTTATCTTTGGCTGTAGGTTGATTTTATTTTATTTTATTTATTTATTTTTTTAGAGACGGAGTCTCGCTCTGTCGCCCAGGCTGGAGTGCAGTTGTGCGATCTCGGCTCACTGCAAGCTCCTCCTCCTGGGTTCACCCGCCAGTCTCCTGCCTCAGCCTCCCGAGTAGCTGGGACCACAGGCACCCACCACCATGCCCAGCTAATTTTTGTAGAGATGGGGTTTCACCGTGTTAGCCAGGATGGTCTTGATCTGCTGACCTCGTGATCTGCCCACCTCGGCCTCCCAAAGTGCTGGGATTACAGGCGTGAACCACTGCGCCCAGCCTATAGGTTGATTTTAAAAGATGAAAGTCAACAAATAGTTTACTTTATTGTGCTAATAAACTATTCCAGAGACAATCATGTGTAATAATGGATTACTATCTGGCACAGCTCTTTGTTTTTCCTGGCATTTTTAATTGCCTCCTTTATCACATTCATTTTTTTCTCCCCCAAACTCCTTCCAGCCGTTATTCTCTGAGCCCCTTTTTGCTGAAGAGTCTGGGATTCTGTCTGCTCACCACAGCCTGGACCTACAGCTCTCTAGGCCTGCCTTCCACTATCCTCATGGATGTCCAAATCTTGGCTGTGCCTCTTAGTTAGGTCCAATGTTTCTTGGGATCTTCATCTTTGTTTCATTTACTCCCTCATTAAATTAGAGCACAGTTCTTAAGTAACATTCAAATAAAAGTCACATGTGAGATAAACTTTCTGAGTTCTTATATATCTGACAGTATCTTCATTTTACTATTTCTTTACTATTCCCTCCACAGAAAACATCCATGTTTTTTATTCTTGCTTTCCAGGCTTCCTGGAATGATGATGCTCTGTCTTATATTTTTGCCTTACATTTTCCGTAACTTTGTCTTGTTACCTATGTTGAGGAAGCTTTTCTTGACTTATCCTCTGGACTTTGAGTGGATGTTTTATCTTTTGCAATTATTTTTATTTCCATCAACATTTCCTAGTTTTTGACTGTTCGTTTTTCATAGCATCCTGTTCTTGGTTTAGGAATGTAAGAGTTGCACACATCTCTCTGAAGATACTAGTTAGAGTTCATTTTAACTTTCTTTTGTTCTCCAAATTATCTGTTTCCTTCAGGGTTATTTTTTCAGGCCACAGGCATTTCTCAAATGATCTGATGTCTTTCATATTCAAGAAGGGGATTGTGGACCCTTGGCTGAGCCCTGGATATCTGGGCACAGCTCACTGGTCATAAGACATCGCTTCACCTTTGCAGGCAGGAGCCAACTGTGACACTTTGTGACTCCCCACTGTAAAGCCCAGAGGCTTTGCTTGAGGACTGTACTTATACACAGAGGGTACATTTCACGTACTCAGAGGGGAGCCTCCCTTTTTCGAGGGAAGAGTAAAAATCTGTTGAGTTTGAGGCGATCCGTCATCCAACCTCCAGCCCTTGCCCAAGCCTCCCCTGTGTCAGTCCTCCTGGCCCTTCTGTGTGGGATCTTCCCTCTGTTGGCTTTTAATCTTCTGTCTTCTGATGCTTGCACCCTCTCCCACCTCTCACTGGATTGCTGTGTGTTTATACAATTTAAAAAATTATTTCCTTTCATGTGAGAGAGAACTCAGGAGGGAGAGAAGATAAATTCTTATCCCCAAACCTCTTTCTGAACCGGTAGCCAAGCAATCTTATTTATGACTTTGGTATTTTACCAAAGCACCACCTGACAAGCACCACCAAAGCCATGTGTCTGCCCTGTTGCAGGAGTAACCTGGACAAACTCTACCATGGCCTGGAACTCGCCAAGAAGCAGCTACGAGCCACCCAGCAGACCATTGCCAGCTGCCTTTGCACCAACCTCGTCATCTCCCAGGGGCCTTTCCTGTACTGCTCCCTCATGGAGGTCAGGCTTCCCACAGAGCACAGGCGCCTGGCCACAGCACCAGTGGCTTCGTCTGACCATCTGTCTCGCCTCCACAGGGCACTCCAGATGTCGTGCTGTTCTCCAGGCCGGCGTCCCTGAGCCTGCTCAGCAAACACCTGCTCAAGTCCTTTGTGTGTTCGGTGAGAGGCCAGGCGGGTGCTGTGGGTACAGGAGGACAGGTGCTTGGAGAGCTCCCTGGACTGGGAGTTAGATGCTTGGGGTGCCTGTGGCTGTTCACCAGCTGCAAGGTCTAGGCATATCCATTACTTTTTTCTGAGCTGTCTTTTCCTCAGCTGACCCCTAGGAACCTTCCAGTTCTCTCAAGCTCTGATTCATCACTGGCTGTCTAAGTCACTCAGACGAGTAGGGAGGGGCCCTTGCGGAGTGAATAGGGCTGGGGCTTGTGTGCTATTGTCGCAGGTCAGGGAAAGCAGGATGGTTGTAGCAGAGACTGGCTTCCCAGCAACAGGTTGTCCACTAGGCCGATTTCCTGTGCCTGGCTTTGTCTTCTGTGTGGCCTAACCCCCTCTTGGCGTTGACGTGGAACACACTCCTAACTTGGCTGGCTTTAGGGCAGGGGTCCTCACCCAGCCAACATGGGGCTCTTCCCAGATGTGACATTTCAATAATTGAAGTCCTCCTCTGCTTCGAGGATGAGAGTGTATGCAGGGGGCTATTTCAAACAAAATGTGCTAACAGGAAGTTGAACTTTTCTTTTGCTACTGAACTAACCAGAAAAATGATGACAGATGACATGTGCTCTATCAACCAGGTAATATCAAAGATGAACTAGGGACAGAGCATGGGCCTTGAAGTCCTCTAGGCTGTGTTCAAAGATCAGCCTCCTCATTTGCCAGTTGTGTGACGTGAGGTAGATAATCTGATCTGAGCCTGTTTCCTCATCCATGAAATGGATGAACACATACCTACTTTACAGGATCCATTCATTTATCAGACATGTTTTGAACATCCAGCACCTGCCTGGCCCTGTTGTCATGGAGTGACTGCCCATCCTGGTGCACATCCTGGGACACCCCTCAGTCCTAGACACACCAGGAATGCTGGTCACCTGGGCTGTAGGGTGTGGGTGCCGCAGGCACAGCAGAGAAGGAGGCCCTGAACCTTTATCCTGAGGGAGCGTGCCAGCGAGAGGGGATAAGGAGTGGTAGCTGCGGTTAAGATGAGAGCATGTGCTGCCAGGGGATGGAGCAGGACGAGGCGGGGTGGCCTGGGGCCTCCTGGAGAAGGTGGCAGCTGCCGCAGGACCTGAAGGAGGTGAGGGAGGAGACAGCAGGGCGGGCTCCCTGCAACAAACAGCCAAGGGGCAGTGGGGCTAGGCTGGTACACAAGGAGGCTTGGGGACACAGCATCGTGGCCACAGTACCACGCTGTGGGTACAGGAGGGCAGATGCTTGGAGAGCTCCCTGGACTGGGAATTAGACCCTGGCCTTGGGCATCTAACTTGGGGTGGCTGGGTGGGGACCAAGGCATCTTCTCTGATGACAGAGTCCCTGGAGGCTCTGGGGAGTAGAGTGAGTGGGTGCTGTTGGGCTCTGGGCTCTGAGTGGTGAGCTGAGGCCCATCGTACTCTGACAGAGGGTGCTCTCTCCAACTCCATAGACAAAGAACAGGCGCTGCAAGCTGCTGCCTCTGGTGATGGCTGCCCCCCTGAGCGTGGAGCATGGCACAGTGACGGTGGTGGGCATCCCCCCAGAGACCGACAGCTCGGACAGGAAGAAGTGAGCAATTTCCACTCGTCCTGGGACTGGAGGGTGGGGGGTGTTGGGGGTGTCAGCTTGTTAGCCCTGCTGAGTAGAGTGGTATTTGCCTCTAGTGTCTGTCCTGGGGCCGGGGATGGGAAGGGTCCATTGCAGGCAGCCTGATCCCCGACATGTCTTGTGTATCTGCAGCTTTTTTGGGCGGGCATTTGAGAAGGCAGCGGAAAGCACCAGCTCCCGGATGCTGCACAACCATTTTGACCTCTCAGGTAAGAGTCTTCTGCCACTCTGCCACACTTCCCCACCTGACCCTTCAATGCCACTGCAGGCCCTGGAACCAGGCAAGTTGGCATGGCTGGAGGAGCCTGGCCAACAGCTCTCTTGACCTTCCAGATCCGGCCCTCAGACAGGCTACTCCTGGTGGCTCAGGGAGCTCTGGTGAGCCTCAGGCTCCTTAGAAAGGGAAAAAGTGTTTCCCAGGGAATGACAGGCCTGACTCTGGCCTTACAGCCAGTGCTAAGGATCACTTTCCCAGCAAGCCTAGAGAACTGGCCACCAGGGCCCCTGGGCCTCCGTCTCACCTGTCAGGGTTGGGTTGTTTCTGTTTCATGGGATGAGGAAACAGCAGGGCCTGTGATGATCCAGGATACCACCCCATGCTGTGCCCAGCCCCCTCTCCACGGGTTAAAGGTGTGTGTCGTGATAGGTGCTACCTGTGAGACAGCTGGGACACTAGCCCCACCTATGTGTCAGATGAGCCCAGAATAGATGGGCCTGCCCGCCTGTTGCTTCCCCAGCACCAGCACAGAAGATGGTTCACATTCGGCTGTGTTTGCCTTCTTATTCTTATTGACAGGCTTTAAAGTAAAACAGACTTACTGATATTTCACCCTGGGTTAGTTTGCTACAGCTGCCATAGCAAAATACCACATACAGGGTGGCTTCAACCACGTGTCTCCTCCAGTCCTAGGGGCGAGAAGGCCCAGGTCAAGGCAGGGCAGGGCTGGCTTCTCCTGAGGCCTCTCTCCTTAGCTCACACAGATGCCCACCTTCTCTCTGTGTCTTCACATGGTCTTCCCTCTGCACACCTCCCTGGTGTGTGTGTCCAAACCGCTTCATCTTCTGAGGACACCAGACAGATTGGATTAGAGCCCATCCTAACAACCCCATTTGAACTTAATTGCCACAGTCATTCTAAGGTCCTGGGGGTTAGGGCTTCAACATAGGGATTTGGGGGAGACAGTTCAGCTCAACAACCTCAGTACTTCCCGCACCTCTGAGAAAGGAAATTTTCTTGCCTCATCACCACGGATTCCTCAACAATGATAGACACTGTCATGGGAGATCCAGCCTTTGTTGAAGTGGCCTCAGCCATCTCAGAGCTGCCTTCCTTGAGCCAGACCCAGCCATGGCTGTGGCACTGTGTGGCATTGGTTCACCCCACACAGCAGCCCCTGCTAACTCTCTTGTGCTTGTACTGTGGGAGAGGTGAATGGACACCCACTGGCCTGCAGAATATCTGGCTTCATTATACAGGGAGGATTCGGGCTGGGAACTGCCTGGTCTCCCTGAGGGTAGAGAGCCAGGGGTGGGGGTGCAGAGTGGGCCATGGCCAGTACCCACCTGTGTCGGGCTGGATCTGGGGCTCTCGGGGCTGTGGCTGGCGGCATAGACGGCTCCCAGGGCCAGGCCAGCCCCATTCTGGGGGCTAGTTTTGCTTTGTGGTGAGGGTTTGTGTGCTCAGCTGAGCCTGAGGGCCCTGTGATATGGGCAGTTTGCACCATGTCCCCTTGTGGGGAAGAGAACACTGAAGCCGAGGCATTGGCCAGAGTGCGTCCAAAAGTGTCCTGCCCCACCCAAGGACTTCCACAACCCACTCTGGGGACCAGGATTCATGCCAGGTGGGGTGGGCAGGCCCGTTTCTGTCCAGGTCTGTAGGGCCCCTCCCTGTGTCCCCTCTATTGGCTTCCCGGGGCGGGGTTCTCTCTGCAGTCCCCAGCCCTGGCCTCTCTAGCAGTGCAGACAGCAGTTCTGACGACGAGGTACAGTGAGACAGAGACACAACCACTGAGTGCAGAACACCATAGACCAGGAGGAGCTGCACACTTTGGAATGCGGTGGAGGGCCGGCGGCGGGGGCAGTTCTG
This sequence comes from Mandrillus leucophaeus, assembly GCF_000951045.1. NCBI lineage: Eukaryota > Metazoa > Chordata > Mammalia > Primates > Cercopithecidae > Mandrillus > Mandrillus leucophaeus. The sequence goes on from NW_012103043.1 coordinate 638,633, forward strand.
TGCCCTGCCTTGTGTTCCTACTCCTCCCTTCTCACGGCTGTTTTTCTTTCATTACTTCAGTAATTGAGCTGAAAGCTGAGGATCGGAGCAAGTTTCTGGATGCACTGATTTCCCTCCTATCCTAGGGTGAGTTACAGGGGTTCTGCAGGGGCAGCTGTAGCAGCCCCCTCAGAGCCCGACCCTGATGCCCTGCTCTGTCCTCCCTCAACGGAGGCCTTTACTTGGGTTTCAGACCAAAGCAGGGTTCTTGAGGAGGTTGGAGCCAACACATTTTTCCCAAGCACATCTGTCCTTAGGCTGCCAGCAGGGCCACAATGGGGCATTTTGAGGTAGCTAATTTCATTAAGCCCCTGCGATCCCTTCAGAAAGAGCTGGTATTCACCCTCTGCTGACCGCACTCTGGGGCTGGGCATCCCGTGTGACACATGTCACACACAGACTCCCTGGTGCTGCCCTCGGAGGCCACCTGGAGCCTCCTGTCCCACAGCCTTCATGTCAAGTGCTGGGCAAGAGCCCACAGAGCAGGCATGCAGGCTTTTGTGTGCTTGGCTCATGAGAAAGCAAAGCTGTTGGCAGCCACTCAGCTGGGAATTCCAAAGTGCCGGTTCTGCTGGGGCCTTCCCCAGCACACAGCTGTCCTGAGGGCCCCGATGGGATTCACTGGCAGGTCACTGACCAGGGACACCTCCCACTGCCCCGTGTACTACCTCTTTCTTAAGGGTTCCCAGGAAATAGGCCTGCCTTGTGTCTTTGTGACCATCTCTCAGCCCAGGTTCCCCACAGGGAATGCCACATCCAGCCCTGCATCTCCCGGAGCCCTAGTCTGGAGGCTGCGGCTGTGGCAGAAGGGCCCTGCCAAGGCTCTGTTGTAGGAGGTCCTTCAGGCCAGGCCTGGGGTCCTTCCCACTCTCCCACCCATCCGTCCGTCTGTCCATCCCTCCAGGGGCAAGCACCTGTTCTTTTGGGGCTGGAGTGGGGGTGTTTGACTGACAACAGCACAGGGGGCCTCAGGGACCCCACAGTTCCTCTCAGGGTGGCCTGGACTACACAGGGCCCATGTTAGGGGAGGGGCTCTGGGTCAGACCCTCGGGTTTTTGGCAAGTTCTGTAGGCTCATCAGCAGTGACCTTGGACCAGCCACCTAATCAGACTGAGCCTGTTTCCTCATCCAAAAATGGGGCCCACTCTCTCCTTAGACGATGAATGTGAGCATCAGCACAGGACTGTGTAGTGTGGGGCAGATGCAGAGGTGGGGCTCTCCAGCAGTGGAATGGGTGCTAGAGGCAGACCCCTTCCCTGCAGCCTGCTTGGTGATGATGTTATGCTGCTGTGTGTTCTTCCACTGAGTCAGGGGTACAGGTGGCCTGGGCCAGGAGGGCTGAGCAGCAGAGTACCGAGGGATGGAGGGAGAGACCCCATGGGAGGGTGCCAGGGGGCTGGCTGAGCAGCTGGGTGGGGTCCGTGAGGTGAGAAGGTGCCTGGAAGGAGCTCTGATGTAGGACAGCTCAGCCCAGGCAAGGGGTGCTGTGAGGACAGCAGAGGCCTCTGAGTCTGGGGTGGCCTCACCCCCACAAGCAGTCCTGGCTACTCAGAAGCACTACCCAGAGGGAATGCCTGGGCAGTTTGTTTAATCTGGTGGCACATCAACATTGTTTGAAACTTGTTTTTTCTTGTTTTCTTTTCTAGAATTTGATTTCTTCAGGAATGACCTCCTTATTTATATAACTGGCTTTCATTTAGATTGTAAGTTATGTACATGATTTGAGATGTAGAAGCCATTTTTTATTAAATAAAATGCTTATTTTAGGCTCCGTCCCCATTGTGGCTCTGGTCCCGAGGCCAGTGCTTAGGTGTGCCTTGAGTCTTCTATAGGTCCTGGGCCCCAGGTACCCTCAGCGCCTGGCAGGAAATCAGCATGAGGATTGGCCCGAAGTACAAGATCTCCTCACTCTGTCCTCCAGGACCTCCGGGTGGCAGTGGGCAGAGGTCAGTACCCCTCAGCATCCCCGCCTCCTCACAGCACCTGCACTGGCCACTGCCTAGTGGTGCCAGCCAGCACCTGCCTCTGTCCACCTACCACTTCCTCCGGTCCACTTGGCCTCAGCCACATAGCTAGTCCACTCTCTCAGCCATCCCTCCACCCGTGGGTCTCACCGTCCAGCACTCTTTTTCAGGTCTTTGAAGGCAGGAGTGATTTGGGTAGGTTTTAAGTCAGTGGGGAAAAGCTCAGAAAGAGTGACCTGGAAAAGCGCACACAGGTAGGTGGGGCTGGTGTTGGTGCAGCCCTTGGCAAAGGGCAGTGGGCACAAAAGGGTCAGAGCTGGACTGGAGGCTGGGCGCCCCCCTTGCCTCTGGTGGTTTGCACAGCTCCCTGGGGCCCTTGAGCTGCCCACCCTGGCCATTTGGGAAAGTTCAGAGGCTGTGCAGCTGCCTTTCCATGCCCTTCGTTTTTTTTGTTTGTTTGTTTGTTTGTTTGTTTTTGAGACAGTCTCGCTCTGTCGCCAGACTGGAGTGCAGTGGCACGATCTAGGCTCACTGCTTCCTCTGCCTCCAGGGTTCAAGCAGTTCTCCTGCCTCAGCTTCCTGAGTAGCTGGGATTACAGGCATGGCCACCACACCCAGCTAATTTTTGTATTTTTAGTAGAGATGGGGTGTTGCCATGTTGGCCAGGATAGTCTTGATCTCCTGACCTTGTGATCCGCCCCCCTCGGCCTCCCAAAGTGCTGGGATTATAGCCGTGAGCCATCCCATGCCCAGCCCCATGCCCTTCCTTTCTTAGGAAACGGCTTGTGTGGGATGCAGCCCTCCCAGGCAGCCTTGAGCCTCAGCTTCTGACCAAACGCACCAGACCTGGTACTACCCAGCCCCAGTGGCCAGATGCAAGAGTGTAAGGACCATTGTTTCCGGCTCTGCCCAGGGCCACAGCTCTGGGATCACACACTCCCAAGCTTGGGGACTGCTCTTGGTCCCTGCTTTACAGGCCCAGGTGGGGCACAGGTCAGGCCTCCTGAGGACCTCTGCACTGTGGGGCCCCTATCCCTGTAACTCATCCCACCTCTGGTTCCACAGCAGCTCCCAGGAAGCTGCCACACATTCCAGCGGCTGCCCTAAGCCCCACTGAGCCCACATTCTTGGGGTTCTGCCACTGCCCCATGGTGGTAGCCTGGCCAGACCTAGGAGACTCCCTGCCACTGGATGTGGCCCAGACATTTCTGGGCAGGGCCCCCGAGGCCAGGTTGGAGCAGATGCCAAGTCTTCCTTCCAGCTGGGCTTAGAGCTCTTCCCTGCAGCATGCTCCCTTCATCAGCTGCTCTCTTCTGCTTCTAGCTTTATGTCAAAAGTTAAAAATGTGTTAATTCAAAGTACCTAGTACAAGGCTAAAAACAATGAGCTCTCAGTGACTGTTAGATGGCTCTAGACCCCCTATTCCGAGATGCCTGGCAGGGGCCAGCCCTGACTCCCAGGTCATACAGCCCCTGGAGGAGGAAGGTGCCCCCAGCAGGGGCTGGCACAGGTGCTGGTTGTCAGTACCAGTCTGGGCAGGCTGCCAGGCCGGCAGGGTGGGTGGGCACAGGCTCTGTAGGGAGCTACACTGGGACTGGTGAAGGAGCCAGGATGAGGGGCTGGAGCCAAGGTGTGGTACTCTGGGCAACCAGCTGTCAGCACCTCCTCCCATGGCAACCCCACTGTTGACTGGCGTGTCCTGCATTCACCCCTATTCCTGCCCCACCCACCATTGGAAAGGGCCTGGTCGGGAGTTCTACAGACCTCTGTGGCCACTTGATGGGACCCGGAACTAGGCAAGCCCTGAGACGGCAGTGGAAAACCTCGCCCTGTGCTGTGTGGGGCTCAGCCCTTTCTGAGAGAAGCCAGCGGCCTGACTGCCCACCCCCAGCACTTCCCACAACGCAGGACCCCCACTCACCAGCCTGTGTTGAGGGCGCTTCACCCTGCTGGGGTCTGCCGCTGCCCCCGCCCCTGTCCCATCCCGGGCCCCAGGGCCCCATGACTGCAGCAGCCGCTCTTCTGACCGCAGATCCCGCCTTTCTGGGCTGTAGTAAGTGGTGGCTGTGTCTCCCACCTGGTGGGAAGGTAGCAGGGAGGATGGGGAAAATGCCAGCCCTGGGAGGAGGTCTCTACAGGAGTCCTTGGGAGGGCGGGGCTGGTGGGTGATGAATGGGGCTGCTGGACACGGGAGATGGCTGGACAGAGAACAGGACACAGGCGGGAGAGAGTTCAAACCATTTACTAAGTAGATTCTTAGCCTTCCCACTCCCGCCCACTCTCAAGCTCCGGTGCCCACAAGCCTTGCCTGGGGAGATGTTGGAGTGAGACCAGGAGGTCCAGGCCAAGTAACTGGCCCCTGGGCTCGGGCCCTGCTGATGGGGTAAAGACCAGCTGTACACATCTCTCCGGTGGGGTCCCTGGGCTCTTCATCCGCCCCTCCGAAGTCAGCAGGAGCCTCTGGGAAGTAAGGCAACAGCCAAGACCCCCAGCGTCTTGGAGGGGAAGCGGCATCCTCAGTCTGACACCCGCTCTGCCTGTGGAAACAGCGCCGCGCACAGAAAAGGAAACTGTCCGAGTCCGTCTGTTAAGGGCAGGGCCCGGCTGGTGGCAGGAGAGGGTCAGCTGCGGGCGCAGGCAGGAGCCCATCCAGGAACCGCGTCGGGGTACAGAGCCGGACGTTCCGCGGTGCCTGCGCGCGGCGCTACCTGGCGGAAGCCGCCTGTCCATGCGGGGCTCCCCAGGCTCATCCAACGCCTCGCAGGCGAAGCTGGCAGGAGGGCCCCCGCCGTGCCCAGCGCCCTCAGACGTAGTTCTTCTTGTCGTAGTCGCCGGTGGCCGTGGGCCGCCGCGGCGCCGAATACTTCACGGGGAAGCTGAGGTCGGGACGGCTGGTGCAGACCCAGGCGCCGCAGCACAAGAGGCCGCCGCCCACCATGAGCAGCGCGGTGGCCGCCCAGCCGATATACAGCGCTGCGCCCAGCTCGTACTTCTGCGACACGGGCACAGACGGATCGTAGAACTCGCGGACGACAATGTTGGCGAACCAGCAGAGTGGCACGAGCGCAAGCAGCCCGCAAAGCAGGTAAAGCACGCCTCCCGTGAGGGCCACACGCGCCTTGGCCGGGCCCGGGGCCACGCAGGTGGTGCACTGCGCTCCCGCCAGGGTCACGAAGAGCGCAACGAACGCCAACAGCACGGCGCCCACGGTGAGCGCCCGCGCTGCCTGCACCTCGGTGCTCAGAGCCAGCACCGAGTCGTACACCTTGCACTGCATGTGCCCCGTGCTCTGCACCACGCACGACATCCACAGCCCCTTCCAGGTGGTCTGCGCCGTCACGATGTTGTGGTCCAGGAAGGCAGTCACCTGCCACATGGGCAGCCCGCAAGCCAGGATCAGACCCCCCCAGCCCACCAGGCACAGCACCAGGCCCAGGATCTCCAACGCTGCGGACCCCATGGCTAGAGGAGAGACACGAGCCCGACGGCCCCCCAGAACCCCCAAGGCCGTGCTGCGCGGCGCCCTGGGCGGGCCCTAGTGCCTTTGCGCCCGCGCTCCCGGCTCTCGGCCCCAGTCCGTTTGCCCTGCGGGTCTGTCGCACCTTCTAGGTCTGCCAACTCCTGCCGGGGGTACCCTCTTTGAAGGTTCGGGGGCGGATTCTGTCCCCCGGGCCCGGCCCCCCGGCCCGAAGCAGCCAATCCGTGCGCGGGCCGTCGTCCCGCAGCCAATCACAGAGCCCCTGGCAGCTGAAGTTAGGAAAACAACGGCTCTTGGGGGGTAGCTGAGGGCGCGGGACGGCTCCCCGCCCGGCCGCCGCCCCCAGCCCCACCCGTGGTTATCCTAGTCGCGGCCAAGAGCGTTCTGGGCTGGCCTAGGGCCCGCTTCTTGAGCCGCCTCCCTGCGTGTTCCGGCCACGTCACTTCAGAAGGCGCTTGACCCCCAGCCTGCACCACCCGGTCCACTCCCACATCCCCTACTGAGCCCAGTGGTCTCTTCCACCGGAGCCAGCTCCACTCCACTGACCGGGGTTTGCAGGAGCCGCCACCCCCCAACCCCTGTCACAGCCGTAGAGGCCCTTGTAGGGGGTGTCTCCAGAAAGCCCGCCCCGGAGTCCAAGCCCCACCCAGGCCCTTTCCCGCACTCTCTCTCCAGCCCCGCTCTGAGTCCCGGCACTGTCTCTCTCACCCCATGGCAAACGGAGACGCCAGGCAGCCATATGGAGGTCAGGCCCAGGCTCCAGCCTCACCCCCTCCATGCCACTCACTGCCTCTCTGGAGCCTGAGTCTCTGGCACAAAGCGGTGGCACAGGGGCTTTCCCCCTGCCTGGCGACCCCCACTCTCCCAAGCTGCAGGGGCTTCCCAGACCTCTCAATCTTCATAGGGGCTGCTCCTCTTCCTGCGGTACTGCCTGCACCCCATCCTTGGGGGCCCAGCTCAGGTGACACCACTTCAGGAAGTTCTCAGTGACCCAGCACACTGAGTGTATACCCAGGGGCAGTGGTGGCCCCAGGCCTAGCAGCCTGCTCTGGCCTTCAGACAGGAGAGACAAAGGGACACGGAGGGGCTGTGCCCTGCCCTCCCACCAGTGGTGATGGTGTCCCTGGCACCCCAGCCCCCAGGCCACCCTCCGGAAGCCAACTTGGAGTTTCCTGGCCAGGAGGAAGAGCCCCCATCCTTACTGGGGGAGGGCGGCGCGGGATTTCCGGGCATTCTTCTGCACAATGGCCCAGCCATTTCTCGAAAGGTCCACTGGGGTGGACACTCCGGGCCCCCTGAGGCTCAGGTGGGGGCACAAGGCTCCAAAACCCACAGTCCCATGGGGACACCGGCCCCTTTCTAGCAGTTCTTTCTCCAATCTCTGTCGGCCCCTTTGTTTCCAGTAAAGTTTGAACTCCAGGCCCTGGACTGAAGCCACTGGGTGCCCAGTTCTTTTATCTGGTCTGTGCTCAGTTCCATTGGACAGGACCCTCCATGGAAAAAGCATGGCACTGAGGCTGGTCACGGATGTGGGAGCTTTGATGACTTTCTGCCTCCTGGGGCCTGGTTCCCTTCTCCCCCTTCAGATGGCTCTGAGATGGTAAATGAGGTAAGGCCAGCATCTGGCTTACCTAGTGTGGGGAGGCTCTGAAGGCAAGTGTGCCCAGCCCTGAGGCTGGAGGGAAATCGTTTGCTCAGCCCCACGTGGCCTCTCCCCACCAGGTGTGGCTCTGAGGACCACTGCCTTCTCCCAGCTATCACTTTAGTCACTGCATCCCTCCTGCTGAAGACCCATGGGCCACGCCCCTTCTTCTACAGACCCTCCTAGACATCTCCTCTGTGTACTCCAGGGGTCCAGCTGACCCACCCACCCTCTCACTCTTACTACCCCCTAGCCCAAGCCCAGGGACCTTCCCCGGATCCCCCTACTCCCAGCCGTTCCATGCCACCATCTTCCTGGGATGACTGCTGTGGCCTCCTCAGCTCCTCAGGAACCTGCCCTTGCCCAGCTAGGCCACCCCAGCAGGCCCGTCTCCTGGGCCTCACCCTACCTAAGACCCTCCATGGCTCACATTGCCCATGGACAAAGAGCCGACCCCTAGAGCAGCTGGACTGATGTGTACCTGCATGTGCTAGGACTGGCCAGTCCAGTCACCAGGCGTGGCGAGGCCCTGAGCACACACTCTGCCCCAGCAGACTCACCTGCCTATGGGCCTCACGTGGGCCGTCTCTTACCTTGGCCTCTTCTGCCTGCGGTGTGGGTCTGTCAGGTTGCGTCCTGCTCATCTTCTTTTTTTTTTTTTTTTTTGTTGTTGTTGAGACAGAGTCTCGCTTTGTCGCCCAAACTGGAGTGCAGTGGCCGGATCTCAGCTAACTGCAAGCTCCGCCTCCCGGGTTCACGCCATTCTCCTGCCTCAGCCTCCTGAGTAGCTGGGACTACAGACGCCCGCCACCTCGCCCGGCTAGTTTTTTGTATTTTTTTTAGTAGAGACGGGGTTTCACCGTGTTAGCCAGGATGGTGTCGATCTCCTGACCTCGTGATCCGCCCGTCTTGGCCTCCCAAAGTGCTGGGATTACAGGCTTGAGCCACCGCGCCCGGCCTGCTCATCTAAGTTGTGTTGCCAAGATCACTTCCAGGAACACCTTGCTGCACCGTCCCCCAGCATTGCTTTTAGAGGCTTGAGCTGGACCTGTCCATTTGCTTGTTGATTTTCCCACCCGGTATCCAGGAATAACCTCCACAGGGCGGCTGTCTTCGTGTTTCTGTTCTGCACAGGAGGCTGCCTGTCGCCCTCTAGCCAGCTTGGGGCTGCAGCCAGCCCAAGGCTCTCCCTTCTCACCTGGCTGCCTGTTTTTCTTCTCTCCTAGCTGGCACCCTAGGGTGGCCCCAGGAAGCTCACGCTTCCTTGGCGGCAGCCTCACAGCATCACAGGGACATGGCAGAGGAATCTCAGGCTTCACCTTTCACAGTCTGATTTCTATCCTGTTGGTCGAGGCCCCAGGCTGCAGTGGAACCAGTGCCAATGCAGAGAGACCCAGAGAGGGCCGCAGGGGGCTGACACTACCCCGGACAAACCCACCTCAGATGGAGGCTGGCCTCTGAGTGGCTCAGGCCAGACTCCAGTGGGGCATGAGGGTGCACCCACTTTTCCTGCCACTGATGGAGGGTCTGCCCACCTACTGTGTGGCAAGCACTGTCTCTAGGCAGAGCACACAGCACAGGCAGCTCCTGCCCATAAAGAGCTGACAGGAACCTATCAACCAAGAACTGGGCAGGAAAGACAGTGGTGAAGACCTCTCTGAAGAGGTGACATTTCACAGGGATCCGGGGAATAAGTTCCAGCCAGAGCAGAAGCAATAGCCAGTGCAAGATCCCAGAGGTGGGAAGGGGCTGGGCATCCAAGGGACAGAAGTGACCTTATGTCCAGAGTGCCACGGTGGTCCAGAGCCTGCAGGTAGAGATCGGAGGTGTCCTGTTCAGGCAGGGACACAAACCCCTGATCTCTGGCGAAGGGCCCTTGGGGCAGAGCGCTGGCCAAGGCCACCTGCTCACCCCAGCCATTGTTCTGCTTTCCCAGGGGAAGTACGGCAGGATCTCATTAATTGTGTGTGAGAAAAGCCTGAGTCTGCAGAAAAGCCAAGTTTATCTTAAGCAGCTGCTGGCTGACCCTGCCCCAGGGTAATCCGGTGACCTTCCAAGGATAAGCTAAATTTAGGCTCAAGATTCCTGGGGATTTGGGTTTGGGAAGCTCCTAGTTAACAGATTTGATTTCAGGGGAAGTGAAGAACAGCGTTTCTTCTATCTTTCAGTTTTGAAACAGTTAAGGATGTGTCCTTCCATTTCCGCAAAAGTTTGCAGAGCCTCTAAGCACAGAGTGTGGCCTGGTGCCCTTTCTTGACACAAGTCAGTACTCCTGCAGACTGAGAGCAGCAGCTGGGGTCCTCGTGAGTCACTGACCGCTGGCACCAGGTGCCCGAGACACCCTGTGTGGGGCCCCTGGGCGGCTGTGACAATGTGAGCAGCATCCAGATTGGACAGTGCTAGACTCGGTGGTTTTGCTGGCATTGTTGTTACTCTTTGTGGTTAAGCGCAGGCATGGAGTCAGATTTTCCCCCACAAGCAAGAAACTGTCTGGACTAGTGAGGTGGCCTCTCTGCCTTAGTTCCTTACTGGTAACAAAGCCCCCCATGGTGGAGGCCGCGAGGCTGCAGGGGAGGCCGATGCCAGTCCCAGTTCTCTTCTTCCATTCCTGAGTGCCATCCACCTGGGCTCCCTGGGCCCTCACAGCTCATCCAACCTCAGACCTGCCCCTCAGAGTAGGCATCGCTGGCTGTTAGTCAGAATTGGAGGTGATTGCGGCTTTAACTTCCCCAGCGGGTAAGGGAGTTGGGGGCAGGGAGCTCTGGTACGATCCACGATCCACGAAGGGTCAAGGGGTCTATAGAATGGCGAGCCAGGCCGGGTGCAGTGGCTCACACCTGTAATTCCAGCACTTCAGGAGGCCGAGGTGGGTGGATCACTTGAGGTCAAGAGTTTCAGACCAGCCTGGCCAACATGGTGAAACCCCATCTCTACTAAAAATACAAAAATTAGCTGGGTGTGGTGGTGTGCACCTGTAATCCCAATTACTCAGGTGGCTGAGGGAGAATCTCTTGAACCTGGGAGGCAGAGGTTTCAGTGAGCCGAGATCATGCCATTGCACTCCATGCTGGGCAACACAGCGAGACTCCGTCTCAAAAAAAAAAAACCAAAAAAAAAGGCCACCAAAGTACATCATAAACCAAATTTCGTACAACTAGTGCTAAAGAGAAACTCTTAAAAGCATGGAGAGGAAAAAGACACATTGTGTGCAGAGGAATCAAGAAAGAGATTTCTTATTGGAAACAATGCAAGCAAGAAGATAGTATAGCAATATCTTTAAAGTACTGCAAGAAAAAAATCCCTGTAACGTAAAATTTTTTCTTTTCTTTTTTTTTTTTTTAAAGACAGGATTTCACTTTGTCACCTAGGCTGCAGTGCAGTGGCACAAACATGGCTCGCTGCAGCCTTAGCCTCCAGGTTCAAGTGATCCTCCCACTTCAGCTGCCCAAGCACCCAAATAGCTAGGACTACAGGCGTGCACCACCACACCCAGCTAATTTATTTTATTTTATTTCATTTTATTTTTATTTTTTAAATTTTTTGTAGAGATGGGGTTTCACCATGTTGTGCAGGCTGGTCTTAAACTCCTGAACTCAAGTGATCCATTCGCCAATCCCAGTGCTGGGATTACAGCATGAGCCACCATGCCCAGCCTTAACCTAAATTCTACACTCACCAAAAATATATTTCAAAAATGAAGGCAATACCACGTCCATGAATGAGCCTTAAAAAAATAAATGAAGGCAGCCGGGTATGGTGGCTCATGCTTGTAATCCCAGCACTTTGGGAGACTGAGGCTGGCGGATCACCTGAGGTCAGGAGTTTGAGACCAGCCTGGCCAACATGGTGAAATCCTGTCTCTACTAAAAATACAAAAATTAGCTGGGTGTGGTGGCGGGCGCCGGTAATCCCAGCTACTTGAGAGGCTGAAGCAGGAGAATCGCTTGAACCCAGGAGACAGAGGTTGCAATGAACTGAGATCGTGCCACTGCACTCCAGCTGGCATGACAGAGCAAGACTCCATCTCAAAAAACAAAGACAAAATAGACTTCTGCTTCCTAGAAGACAGATAAACATGTTTCCCTATTCCTTCCACAAATAAAAACCCTAAATGTTATAAATAAAGCAAACATAAGGAGATTCTAAGTGTTATAAAGAAGGCAGAGAAGCTAGAGACTTAGAGCTAAGGATGAAATGGTGGTGTTTCTCTGGGTTGTCTTTTTGTTTTTTATTCTTACTTTATTTATTTCAGAAACAGGTCTCATTCTGTCACGCAGGCTGGAGTGCAGGGACACAACCATAGCGCACTGCAACTTTGAACTCCTAGGCTCAAGTGATACTCCCACCTCAGCCTCCCAAGTAGCTGGGACTACAGGTATGCACCACCACCCAGCTAATATTTTTTAAAAATTTTTGTAGAGACAGTCTTGCTATGTTGCTCAGGCTGATCTTGTAACTCCTGGTCTCAAGGGATCCTCCTGCCTCAGCCTCCCAAAGCACGGGGGTGACAGGCATGAGCCACCATGCCCAGCCTCCTAGGTTATCTTTTTGATTCATGTATCCCAAACTGCATACAGAGGGGCTGGACACCCAGAAACACCAATGGGTACAGGCACAAAATAAGTCCCAAGCAAAGCCTGTTCTGTCTAGCCAAAAGATCAGGACAAAGACTAGCAAAACAAAAATATTTCAGACAATAACCACTGTACTCAAGCCAAACTACTACAGAAAAAACTGTGGCCCCAACCCTGCCCTCAATAGCAAAGACCAGTGGGGAGCCTAGACTCCTACCCTTGCCAGGCTGTAAGAGATGCTCCAGCCTCCTACTGGGGTGTTTGGAAGAGGTCAAGGAGGACTTGAGTGGAAATAGGTCCCCCTCCCTGACCACGGTGTCAGTGGAGACCACATGGGGATCCTGGACTTCCACTCCTAACATGGTAGTAAGGGCCCCCTCCAGGTCTTCACTATGGTACTGTCAGAGGAACCTAGCAGAGGGTAAGGACCTTCATCATTTTCCAGAGGTGATGAGGCTCTCCCCGCCCACACATGGTGCCAGTGGAGGCCACTTGGGGATCAGCAGCAGGCATTCCCCCCATCCATGCCTGGGGTATCACAGGAGGCTGAGTGGGGAGCAGGAACTCCCAGCCCCACCAAGCAGTCACAGGGATCCCTGTGGCCCCAGGTGTCAATGGAGGTAGGGTGGAGAACGTGGACTTCCACCTCCACCTGGCAATAAAGTGTCCCCTGTCACTGCCAGAATGGTGTCAGAGGAAGCCCTTGCTAAAACACAAGATTTAAATAAGATCCACAGTCTTTCTTTTTTTTTTTTTTTTTTTTTTTGAGACGGAGTCTCACTCTGTCACCCAGGCTAGAGTGCAATGGCACCATCTTGGCTTACTGCAAGCTCCACCTCCCGGGTTCAAGCCATTCTCCTGCCTCGGCCTCCACAGTAGCTGGGACTGCAGGCACCCGCCACCACACCTACAAAAAAGGCTAAATTTTTGTATTTTTAGTGGAGACGGAGTTTCACTGTGTTAGCCAGGATGGTCTCGATCTCCTGACCTCGTGATCCGCCCTCCTCGGCCTCCCAAAGGTCTGGGATTACAGGCGTGAGCCACTGCGCCCAGCTGATTCACAGTCTTATAATAACCAAATTATCCAAGTTCTGATTGAAAATAAGTCATCAGGCCCAGCAGGGTGGCTCATGCCTGTAATCCCAGCAGTTTGGGAGGCCAAGGCGGGCGGATCACGAAGTCCAGAGATCAAGACCATCCTGGCCAACACGGTGGAACCCCGTCTCTACTAAAAATTCAAACAAATTAGCTGGGCGTGATGGCAGGCGCCTGTAGTCCCAGCTACTCTGGAGGCTGAGGCGGGATAATTGCTTGAACCCGGGAGGCAGAGGCTACAGTAAGCCAAGATCATGCCACTGCACTCCAGCCTGGGCAACAAACCAAGACTCTATCTCAAAAAAAA
>NW_012103043.1:652166-654116 GCF_000951045.1 Mandrillus leucophaeus
AGGCATGAGAATCACTTGAGCCTGGGAGGCAGAGGTTGCAGTGAGCTGAGATCGTGCCATAGCACTCCTGGGCAACACAGCAAGATCCTGCAAAAAAAAAAAAAAAAAAAAAAAAAGACAATCAACAGACATAAAGATGGAGATGTCACAGATGTGAGAATTAATTCAGATTTCAAAGCAGACATGATAAAAATACTTCAGTGAGTGACTACAGATATGCTTGAAACAAATGAAAATATAGGAAGTCTTAGAAAGAAATAAGAACTACATAGAAATTTTAGAACTAGGCCAGTCATGGTGGCTCATGCCTGTAATCCTAGCACTTTGGGAGGGCGAGGCAGGTGGATTGCATGAGTTCAGGAGTTAGAGACCAGCCTTGGCAACATGGTGAAACTCTGTGTCTACTAAAATACAAAAAAATTAGCTGGGTGTGGTGGCAGGCACCTGTAATCCCAGCTACTCGGGAGGCTGAGACAAGAGAATTTCTAGAACCCAGGAGACGGAGGTTGCAGTGAGCCGAGATCGCACCACTGTACTGCAGCATGGGCAACACAGCGAGACTCTGTCTCTGAAAAAAAAAAAAGAAAGAAATTTTAGAACTAAAATATAGTAACCAAAATTTAAAAAGGTCATTGGATATCAGCTGGACAGCAACATGGAAGGGACAGAGGAAACTACTGGTGAATTGGAAGCTGAAACAATGCAATTATCCCATCTCGACCAGCCACAGTGGCTCACACCTATAATCCTAGCACTTTGGGAGGCTGAGGCAGGAGGATTACTTTAGGCCAGGAGTTAAAGACCAACTGGCCAACATAGTGAGACCCTGTCTCTATTAAAAAAAAATTTTTTTAACCCAATTATCTCATCTGAACAAGACAGAGAAAATTCATTGAAAAAATAAGAATAAACAAAGGCTCCAAAAATATGAGATCATAACAAAAGACCTAACATCCATGTCATGAGAGTGCCCAAAGGAGAGGAGAAAGGGAGTGGGGTTAACAAAGTACTCAAAGAAATAATAGCTGGAAATTTCCTGAATTTAGCAAAAAGAAAAAAAAAGAGCGCGAGAGAGAAAAAAAAACACTACAGATTCAAGAAGTTAAGTGAGGCCAGGTGTGGTGGTTCACACCTTTGAGGGCCAAGATGGGAGGACCGCTTGAGTCCAGGAGTTCACAACCAGCCTGGGCAACATGAGACCCCTGTCGAGAGAGAGAGAGAGAGAGGAGAAAAGTCAAACTGAACCTCAAACATGATAAACTTAAAGAGATCCACACTAAAACATCTTTTTTTTTTTTTGGAGACAGATTCTTGCTCTGTCCCCCAGGTTGGAATGCAGTGGCACAATTTTGGCTCACTCCAAACCCTCCCTCCCAGGTTCAAGAAATTCTCCTGCCTCAGCCTCCCAAGTAGCTGGGACTACAGGCGCCCACCACCACACCCGGCAAAATTTTTTTTTTTTTTTTCTGTATTTTTAGTAGAGCCGGGGTTTCACCGTGTTAGCCAGGATGGTCTTGATCTCCTGACCTCGGGATCCGCCCGTCTCGACCTCGAAAGTGCTGGGATTACAGGCGTGAGCCATCACGCCCAGCCTAATTTTTTTTTGTATTTCAGTAGAGACAGGATTTCACCGTATTACCCAGGCTGGTCTCGAACTCCTGAGCTCAGGCAATCTGGCTGCACTCGGCCTCCCAAAGTGCTAGGATTACAGGCGGGAGCCACCGCGCCAGGCTCAAAACATCTTAATTGAACTTCTGAAACCTAAAGACAATTCAGCTAGAGAGAAAAACGATACCTCACCTATCCGGGAAGAAAATGAATCAAATGACAGAGAATTTCTCTTCAGAAACCAGGGAGGCCGGGCACGGTGGCTCACGCCTGTAATCCCAGCACTTTGGGAGGCCGAGACGGGCGGATCACGAGGTCAGGAGATCGAGACCATCCTGGCTA
>NW_012103043.1:658466-659450 GCF_000951045.1 Mandrillus leucophaeus
TATTTATTGAGATGGAGTCTCGCTCTGTTGCCCAGGCTGCAGTGCAATGGTGCAATCTCAGCTCACTGCAACCTCTGCCTCCTGGGTTCAAGCAATTCTCCCACCTCAGCCTCCCAAGTAGCTGGGACTACAGGCGCCCACCACCATGCCTGGCTAATTTTTTCATTTTTAGTAGCAACAGGGTTTCACTATGTTGGCCAGGTTGGTCTCGAACTCCTGACCTCAGGTGATCGGCCTGCCTCAGCCTTCCAAAGTGCTGGGATTACAGGCATGAGCCACCATGCCCAGCTGGGAGGTCAGGTTTTTACACTTCATTCCAAATGATAAAATGTCGACACCTGGAAACTTTGATTATATAATATACATTATATATATATTTATCCTACAGCAACCACTAAAAAGCTACACAAAGGTATCAAGAAGAAAAAAAAAATCACAAATGCTGGTGAGGTTGCAGAGGAAAGAGAACTCTTATACACTCTTCGTGGGAAAGTGCACACATCTGGTCCCATAAACTAGCCCAGCCACAATAGAGAACAGCACAGAGGGTCCTCATAAAAACCACACATAGACATACCATACCATCTAGCAACTGCATGACTGGGCGTTAATCCAGAGGAAGGAAATCCTTGATCAAAGACACATCTGCACCCTTATGTTTACCGCAGCACTATTCACTAGCCAGGACAGGGAATCAACCTAGGTGTTCTTACAGTAGAGGAATGGATAAAGAAAAGATGGTACATATACACAACAGAATACTATTCAGCCATTAAAAAAAAAGAAATCCTGCCATTCATGGCAACATAAATGGAACTGGAGAACACTATAAGTGAAATGAGCCCGGAACAGAAAGGTTATTTATTTATTTATTTTTCATTTATTTATTTATTTATTGAGATGGAGTCTCGCTCTGTTGCCCAGGCTGCAGTGCAATGGTGCAATCTCAGCTCACTGCAACCTCTGCCTCCTGGGTTCAAGCAA
>NW_012103043.1:661875-672133 GCF_000951045.1 Mandrillus leucophaeus
TTTTTTAGATGGAGTCTTGCTCCGTTGCCCAGGCTGGAGTACAGTGGCTCAGTTCACTGCAACCTGCACCTCCTGGGTTCACGCAATTCTCCTGTCTCAGCCTCCCAAGTAGCTGGGATTACAGACGCCCGCAACCATGCGTGGCTAATTTTCGTATTTTTAGTACAGACAGGGTTTCGCCATGTTGGCCAGGCTGGTCTCGAACTCCTGACTTCATGTGATCCACCTGCTTCGGCCTCCCAAAGTGGTGGGATTACAGGCGTCAGCCACGGTGCCTGGCCATATCAAATGTTTAAAAAAGAACTAGCACCAATCAATTTCAAACTCTCTTACCAAAAAAAAAAAAAAAAGAGAGAGAGAGAGAGGGAACTCACTTCATTCTATGAAACCAATATTACTTTGATACCAAAAGTAAAGCAAAAAAAAAAAAAAGAAGAAACTACAGACCAATATCCCACATGAATATAGATGCAAACATTCTTAATAATATTTTATAAAATAAATTCAGCAATATATAAAAATAATTATACACCATGATCAAGTGGGATTTATTCCTAGAATACAAGCTTGGTTCAACTTCCAAAGATCAATCAACGTTTACCAGTGTAAGTTAAAGAAGAAAAATCACACGATTATATTAATTGACACGAAGTATTTGATGAAATTCAACACCCATTCATGATAAAAGCTATTGGTAACTAGTAACAGAAACTTCTTCAACTTGATAAACAGTGTCTACAAAAAACCTACAGCTAAAATTATACTTAATAGTGGAAAGTTGAATACTTTTCTCTGAAAATTAGGGACAAGGCAAAAATTTTGCTTTCGCCACTCTTACTCAGTATAGTGCTGGAAGTTCCAGACATTACAGAAAGGGGAGAAAAGGAAAGGAAAGAGATTGAGATCAGAAAGGAAAAACTAAAGCTGTTTCTGTTTGCAGATGCCATAATTGTCTATGTATCAATTCCCATGGAATCTTTTAAAAAGCCTTAGAGTTTAGCAAGATACAAGGATTCAAGATAAACATACAAAAATCAATTGCTATTTCTATATACTAGCAATGAGCACATGAAAACCAAAATAAAAAATATCATTTGCAATCACGCAAAAAATGAACTAGGTGTAAATCTAACCAAATACAGGTTTGTACTGGTAAGGACTTACATGCTGAAAACTACAAAACTCTGGTGAAAGAAATTTCAAGATATAAATAAATAGAGAGACATGGTCTGTTAATGGACTGGAAAACTCAACATGGTAAAGATGTGAATAGTTCAATTCCTTTCAAAATTCTAGAAAGATTTCTTGGCCAGGCACAGTGCCTCATGCCTGTAATCCCAGCACTTTGGGAGGCTGAGGAGGGTGGATCACGAGGTCAGGAGATGGAGACCACCCTGGCTAACATGGTGAAACCCCATTTCTAGTAAAAATACAAAAATCAGCTGGGCACAGTGGTGTGTGCCTGTAATCCCAGCTACTGGGGAGGCTGAGGCAGGAGAATCACTTGAACCTGTGAGGTGGAGCTTGCAGTGAGCCGAGGTCGCGCCACTGTACTCCAGCCTGGGCAGCAGAGCGAGACTCTGTCTCAAAAAAAAAAAAAGGAAAAAGAAAGATTTCTTATAGATATAGGCAAGATTATTCTAAAATTTATAAGATAAAGCAAAAGAATTAAAAGAGTTAAAACAATTCCAAAAAAGAAGAATAAAGTGGGAAGAGTCACTCTACCAAATTTCAAGATTTGTGTAGATTGTTTGGCATTGGTGGAGGGATAGATACATTCATTCAGTGAAACAGCCTAGAGAACCCAGAAACAGCCCCACACAAAAGTATAACCAGCTGATTTTTTTTTTTTTTTTTTTTTTTTTTTTTTTTTTTTAAGTCTCGCTCTGTCGCCCAGGCTGGAGTGCAGTGGCCGGATCTCAGCTCACTGCAAGCTCCGCCTCCCGGGTTCACGCCATTCTCCTGCCTCAGCCTCCCGAGTAGCTGGGACTACAGGCGGCCGCCACCTCGCCCAGCTAGTTTTTTGTATTTTTTAGTAGAGACGGGGTTTCACCGTGTCAGCCAGGATGGTCTCGATCTCCTGACCTCGTGATCCACCCGTCTCGGCCTCCCAAAGTGCTGGGATTACAGGCTTGAGCCACTTACAGGCTTGAGCCACCGCGCCCGGCCACCAGCTGATTTTTGACAAGCACGTAAAAGCAATTCAATGATACAAAGGAAACCAGAAACTCAGACAGACATTTGTACCTCCATGTTCATAGCAGCATCATTCACGACATTCCAAAGGTGGAAAAACCCAAATGTTCATCAGTGAATGACGAGATAAACAAATAACCAAACCTAAAAGTGGCATACCCATACAATGGAACTTTATTCAGCCTTAAAAAGAAAGAAGATTCCAGTACATGCCACAACATAGATGAACCTTAAAGACATGACACCAGGTGAAATAAACCAAATGCAAAAGGACAAATACTGTATGATTCCATTGATATGAGGAGGGTCCTGGAATAGTCAAGTTCATAGAGACAGGAAGTGGAATGGGGATTGCCAGGGGTGGGGTGGGGTGGGGCAGAGTACAAAATAGGGCTTTTCTGTATCTATTGAAATTTTGTTGTTGGTGTTGTTTTATTCTGTTAACGTCGTGATTCACACTACGTAATTTTATACCAAACTTGTATTTTTGCGATAAATCCAACTCTTAGTCATGATGAAATTTTTTTTTTTTTTTTTTTTTTTGAGACGGAGTCTCGCTGTCGCCCAGGCTGGAACCATCTCGGTTCACTGCAACCTCCACCTCTTGGGTTCAAGAGATTCTCCTGCCTCAGCCTCCCTAGTAGATGGGATTACAGGTGCCTGCCACCATGCCCGGCTAAGTTTTGTATTTTTAGTAGAGACGAGATGGGGTTTCACCATATTGGTCAGGCTGGTCTCGATCTCCTGACCTCAAGTGATCTGCCCGCCTCGGCCTCCCAAAGTGTTGGGATTACAGGCATGAGCCACTGCGCCCGGCCGTGTGTGTGTTTTTTATTCCCTGCTTTCCCTCCTGCCTGTTTGGCACTTACAACTACTGTGCCTATTTCATGGTTGCCCTCCAAAGTTAATGTCTGAGGTTAGTGTTTTTCCCTCCTCCCATTCCAGTGGGTATTCTCCCGATACCAGAGCCTTAGCATGTGTCATCTGTTACCAGCTCACATGCTGTTGTTGCCCAGCGCACGTGCTGGGTGTGACTGGTGTGCAGAGTGCAACAGGAGGGCTGGAAGAAGGTCCCCGACCTCCCTGCCCTCTCAGACTGTGGCCGCACCCAGCTTGCCAGACGGAGAGCCCAGGAGCAGGAAGCTGGTGTAAACACGGGGCGGGCACCCACACTGTTCCCAGGAGCCAGTCCTTAGATCCTATCTGGCTCTCACTCTGCCTTTGTCAAGCCCTCAGGACTTGGCACCCAGGCCTGGCCTGGGTGGGCGTTTGTCCAAACAAGAAGTGAGCCAGAGCTGGACATCCAGGACCAGAGCAGACCATGCAGAGGGCATGGGGACACTCTCCCAGGGCCTGCAGCCCCTCCCGGGGCTGCTCTTGGCAGCCCAGTCACCCTGGCGGATGTGCAGTCCATCTCTGCCCACCCGCACCCCTCGGGGGCTGGCAGGACCTGGGGTGTGCGTGGGCATGCAGGCACATACACATCTAGCCCTTGGCTCTCCTCATTGGCCCCCTTTAGACACTCCTTTCTCTTCATACTTTTACGGAAAAGGCACAAGTGGGGATGTCCTGCCCTGTGACTGGCCTTGGCTGGCCTGGCCCCTGTAGCACACGCTAGTGGAAGGAACGTCCGCGTTGCAGAAGGCGCTGCTGCGGACGGTGGGCTCACCCGTTCTCATTCCACCTGCTTGTGGACCAAGCCTGGGGTGGCAGGGACAGGCCCCACAGACTGAAGTGACAGGGGATGGAGAAGGGCTGGGCAGAGGGGACACAGCCACCTACCTGGCAAGCTAAGAGGTCGGGAGGAGTAGCTGCCCCTTATGTGGGTTTAGAGAAACAAGCAGGAGTTCACCAGGGTGAAGGGAAACGGGAGACCTGGCTAAAAGCAGGAAAAAGTACCAGCGGGAGGGCGGGGGCAATGGGGGAACCCCAGGGAGGGTCAGTTGGGGTGCGGCGCTGGGAGGCCAGCCAGTGCCCTGGAAGAGAGTTTGCAGGACTGAAGCCCAGAGCGTAGGTTGCTGCAAAGTTTCCCAGAAGCGGCTGTTCAACAATAGTCATACGGCCACATCCAGCTGGGAGGAAAGGTGAAATGTGTTTTAGCTGGGTGGCCGCGACTAGCGAAACATGGGGCCTGGAATCTGGCTGGGGCAGGGAGCATCCTTGGCCACATGCTGGGCTCCAGGGGGAAGGCCGGGGGCTTTGGCCAGGGAAGGAGCCCAGGAGAGCAGACAGAACCTGCACGCTCACTCATCTCCCTCCCAGTCCCATGTAATCTAACTGTGAAGACAGTGAAAACTAATAAGCCCACAGTAAGACGGGAAATATTCGAGACTGCCATCAGTTGACCAGAAATTTTGGAAGAGTTTGAATAATTTTTGGAAGAGAGGAAGCAGATAGGATCAGGGCATAGTTAAGAATACCCAGGTAGGAGCCATGGCCCTGAAGGAGCCCCCGGCAAGGGCAAGGATGGCTGCAGGTGCCAGCTTCAGCCCTGAAAGCAGCTTTGTGAGGCAGGCAGAGCAGTTCCCGGGAGGGCGCACCACAGTGGCCGCGGAGGCAGCAAACTGGCTCCGCCGAGCAGCTTTGGGCGAAAGGGCAGGTCCTGCCAGGAAAGAAACCAAGCAGAGTCCATTAAAGGAGGTCTCCTGGTGGTTCTAGAGTGTTGTGGGGGAGGTTACGAACAGGTCTCCCACACACCTAGTGGGAGTGTGAGGTGACACAACCACTTGGAAAATAGTTCCCCAGTATCTCACGAAGCAGAACGTGATAGTGCCTAGCCCATGAGCCAGAAAACAAGGACCTATGAGTGCCAGAGCAGTGGTACAAGAATATTCATGGGAGCATTGTCCTTAATCCCTTAATAGTGCTAACTAGAGTGCACACAAGTGTCCGTCAACAATAGGCTGGATGAATGCATTGTGGTATATCCATACAGTGGAATACGTGCAATGTAGAGCAACGTGCAGCTTGTATGAATTTTATAAAGGTAACAGCGGGTGAGAGGCACAAGCCCCCGAACTGTATGTTGTATGATTCTGTGGCAGATTGTATTTTCCAAAGATGCCACCAAATGTAGAGACATTCAAAGATATCACCCATTGCACATTCTCTTTTTCATTTTAATTTTTAAAAATTGTGGATGGTGGTGATGGCTGTACAATGTGAATGTTGTTATTGCTACTGAACTGCATACTGAAAATGGTTAAGATGAGACCAGGCGCGTTGGCTCATGCCTATAATCCCAGCACTTTGGGAGGCCAAGGCAGGTGGATCACTTGAGGTCAGGAGTTTGAGACTAGCCTGGGCAACTTAGCAAGGCCCTATCTCTACCAAAAACAAACAAACAAACAAAAAACCACTTTTTTTTATTAGCCAGGCGTGGTGGCACATGTCTGTAGTCCCAGGTATTCAGGAGGCTGAGGCAAGAGGATCACTTGAGGCAGGAGGATCACTTGAGCCACGAGGTGAAGGCTGCAGTGAGCTATGATTACGTCATTACACTCCTGAGTGAGATCCTGTGTCTAAAAAAAGAATGTGGTAAAATATACATGACATGCACTTTACTTTTTTTTTTTTTTAAACAGAGTTTTGCTCTGTCGCCCAGGCTGCAGTGCAGTGGCGCGATCTTGGTTCACTACAGCCTCCACCTGCCGGGTTTAAGCAATTCTCCTGCCTCAGCCTCCCTAGTAGCTGGCATTACAGGTGCACACCACCACGCAGAGCTAATTTTGTATTTTTAGTAGAGACGGGATTTCACCATGCTGACCAGGCTGGTCTCAAACTCCTGACCTCAAATGATCCACTTGTGTCGGCCTCCCAAAGTGCTGGGATTACAGGTGTAAGCCATGGCGCCCGGCTTCATCTTAACCATTTTCAGTATGCAGTTCAGTAACAATAGGTACATTCACATTGTTGTACAGCCATCTCCCATCTCCAGAACTCTTTTCATCTTGTAAAACTGATACTCCATACCCGCCAAACACTACCTCCCCAGAACCCTCCTCTTCCCTCCTCCCTGGAGGCAACCATATCTACTCTCTGTCTCTATGAATTTGACTACTCTAGGTACTTCATGTAAGCGGAATCATACATGAGGTATTTGCCCTTTTGTGACTGACTTGTTTCACTAAGCATAATGGCCTCAAAGTTCAAAGTGCATATATTTTGTAGCATGTATCAGTACTTCATGCATTTTTTTTTTTTGACACAGAGTCTCACTCTGTTTCCCAGGCTGGAGTGCAGTGGTGCAGTCTCAGCTCACTGCAACCCCCGCCTCCCAGGTTCAAGCAATTCTTCTGCCTCAGCCTCCCAAGTAGCTGGGACTACAGGCGCTCGCCACCATTCCTGGCATTTTTTTTTTTTTTTTTTCCATAGAGATGAGGTTTCTCCATGTTGGCCAGGTCTCAAACTCCTGACCTCGAGTGATCCACCCACCTTGGCCTCCCAAAGGGCTAGGATGACAGGCGTGAGACACCACACTCAGCCTTTGTTGTTGTTGTTGTTGTTGTTGTTGCGACAGGGTCTGGCTCTGTCACCCAGGCTGGAGTGCAGTGACCTGATCATGTCTCACTACAGCCTCTACCTCCCAGGCTCAAGCAATCCTCCCACCTCAGCCTCCCAAGTAGTTGGCACTACAGGTGCACACCACCAGGCCTTGCTAATTTTTTTGTATTTTTTGTAGAGATAAAGCTTTGCCATGTTACCTGGGCTTGTCTCAAACTACTGGGCTCAAGCATCCACCTGTCTCTGCTTCCCAGAATGCTGGGATTACAGGTGTGAGACACCATGCTCAGCCCTTCATTCCATTTTTTTTTTCAAGACAGAGTTTTACTCTTACATCCAGGCTGAAGTGAAGTGGTGAGATCTCTGCCCACTGCAACATCCTCCCCCCAGGTTCAAGTGATTCTCCTGCCTCAGCCTCCAGAATAGCTGGGATTACAGGCGCCTGTCACCACACCCTGCTAATTTTTGTATTTTTAGTAGAGATGGGATTTTGCCATGTTGGTCAGGCCGGTCTTGAACTTCTGACCTCAGGTGATCCACCCGCCTCAACCTCCCAAAGTACAGGCGTGAGCCACCGCGCCCGGCCCCTTCATTCCTTTTTAAGGCTGAGTAAAATTCCCCTATATGGTTATATTACATTTGTTTATTCATTCATTGACCAAAAGCCCACTTGGGGCCAGGGATGGTAGCTCATGCCTGTAATCTCAACACTTTGAGAGGCCAAGGTGGGAGGACCACTTGAGCCTAGGAATTCAAGACCAGTCTGGGCAACATAGCAAGACCCCATCTCTTAAAAAAAAATTAGCCAGGCATGATGATGCATGCCTGTAGTCCCAGCTACTTGGGAGGCTGAAGTGGGAGGATCACTTGAGCCTGGGAAGTTGAGGCTGCAGTGAGCAGTGATCGCACCACTGCACTTGAGTCTGGGTGACAGAGTGAGACTGCCTCAAAAAATGTTTTAAAAAATACACTTGTATTGGCTGTTGCAAATGATGGTGCCATGAACATGGGTGTACAATCACATGCTGTTCTTATGATACAACGTGGATGTGCTCGCCATGAACATGGGTGTACAATTGCGTGCTGTTCTTATGATACAACGCAGATGCGCTCCCCACCAAAAACTGGGGTCTATATTCCCTCTCCTTGCA
Source organism: Mandrillus leucophaeus (assembly GCF_000951045.1). Taxonomy (NCBI): domain Eukaryota; kingdom Metazoa; phylum Chordata; class Mammalia; order Primates; family Cercopithecidae; genus Mandrillus; species Mandrillus leucophaeus. The sequence continues at coordinate 669,726 of NW_012103043.1, forward strand.
CCTGGGAAGGTTGTGACAGAAATGATGCTATGTGACTTCGAGGTTGGATCATCAGAGGTGACACAGCTTGCTCCTCGTCCTCTTCAGTGGCTCACTCTTGGAGCCCAGTCGCCATGTCATGAGCAACTCAGACCAGACTTACAGGCCACATGTAGATGCTCCAGCTGGCAGCCAGCATCAACTATCAGAAAGAGGGAAAGAGTTTTCCAAGCAACCCCAGCCTCTGTGACTATCTGAGCCAGAAGCACCCAGGGGAGCCCAGTTGACCCCAGAGCCGTGAGAGATGACAGAAATGACTGTTGCTGTTTCAGGCCACTGAGGTTGGGGTGTTTGGAGTACAGCCACTACAGGCACCCTACAAAGAGGTCTGCCCTGGGATGGGACCCCCCCCACATCCCACAGCCACCTCCCAACACAGGGCCAGAGACCCCAGGATCAACAGGCCAGCATGACCATAAAGGAAGCCCAAGCTTTCCACCCTGTCAACCAGGAAGTCCCAGATGGGAGATAGTAATGCAAGAACAAAGGCAAACGTAAGCAACTTTGATGATGTGAAATAATAGTAAAGCTGATGGAAACGGGAGGTAGAGCAGGAAGGAGATTTCTTCATCTTGCACAGTGAGGGTCGTCATAAAATATCTACAGCAACAGAGATCTGGGGCAGGTCCAGGCTCCGCTGGGTGGCTGTAAAGTGGCTTGTTGGACTGACCCGAGTCACTGGTGTCACTAGTCCCTGAAATCACAGCATCTCCACTGCTCTGACAATGATAGGTTTAGAGGCTAGGCCCCAGCCTACTGGGTATGCATTTCCTTTCGTGCTGGAGATGGACTCAGAATGCGCATGTGACCCTATGTGGACCAGCAATTGGCCAGTGCAAGATCACTGGGGCTTCTGGGACCAGGGTTCTTATTTTTAAGATACAGCCATGTGAAAAAATGGCCTCTAGCAACACACAAAGAGGGAAGCTCCACACTCCTATTGCTTGGCAGCCATCCTTCCGTCACTAAGGGAGCCAGCCTTCCGTCACTAAGGGAGCCAGCCTTAGGATAAAGCTGAGGGGTGGAGCAATGGAAGGTACTCAGGTCTCTGCAACAGTTTTTTTTTTTTTTTTTGAGACAGAGTTTCACTCTTATAGCCCAGGCTGGAGTGCAATGACACGATCTCGGCTCACTGCAACCTCTGCCTCTTGGGTTCGAGCGATTCTCCTGCCTCAGTCTCCCAAGTAGTTGGCCCACCACCACGCCCAGCTAATTTTTTTGTATTTTTAGTAGAGACGGGGTTTCACCACGTTGGCCAGGCTGGTCTCGAACTCCTGACCTCAGGTGATCCGCCTGCCTTGGGCTCCCAAAATTCTATGATTACAGGCATGAGCTACTGCACCTGACCCCAGCTAATTTTTATATTTTTAGTAGAGATGGGGTTTCACCATGTTGGCCAGGCTGATCTTGAACACCTGACCTCAGGTGATCCGCCCACCTCAGCCTTCCAAAGTGCTGGGATTACAGGCAGGAGCCACTGCGTCCAGACTCTATGATGGTTCTGTAGAGCCTGTAAGCTGAACAGTCCTGGAGCCTACCTTACCTCTGAACATCCACTGGCATGAGCCAATAAATTGCTATATTAAGACCGTTCTAGTTGGAATTTTTTCCTTTTTTTTTTTTTGACAGGGTGTCACTCTGTCACCCAGGCTGCAGTGCAGTGGTATAATCATGGCTCACTGCAGTCTCAAACTCCTGGGCTCAAGCTATCCTCCTCCCTCAGCCTCCTGAGTAGCTTGCACTACAAACACGTGCCACCACATCTGGTGAATTTTTAAATTTTTCTTTTGTAGAGATGAGATCTTGCTATGGTCACCCAGGCTAGTTTAGAACTCCTGGCCTCAAGTGATCCTCCCACCTCGGCCTCCCAAAGTGCTGGGATTACAGGCATGAGCCACCATGCTCGACTGTTTCTTTCCTTTTTAAAACATTTTTTTATTGAGATATAATTCCCAAAACATAAAATTAATCATTTTAAAGTTTATACTTCAGTGGCTTTTAGTATATTCCCTATGCTGTACATGCATCGCCACAATGTACAGAACATTTCCATTTCCCCAAAAGAAACCCCCAATCTGTTGGCAGTTATTCCCCACTTCTCCCCACCCCATGCCCTAGGTATCCACTAATCTACTTTCTGTCTCTGTGGGTTTGCCTATTCTGGACATTTCATAGAACTGGAATCACACAGTATGTGGGTTTTTGTGTCTGGCGTCTTCCAGGTTCATCGGTGCCATAGCCCGATTCAGCACCTCATTATCTGTGATGCTGAATAATATTCCTTTATTCTGTTTATCCATTTTTCTGTTGGTGGTCATTTGTGTTGCTTCCACTTTTGGGCTATTGTGAATAGTGCTGTTATGAACGTT
>NW_012103043.1:674036-674602 GCF_000951045.1 Mandrillus leucophaeus
GTGCAGTGGCCGGATCTCAGCTCACTGCAAGCTCCGCCTCCCGGGTTTACACCATTCTCCTGCCTCAGCCTCCTGAGTAGCTGGGACTACAGGCGTCCGCCACTTCGCCTGGCTAGTTTTTTGTATTTTTAGTAGAGACGGGGTTTCACCATGTTAACCAGGATAGTCTCGATCTCCTGACCTCGTGATCCGCCTGTCCCGGCCTCCCAAAGTGCTGGGACTACAGGCTTGAGTCACCGCGCCTGGCCTGCACTTCTTTAATTAAATTTATTTCTAAGTATTTAAGGACTATTCTTTTGATGCTATATTTTCTTAATTTGATTTTCAAATTGTTCATTGCTGGTAGATAGAAATGCAACTGGTTTTGTATATCAATCTTGTATCCTGCAACTTTACTAAACTCACTTATTAGCTCTACCAGTTTTTCTGCAGATTCTTTTTTTTTTTGAGATGGAGCCTTGCTCTGTCGCCCAGGTTGGAGTGCAGTGGTGCGATCTCAGCTCACTGCAGCCTCTGCCTCTTGGGCTCAAGCGATCCTCTTGCCTCAGCCTCCTGAGTAGCTGGGA
>NW_012103043.1:674652-676574 GCF_000951045.1 Mandrillus leucophaeus
CATTTTTCTGTTGGTGGTCATTTGTGTTGCTTCCACTTTTGGGCTATTGTGAATAGTGCTGTTATGAACGTTCTTTTTTTTTTTTTTTTTTTTTTGAGACAGTCTTGCTCTGTTGCCCAGGCTGGAGTGCAATGGCGTGATCTCGGCTCACTGCAACCTCTGCCTACCAGGTTCAAGCAATTCTCCTGCCTCAGCCTCCTGAGTAGCTGGGATTATAGGCACCGCCGCCACGTCCAGCTAATTTTTTTGTATTTTTAGTAGAGACGGGTTTTCACCGTGTTGATCAGGCTGGTCTGGAACTCCTGCCCTCAACTGATCCACCCGCTTCAGCCTCCCACAGTGTTGGGATTACAGGCGTGAGCCACCGCACCCAGCCTGTTATGAACATTTGTGTACAAGTTTTTGTGAGGACATATGTTTTCATTTGAGTACCTACAAGTGGAAGTGCTACATCATAAGGTACTTCTATATTTAACGTTCTGAATTCCTGCTAAACTTTTCCACAGTAGCTGCACCACTTTATATTCTCACCAGCAATGTATGAAAGTTCGTTTTTCTACATTCTCACCATCACTTATTTTTTAAAAATTATTACTGTACTCATCCTAGTGGATGTGAAGTGGTACCTCACTGTGGCTTGAATTTGTATTTCCATGATGATCAATAGTATTGAGTACCTTTCCACGTGCTTATTGGCCAGTTGCATATCTTCTTCAGAAAACTGTCTATTCAAATCCTTTGCCCATTTTCAAATTGAGTTATCTTTTTCTGCTTAGTTATAAGAGCTCATAAATATTCTCTATACTCAATACTTATGACATAGGTAATTTGCAAATATTTTTACCCATTCAATGAGTTGTCTTTTTACTTTACTGGTAGTGTCCTTTGATGCATATTTTTAATTTTGATGAGGTCCAATTTATCTATTTTTTTCTTTGGTTGCTTATGTTTTTAGTGCCAAATCTAAATATTGCCTAATCTAAGATCATGCAGATTTTTACCTGTTTTCTTCTAAGAGTTTCATAGATTTGGCTCTTACATTTAGGTTATTTAGTTGACTTTCAGTTCATTTTCATATTAGCCCTAAGATAGAGGTCCAAGTTTATTCTTTAGTATGTGAATATCTGGTTGACCCAGCACCATATGTTGAAAAGGCTATTCTTTCTCCATTGAATGTTTTTGGCAAACATTCAATATCAATTGACATTGACATAAATGTATAGATTTATTTCTGGACTTTCAATTCTATTCTGTATCTATACTCATGCCAATATCACACAGTAATGATTACTCTCTCTCTCTCTCTCATATATATATACACATACTTTTTTTTTTGTTTTTTTGTTTGTTTGTTTGTTTTTGAGACAGAGTCTCACTTGGTCACCCAGGCAAACTGGAGTGCAGTGGCACGATCTCAGCCCACTGCAACATCCGCCTCCCAAGCTCAAGCGATCCTCTTGCCTCAGCCTCCTGAGTAGCTGGGATTATAGGCACTTGCCACCAAACCTAGCTAAGTTTTGTATTTTTAGTTGAGACGGGGTTTCACCATGTTGGCCAGGCTGGTCTCAAACTTCTGACCTCAAGTGATCTACCTGCCTCGGCCTCCCAAAGTGCTGGAATTACAGGCGTGAGCCACTGCACCCTGCCGATTGCTATAGTTTTGTAGTAAGTTTTGAAATGGAGAAGTGAGTCTTCTAACATTGTTCTTGTTGAAGATTGCTTTGGTTCTTCTGGTTCCTTGCAGTTCCAAATGAATTTTAGAATCAGCTTGTCCATTTCTGGAAAAAAAAAAAAAGTTGAAATTTTGATAGGGATTGCATTAAATTTGAAGATCTTAATGTTAAGTCTTCTAGTCCATGAATATAGAATATCTTTCCATTTTCTTTCAACAATGTTTTGTAGTTTTTGTATACCAGCCTTGC
>NW_012103043.1:677232-678241 GCF_000951045.1 Mandrillus leucophaeus
GCCCGCCACCACACCCGGCTAGTTTTTTGTATTTTTAGCAGAGACGGGGTTTCACCGTGTTAGCCAGGATGGTCTCGATCTCCTGACCTTGTGATCCGCCCGCCTCAGCCTCCCAAAGTGCTGGGATTACAGCCGTGAGCCACCGTGCCCGGCCCTGCAGATTCTTTAGGGTTTGGTTTTGTTTTGTTTTGACAGGGTCTTGCTCTGCCACCCAGGCTGGAGTGCAGTGGCATGATCATGGCTCACTTAATCTTCCAGGCTTAGGTGATCCTCCCACCTCAGTCTCCTAACTAGAACTACAGGTGTGTGCCACCATGCCCAGCTAATTTCTTGTAGAGACGGGGTTTTGCCAGACTGCCTGGGCTGATCTTGAACTTCTGGACTCAAGCAATCCACCCACCTCAACCTCCCAAAGTGCTGGTATTAAAGGTATAAGCCACCATGCCCAGCTTCTTTGGGGTGTTCTTTAAACAAGATCATGTCATCTGCAAATGGAGACTGTTTTACTTCTTTCTCTCCAATCTAGTTTCTTCTCTAACTGCCCTGCCTAGAATTTCTAGTACAATGTTAAGTAAGTGGCAAGAGTGGCCATCTTTGTCTTGTTCCTAATCTCAGGGGAAGGCTTTCAGTTTTGTACCATTAAGTATGTTAGCTGTGGGTTTTTCATAGATTCCCTTTATCAGACTGTGCGAGTTCCCTCCTATGCCTAGTTTGTTGCATGATTTTTATCACTAAAGGGTATCCTGACTTTGTTAAAGGTTTTTTTTTTTTTTCCTTTTTTTTTGAGACAGAGTTTCACTCCTGTTGCCCAGGCTGGAGTGCAATGGTGTGATCTCGGCTCACCGCAACCTCTGCCTCCCAGGTTCAAGCAATTCTCCTGCCTCAGCCTCTTGAGTAGCTGGGATTACAGGCCCTGCCACCAAACCTAGCTAAGTTTTGTATTTTTAGTTGAGACGGGGTTTCACCATGTTGGCCAGGCTGGTCTCAAACTTCTGACCTCAAGTGATCT
>NW_012103043.1:678311-705175 GCF_000951045.1 Mandrillus leucophaeus
GCAATGGTGTGATCTCGGCTCACCGCAACCTCTGCCTCCCAGGTTCAAGCAATTCTCCTGCCTCAGCCTCTTGAGTAGCTGGGATTACAGGCACCTGCCACCATGCCCAGCTAATTTTTTTGTATTTTTAGTAGAGACGGGGTTTCACCATGTTGGTCAGGCTGGTCTCAAACTTGTGACCTCAGGTGATCCACCCACCTTGGACTCTCAAAGTGCTGGGATTACAGGCGTAAGCCACCACACCCTGCCTGTTAAATGTTTCTTTGTCAAATTCTTTTGTGACTATTTAGATAACCTTGTGGTTCTGTCCCTTTATTCTACTAATATGATGTATTACATTGATTGGGTTCTGTATTTTAAACCAATCTTGCATTCCTGGGATAGATTCCACTTGGTCATGGTGTACAATCCTTTAACATGTTGCTGAATTTGGTTTGTTAGTTGTTCGTTAAGGATTTTTGAATCCAAATTCACAAGGGATATTGGTCTGTATTTTTTATTGTGATGTCTTTGTCGAGCTTCACAGCATTCAGTCTAAAGTGTTCCTTCCTCTTCTGTTTTTTTGGACACATCTGAGAAGTACTGGTGTTAACTCCTCTTTAAACATTTGGTGGAATTTGCCAGTAAAGCCATCTGATCCTCTGATCCTCTGATCCTGGGCTTTTCTTGCTAGAACAATTTTTTTTTTTAAACTATTAACTCCAAATTCATCAAATTTGGGAAGATTTCAGCCTTTATTTCTTACTGAGAATGAGCCATTTCTCTTGAATGTTTTCCTCATGTTGCTGCAAGCCTGTTTTTGTTTGGTCGTTTTTGTTTGTTTGTTTTTGTTTTTTTAAGATAGGTCTTGCTCTGTTGCCCAGGCTGGAGTGCAGTGGCATGATCTCAGCTCACTGAAACCTCTGTGTCCCGGTTTGAGCGATTCTCCTGCCTCAGTTTCCCAAGTAGCTGGGGTTACCGGCATGCGCCACCATGCCTGGCTGTTTTTTATTTTTTTTTTTGCATTTTTAGTAGATACTGGGTTTCGCTCTAAGACTGGTCTCAAACTCCTGATCTCAAGTGACCCACCTGACTCGGCCTCCCAAAGTGCTGGAATAACAGACACGAGCCACCACGCCCAGTCTGCTGCAAGCCTTTTAATGTCCAGAGCTATTAAAAAAAAAAAGTTGATTTTTGAGTTTTTTCCCTTTCTTCATTGTTTTTGTGGAGGGGTGAAATTTGTATTTCTTCATCCTCCATCTTCATTGATGTCCTTCCTTAGCTGGATTTCTGATAGGGCAGACACAAATGCCCCAACTCAGAAGACACTTATTTAGTTATAAGGATGATGGTTCTCAAACTTTAGTGAACACAATTAACTAGGGGAGACTATTATAAATGCATATTCCTAGGTCCCACCACAAATTCCAATGAGTTTGTCTGTGGCCTGGGAACATGCATTTTGAAAGCACTGGATTACAAGATCTAAAAGTAACGAACAAATTGGGAGGTTGAGAGGAGGAAAGGTTGTATAAATATGTTAACTTCACATTGATTTCATACAATAGAGCCAAAAGAAACTACACAGTTGAGAAATCAAGATGTGGGGTGTATGCTTTAGAGTTACGAAGGCAACCACTGTAAGAACTAGAAACAAAAATAGTTAAGACAGGCCACCTTCAGGGAGTGGAGCTGAAGTAAGACAGGGCAATTTTAAATTTTCTTTATAGTTTGAGCTTTCTTTCTCAAATACAGCTGTTATCTTTATAATAAAACAAACACAAAAATGACAAGAAAATCAGTAAAAGGGGGCTATTGGCCAACAATTCTGTCTTTCCTTCCCAGTGCCTCTGCCAGCATAGTCATCCATCCACCAGCAGCTATGGCCCAGGGGCGTGCAGCCTGGCTCCTCGGAATGGCACATGGAGCTGGGCTCCTCCCGGGAGCCACATTCCTTCGCACCTCCCGCCAGAGGCAGGCATGGGCAACTGAATGCAAACAAGATGAAGAGGACACTGTAATCTTAGCAATTGTTAGCTGCCAGCCGCAGCCATAACCTGGAGTCACAGAGCCCTGGACTCAAGGTCAAAAGAGACCTACACAAGGTCACATAGTGACCCAGTCCTTACCAGAACCAGTAGTCTTTGGAGCTTAAAACAAGTATAGGCCAGGCGTGATGGCTCATGCCTGTAATCCTAGCACTTTGGGAGGCCGAGGCAGGCAGATTTCTTGAGCTCAGGAGTTCGAGACCAGCCTGGGAAACACGGTGAAACCCTGTCTCTACTAAAGTAATAAAGAAATTAGCCAGCTTCGTGGTGTGCGCCTGTAGTCCCAGCTACTTGGGAGGCTGAGGCAGGAGAATTGCTTGAGCCAGGGAGGTGGAGGTTGCAGTGAGCTGAGATCGCACCACTGCACTCCAGCGTGAGACAGAGCAAGACTCCACCTCTAAAAAATAAAATAAATAAGCATAAATCTAAAACACTTTGCTTGGAAGCTGGCCTCAGGTTTAGCTTATACCATAAACTCACCTGCCAACTGTTTCAGAGGTCTGGAACATGCAAGTGGGGATGGCCGATTCTGCGGGAGGTATGGGCATGTGACAGCTGTGCCCTCTGAGCTGTGGGGGAATGTGGCTTCCCCGATCCCTGGGCTCTGGAGGGCTGTTTTCTGGGTGAAGGTGATCCAGACCGTTCAGGCCAAAGCCCCAGTGCCAGAGACTCATTGTCCTTCCCACGGTGGAGATGTTTCTCCCTCTCAAGACATCCTGCACTAGCATGGGACGGGCTCCTCCACTCCACACTGCCTGGAATCCACGTGGGCAGGGATGAGGGAGGCAGCTGTTAGTGGGAAGCGAGGCTGTGGGACTCCAGTGTTCTGGACAGCCCCAGCCAGAGGTGACACTACTCTGATGTGCTGAGTGGCTGACTGGTAGGGGGTTAGTGAATGGAGGTTTTCTCACAATTCCATGAGAATCCGGGGCAGGCCATGATAGTGGGGAAGGCTTTCAGATAACGTAGCACTGGAGCTGGACCTGCTGGCTGGGCAAGCTTCAGACACAGGAGGGTGGTAGCTTGTCTCTTGCTGTAACAGGCAGAAAATGTAATGATGTGACATGCCCCACCTGGGCCCATCTTGCCTCTGGCTCTGCAGGCCTCCTGAAATCAGCTCTAGGAGGCCCAGGGAACCCCACAGGTAACACCAGATTTGACCCCACCGAGGAGGCCATACCAGGTCCCAGTCCACAAGATGAACACTGTGCTCTTTAAAAAGAACCCCTGTCTTTGTTGGTGTTAGTTCCCAGCCAGTGAAGTCACAATGATGGTAGCAACAGGTACCATCACCTGGTACCTGAGTGCCAGGCACGGCTCCGAGGGATGCACACACACAATGCTACCCCTCAGCCCCAGCCATCCATGGACCCTGTGGAAAGGAAGGCATGGAGACACATCGCGGGGCTTGAGAGTGGCAGAATCAGGATCTAGGTGGGTAGTCAGCTCCAGTGGGGGGTTCACGGCCCCTCGCTCCTCTGCCCTTACCTTCACCCATGAGAATGTGACCAATCATCTCTGTAGCTGCAGACGCCAGCAAAGGGTGAGACCCCTAATTCTAGTGCATATTTGCTGAAAGACAGAATGAAAATGAGTACCCGCATATCTCAGGTACCTACAACAGACTGTCATTATAACTGCAAGGGACAGAGTGAACTTAATAGACACCAACATGTCCTCGGCAGTTCCAACAAAACAAATGGTGACAAGTACCCAAGTCAGTATGACCTACTAGTCTCCAAATCATAGTAACTGGAGGTCAAAATGAAGAGGCAGGACATTCCAGAACAGTACGGACGCACCAAAGGAACAGGCAAAAATGCACACCTCCTTCTTCTCCTTCTTCTCAAAAGTATGTGTACTGGTTTTCTGTTGCTGCCATACAAATTACCATAAATTAAGCAACTTAAAACAATACATCCCAGTGCTTTGGGAGGCCAAGGTGGGAGGATCACTTGAGCCCAGGAATTCGAGGCTGCAGTGAGCTATGATCAAGCCACTACACTCCAGTCTGGGTGATAGAGTGAGACGCTGTCTCTAACAACAGCAAAGCCCAGTTCTGGCGGTAAAGGTGGCATTTCATAGCAATGGGAAGGTGCAGGGTGATCCTGGCAGGGCACGTGATGAGGGTGTGGAGGCAGCGCCTGGGAAACCTCCATGTCAATACGATCACAGAAACAATGGGAGCTCCCTCGCGACTGAAGCAAAGCAGAAAATGCACCGATGAAGGTGGAGGGTGCAGAATGCAACCCAAAGTAAAGAAGAGGTGAGGGTGCAGAAAATTATGGGCAAGAAACAATGCTCTCAGGTTCTAGATTTGTGGTCTTAATTGAATCATAATTTGGAGAGTCTTTTTTTTTTTTTGAGATAGTCTCGCTCTGTCGTGTAGGCTAGAGTACAATGGCGCCATCTCAGCTTACTGCTACCTCTGCCTCCCCGGTTCCAGTGATTCTCCTACCTCAGCCTCCTGAGTAGCTTAGATTATAGGCACATAACACCATGCCCAGCTAATTTTTGTATTTTTAATAGGGACTGGGTTTTACTATGTTGGCCAGGCTGGTCTTGGACTCCTGACCTCAGATGATCCACCCGCCTCGGCCTCCCAAAGTGCTGGATTACAGGCATGAACTACTGTGCCTGGCTGGAGAGCCACGTGTGGTGGCTCATGCCTGTAATCCCAGCACTTTGGGAGACCAAGGCGAGTGGATTACCTGAGGTCAGGAGTCCAGGACCAGCCTGACCAATATGGTGAAACCCTGTCTCTACCAAAAATACAAAATTTAGCTGGGCATGGTGGCACGCACCTGTAGTCCTAGCTACTCGGGAGGCTGAGACAGGAGAACTGCTTGAACTCGGGAGGCAGAGGTTGCAGCGAGCTGAGATCATGCCACTGCACTCTAGCCTGGGCAATAGAGTGAGTGAGACTCCGTCTCAAAAAAAAAAAAAAAAATTGTTTTTGTACAGATGGAGTCTCACTGGGTTGCCCAGGCTGATTTCAAACTCCTGGCCTCAAGCGATCCTCCCACCTTGGTCTCCCAAAGTGCTGGGATTACAGGCATGAGCCACCTTGACCAGCCAAATAAACTCTTTTAGACTGTTCCCAGGACAAGTTTAGGGCAAATGTTCCACAAACCATTACATGTAAGCACATGTGTGATTATGACTGAACTTTCACCTGATTTGTGAGGCCCCATAGTAGCCTCAGAAGGAAAGAGCCTGGCCCCTCAGACTGCAGGGAGGTGAGTATTCCATGCTCACCTGGGCCAGCTCCACCTCCTGCAGCTCAAGGGCTCAGCCTGGTGGGTGCTGGTCCCCAGGGTGCAAAGGAGGAGCCAGCTTCTATCTTGCATGGGTTGATGGCCATGCAGTTTGATTTCCTCTTTGAGTCAAAGGAATCCCGTCAGGGCCAGGCCTGCAGCTGCCCTCCTGTCTTGGAAGACTAAGAACTGCACCCTGCTCCTGCAAGCTCGTCCATAGCCCCAGCAATGCCACGTGCTGCCTTCCTTTGCTGCATACTGGTCTTGGCCACCTGCTATCACCATGTGGCTTCTCCCATGCCCTGGCCCTTGCCCCTGCGGCATTTAAGCACATCTCCGCACCCGCTCAACACTGCAGTGCAGCCACTGTTGTGTGCTTCTGATCTCAGTGAGTTCGCGTGCTCAAGAAGCTGCAGTGCAGCCATTGCTGTGTGCTTCTGATCTCGGTGAGTTCGCATGCTCAAGAAGCCTTTGGCACAGAGTTTATGACCTCAGGCTCTCCAGTTCAGTGGGCTTAGGTTCACCCCAGACCTGTTCTATTTACTAGCTAAGTGCAATTCCCTTAACCTCAGTGAGCTCATCTAGTTATATACAGAATGGTGATGGCAGTACCTACCTTATAACATTGGACTGATTCACCCAGCAAACATACCTTGGGCACCTTCCAGTGCTCTCTGTGTGGGGGTACAGCTGAACTGCTGCAGGGTGACAATGGAACTAGAGCTGGGGCGGGGGCTGGGGGTTGCAGGGGCTAGCCCAGGCAGGACCTTCAGTGCCTGGCTAGGAGCCTTGGACTCTGTCCTCAGAGCAGTGGGAACCCACTGGAGGGCTTCAGTTGCAGGATGGGAAGGGTGATGGGGTATGCCAGACTCGTCCGAACAAAGCCACAGTCTTTGCGGAGGGGGCAGCAACTAGAGCCCGGGGGACTACACAGGCAGCTGTTTGCAAGGATTCTGCAGGCAAAAGTAGTGTGGGGGGAAACTGAGGATGAACTTGAAACTTAGGGTATAGGTGGGCGTGTAAATTCGTTCAACCTTTATGGAAAACAGTATGAAGATTTCTCAAAGAACTGAAAATAAAACTACCATTCGCTCTGGCAATTCCATAGTTGGGTATCTAAAGGAAAAGAAATCATTACATCAAAAAGACACCTGTATTTGTATGTTTATTGCAGCACTATTCACAACAGCAAAGACACAGAATCAGCTTAAGTGTCCATGGATGGATGAATGAAGAAAGCAAACATGGCATATGTACACAATGGAATACTATTTGGACTTAAAAAAGAATAAAATCGTATCTTTTGCAGCAGCAAGGATGAAGCTGGAGGCTATTATCTTAAGTGAAACAAGCTGGACACAGAAAGACAAATACCACAGGTTCTCACTTATAAGTGGGAGCTAAATAACATGTACACAAGGACATAGAGTGTGAAATGATAGACAATGGAGACTTTGAAGGGTGAGGGGTGGGAGGGGGTGGCTGGTGAGAAGTCACTTAATGGGTACAGATATTTGGGTGATACCCGAAAAGCCCACACTTCACCAATATACAATCTATGGATGTAACAAAACTGCACCTGTACCCCATAAATTCATACAAATAAAAAAGAAATTTAGGTGATATGAGCTACGGGCCTTGGTTACCAGTCCTGCGCATGTGCATGAGTGTGTGATTTGTGGCGTCACACCGTGTCAGGGAGCCAATCGGGGCACTGGGAGAGGTGATAAACTGGAATTTGGAAATGCTGAATTTGCGGTGCCTGTGAGGTAGAAAGTGAGGAAGTCCAGCAGCAATGGGCTAGACATCTGGAATTTAGGAGAGATCTTAATGGAAGAAAAATATTTGGGAATTAGGGTTTTCAGGGGGTAACTGGCAGAGAATTGAGGGAGGAGATGGCGTGGGGTTAATAATGTGATTATATCTTCTTTTTTTTTTTTAAATGGATTCTCACTCTGTTGCCCAGGCTGGAGTGCAGTGGTGCAATCTTGGCTCACTATAACCTCTGCCTCCCAGGTTCAAGCAATTCTCTGCCTCAGCCTCCTGCGTAGCTGGGATTACAGGCGCCTACCACAATGCCCGGCTAATTGTTTGTATTTTTAGTAGAGATGGAGTTTCACCATCGTGGCCAGGCTGGTCTTGAACTCCTGACCTTATGATTCACCCGCCTCAGCCTTCCAAAGTGCTGGGATTACAGGCATGAGCCACTGCGCCTGGCCCATATCTTCTTCTTCTTTTTTTTTTTTTTTGAGATGTAGTCTCGCTCTATTGCCCAGGCTGGAGTGTAGTGGCGCAATCTCAGCTCACTGCAAGCTTTGCCTCCTGGGTTCACGCCATTCCCCTGCCTTAGCCTCCCGAGTAGCTGGCACTACAGGCACCCTCCACCACGCCCGGCTAATTTTTTGTATTTTTAGTAGAGACGGGGTTTCACGATATTAGCCAGGATAGTCTTGATCTCCTGACCTCATGATCCGCCCGCCTTGGCCTCCCAAAATGTTGGAATTACAGGCATGAGCCACTGCGCCCGGCCCCATTCCCATTCTTGTTTCCAAAGGACTGTATCAGCTGTACTATCACCCGTGTAGGGACACGCCCTCAAACACCAAGGACTCCATTTTACAGACAAAAAATTGCAAAGTATAACAGTTGCACTTTGAGTATCTGCTGATCAAGAGAATACATAATGACAAAAGTGCATTATAAGTTCAGCAGTGTAGGGTTTTTTTATAATTTTTTTTTTTTTAAAGACAGGGTCTTGTCATGTCCACACTGATCTCAAACCTCTGGGCTCAGGTGATCTGCCTGTGTTGGCCTCCCAAAGTGCTGGGATTACAGGCATGAGCCACTATGCCAGGCCGAGCTCAGCAATATCTTAAGTGAACCTTATTCACTGTATGTATTTTATTAACTGTGATGACATCTATACACATTTGGAAAATACAGTATTGTGTCCACATGCTCTGTGGAAGCTTTGTTATATTAATTTAATGATAAATGCAAATTACTGAGCTATCTGATCTCAGGAGGTATAAATTACTTTCTCTAATTGCTACCTTCAATCAATTTCTGTCAAATTTCCCTTATTTCCCTTAACAATACTTTGGGCAGATCCCGTAAGTTCCCAAGCAGTTACTCAAAGTCCAGCCAGTTCAGTCTCAAATACAAGGTAAGCCTTTGCCCACTCCCATCACCACCTGGGTTTATGGCTTAGGACACTTTAAGAGAACAGGTGGGATGTGCTGCCTCGGAATTCCCACCACTCTCCTTAGGATCTCCCGTCTCTGATGTCAGGTCATGGAGAATGAATTAGGGAAAAGGGCAAAAATCTTTCCATCCACAGGGTCACTGGCTGTATTTTTCTCAGGCTAACACTAATTCAATTTTTTTTAATTGAGGTATACTTTACTTATAACAAAGTTCACCAATTTTAAGCACACATTTTAATTTTTGACAAATAACTACCACAATTATGATACAAAATATTTTCACTGCCGAGCCCACTTTGTGCTCCATGCAGTCAATCCTTTCCCCCAACACCCAGCCCCTAAGTACTCATCTGCTTTCTCTCACCACAGTGTTGGCTTTCTAGAATTTCACAGTACGCAGCCCTTGGTGTCTGGCTTCTCCTGCAGAGCCTGACAAATGTGAGACTCCTTGCTACGTGCAGCAGCAGTATGGTCCTTTATTCTGCCGAGTGGTATTCCACTGTATGGATCCACTTGTTCCACTTTTTTTTTTTTTTTTTGAAACGGAGTTTCACTGTGTCACCCAGGCTGGAGTGCAGTGGTGCAATCTCGGCTCACTGCAACCTCTGTCTCCTCGTTTCAAGCGATTATCCCACCTCAGCCTCCCGAGTATCTGGGATTACAGGCGCACACCACCATGCTCAGCTAATTTTTGTATTTTTAAGAAAAAACCGGGTTTCACCATGTTGGCCAGGCTGGTCTCGAACTCCTGACCTCAGGTGATCCGCCTGCCTCGGCCTCCCAAAGTGCTGGGATTACAGGCGTGAGCCACTGCGCCCGGCCTCCACTCTTTGACTATTATCAATAATGCTTCTATGAACATTTTGGTACAGTAAGTCTTGTGGGGACATGTTTCTATGTCTCTCGGCTAAGTACCTAGCAGTAGGATCGCTGAGCTGAATGGTTAAGTGGTTACAACTTCATGGGAAATTATCAAAATGTTTTCCAAATTGCCCTAATCATTTTGCATTCATTCCTACCTACTATGTGTGACAATTCTAGTTGCTCCACATCTTCATCAACACTTGCTACTGTTAGTCTTTTTAATTTGGGTCATTCAAGTGGATGTGTACTGGTTTAGTGATGTCTCACTGTGGCTTTGTGCTTCCCTAACAACAGATGATGGCCAAGCATCCTTCATATACTTACGTGTCATCTGTATCGTATTTCTTTGATGGAATATTGTTAGTAAATCTATCTATCTATCTATCTATCTATCTATCTATCTATCTATCTATTGAGACAGGGTCTCACTTTGTCACTCAGGCCAGAGTGCAATGGTGCGATCACAGCTCACTGCAACCTTTACCTCCTGGACTCAGGTGACTGTTCCACTTCAGCCTCCCGAGCAGCTGGGACTACAGGCATGCACCACCACACATGGCTAACTTCTTTTTTGTTTGTAGAGATGGGGTTTTGCCATGTTACCCAAGCTGGTCTCAAACTCCTGGGCTCAAGTGATCTGCCCACCTCGGCCTCCCAAAATGCTAAGACACTGCATTCAGCCTGTTTGTAATTTTCTTATACAGCCAAATTAGTTCTTTATGTATTCTGAGTAGAAATCCTTTATATGTATTTAGATTTTCTCCTAGTCTGTAGCTTGCCTTTCATTGTCTAAATGAGATCTTATTAAAAATTAATTTTCTCTGGGTTTATTGAAGTATAATTTACATTTAATAACACTCACCCTTTTTAGGCAGAGTTCTGTGAATTCTACCACTACAATCAAGATATAGAATTTTCCCATCACCCTCCCAAAATTTCCCTATACCCTCTTCTAGTCAATCCCCTCCCTTCAAATGCAACCCCTGGCAACCAACCACTGGCCTAATACTGTCTTTTGAAGTGGTCCAAGTTTAAAATTTGATGCAGCACAATTAATCAATTTTTAAAATTATGTGTCTTAGTCTGTTTGTGCTGCTATAACAAAATACCTGAAACTGGATAATTTGTAAACAACAAATTCATCACTTACAGTCATAGAGGCTGGGAAGTCCAAGATCAAGGCACCTGCAGGTTTGGTGTCCAGTGAGGGCCCACTCTCTGCTTCCAAGATGGTGCCTTGTTGTGTCCTCTCGAGGATATGAACACTGTGTACTCACGGTGAAAGAGATGGAAAGGCATAAAAGGGCTAGCTGGTTTCTTTGGGCCCTTTTACAGGGGTACTAATCTATTCATGAAGTTGGAGTCCTCATGATCTAATTCCTCCCTAAAGTCTTAAACTCAAGTAGCTTAAGTTCTCCAACTAGCTGTTTTTGATCTCTGTGAGGCCAGTCTGTACAGTGACTTTTTCTTTCTTTCTTTTTTTGAGATAGAGTCTCGCTCTGTCACCCAGGCTGGAGTGCAATGGCATGATCTCGGCTCACTGCAACCTCTTCCTCCCGGGTTCAAACGATTCTCCTGCCTCAGCCTCCTGAGTAGCTGGGATTACAGGCAAGTGCCACCACGCCTGGCTAATTTTTGTATTTTTAGTAGAGACGGGGTTTTACCACGTTGGTCAGGCTGGTCTCGAACTCCTGACCTCGTGATCCACCCACCTCAGCCTCCCAAAGTGTTGGGATTACAGGCATGAGCCACCGCACCCAGCCCCACTAACCTTCTTTCATGGGGAATTGATGTAAGTTTTTCCAAAGGCTCTGCAGGGTATCCTCAATATACAGTGTTCTGACATGGGAAACGGGCTCTAGCTCAACCTCCTTCACCCCCAGCTCCAACTAGTTTTGCCATCAGTGTTACTCCCTATTGCTGCTTGCTTCACAGCCTCTGGCCTAGTGGATGGGGTCTGGCACTGGACAGCACAAACAATGACAGGCAAGCCCCTGAAGACCCCTGCCCAGAGGTCTGTTAGTTTTCTTGATTTCTTCAAAGCCAGGTATAAGGGCAGTCTAGCAAGCTCACACTGTCCAAGCAGACATCCAATCAGGGAAGATGCCAGCCTCTCCTTTGTAGGCATCTGAAGTCATTATGGTAACTCTCTTGGAGCTACACCTTATTGGCTTTAGTAATAGCACAGCACCCTCCCTATTTCTGCACCCAGGAGGCTGCTTAGGGAAACTCCTACCCTTCCTCCCGCCCCATCCCTCTCCTGTTGCCCAGTTAAGCCTGAGGGTAGGGTGGTGGTAGTTCAGAATGACAGGGCTGGCTCTTCAGCCCTCTAACGATAAGTTCTGGGTGCTGCTATGTTGTGCTGCCTTTACAGTGTGGGATACTGAATGCCTCTGGGTACTCACCTTTGTGCCCTGACTCACTAATTCCAGGGTAACAGGAAAAGGCTCATTAAACGTTCCGTTACATGTAGCTCTAATAAAAACAGCAATAATAACACCAAAACACTCACACAGTGCTTGCCAGGCACCAGTGTCTTTCTCTACTTATGTTAACTCATTTCCTCTTCACAACAACCCACCCCGTTAAGTAGGATCAGTAACCCCTTTGCACAGCTGAGGAAACTGAGACATAGAAGCGGTAAACTGCCCCAGTTCACAGGGATAGAGAGCCAGAGAGCTGCAAGCCAACTCGGGGAGTTTGGCTGGAGTCCACGCTGTGCTGCTTTCCACATAAGAGAGGCAGAGAAAAGCTGCACCTGCAAGAGCCATGGTTTCGGCTGCGTATTTGAATAATGAAGTCAGCGGTCGGGAGCAAGGAGAAAGCACACATCTCCAGCCGCATCTCTGTCCCTGAGCGCTCCCCCACACTGCCAGACCATGGCGGTAGAGGGGAGTCCCGCATCCTGACCCCCGGCAGCCGCGCACTGGGGGGCCCTCAACCTCCGGGTTACTTGAGGCCACTCTGCAGCCACCCACGGAGGAGAAAAGACGGCAGCGGTCACCCTTCGCCACTCCAGCCGCCTGCGGTCCCGCTACCCCTCGGCCAGGACGCGTAGCAGCCGCCACTAGGCCAGGTGGCCACAAGTTGCGTGCAAGAGCGACGGCTGCGCATGTGCGCGGCGTGCGTGGTGCGTGCGTGCTGACGCGGGTGTCTGCTCCGACGTGGGGGTCACTAGACAGCAACTGCCTTCCAAGTTCTCGTATTAGCTGCGGGAAGGACAGAATGGTTCCAGTCACCCGAGTGTGGAAGGAGACCCAATGCTCAGCAAATGCACGGACTTGAGTCCCTAGGAGCAGGGTGGCCATGGTGCGGAAGCAGCTGGCACAGCCCCCTCAACCGCAGACCCCTGGGGTCCTCACTGCCGACCCGCGTTCAGTGCTGCGCATAAGTAAGATTTCCAATTGGAAGGCCTAGGTTCCAGCTTTGCCTCGCACCGCACCGTGGCTTTGGGCCAGACACGTCATAGCCCTGGAGCTCTTTCTCCCCATTGTTGAGATGAAGAGGGTGCACGAGGTGTTCGACGCAGCAAGGTTAAATGGAAGGAAACGGGGTGGCCACTTAAGTGAGTGGTTGCACGCGCTTGCGCTGGGTGCTGCAGCCTGGAGCCAGGAAGGTGGGGCAGGGACCTTATGCTGTAAGGAGTGGCAGTGAAAGTGCCTGGGGTCGGAGGGAGGCAGGGGATGAGTTCTGAGTGGGAGGAGGGGCAGCTCAGGTTTCATCAAACAGATGACCTCTGAACCAGAACTTGAAGGATGAGAAGGGACATGACTGAGAGGGGCGATGGCCCTGGGAGCATCCTGGCACAGCGGGTGCTGAAAGCCTGCATAGAGCATAGATGTGTCTAGAGAGTTCTGGGATTGATCGCTAGCTAGCGCAGTGTTGGGCTCATGAGGAGGCAAGAGGTGGGCTTGGAGCTGGAGGTGGGAAAGGCATGGGGAGTGTCTTGAAAGCCCCCTTCACCTGCTGGTCTTGAAACACTGCAGAGGGTCTTTAGGCATGGAATTTATATGAGATGTGTGTTTCAGTAAAGTAACCGACAGGAACTACACAGGAATTGTAATTGTACAAAGGGGATTTCGGAGGAAGGAAGTTAGTCTCAGTCCAGGGAATAATGAAGGCCTGGGCTCAGGAGTTCAGTGGGGAAGGAGAAAGAAGCAGGATTCCAGAGAGATTTTGGGCATAGTAATTGACAGGCTCCCGATTAGAGCAGAATCTAAGATGATGCCTGGGTTTGGAAGACTGGGTGAACTGAATCATTAAGACACTGAAGTGTCTACCAAGTGCAGACCTTGTGCCAGGTACTCAGCATCCAAAGATCAAAAAAGACCTAGACTCTGCCCTCAGATATTTCTACTTGAATAGGGCAGGTGGACACATAACTAGATAATTGTATCTATACCTTGTGATGTGGAGGATTACAGCTGTCCCTGCCTGACCTGGAGCTGGGGGTGAGGGCAGGGGGGCTTCCTAGAGAAGTGGGACCTGAGCTTGGCAGAAATGGGAGTTCACAGGCAGTGTGAGATGGGTCCCCTAGGTACAGTAAGAACGCAAGCAGGAAGGCCAGGGAGTTTGTGGTGTGTTTGGAGAACTAGAAGCAGATGCTGGAGTGTAAAAGGAGAGCTTGACTTTTATTCTCCAGAGGGTGGGGAGCCATTGCAGAGCCTTAGGTGGAGAAGGGCCTGGTCAGATTTGGGTTTAGGGCAACTTACCCTGGTGCCTCGTGGAGAACGATTGTAAAGGGGAGAAGCTAGGAGGGAGAGGTGGCTGTAGGAAGTGCTGGTGAAAGAGAGTGGAAGCTGGAGCTGACACAGGGAGTTCAGGAAGGAGAGAGGGGTGGGGGATGGTGGAGTGGGGAAGTGAAGGATGAGGAGGGAGGGCAGAGGTGAGGTCAGTGCTGCATACCAGGTGCATGAGGCCCGGGGAGCATCTCTGTGGAGGTACCTAATGGCAATGTACTAGCCAAGTCATCTTGACCAGTTCACTTAGCCTTGGTGATTTGCCTCATATTGCAGGATGTGGATGATAAGACCTACCTCATAATGTTGCAGTGATTCACTCAACGAGTATTTACTGAGTATCTGTTGGTGTTCTGGGTGCCAGGGATTCATCCGGACGGCCTCAGCAGAAAATACACAGGAAATATGGGTTGAGCTAAAAATCAAGGGCCCAATTAGAACAGATTTGACTGTCATCCATATTAACACTCCCAGAAAAGAGGGAGATGAGCAGAGAGAGAGAGAGAGAGACTCTTCCAAGGCAAGGCAAGAGTAGGCTGCAGGATCACCCTGTGCTGGCCGGCAGGAGCCAGGGGCTGGCATGTATCTGTTTGGCCAGATCATCTTTAAGTGGCAGTTTGAGAGTAGGCTCTCTAAGCTCTTGCACTGGTGTCATCACTTCTGGGGATTTCCTGAAGAAATCCCCAGATTTCTTGTGTGGGTAGAGGGAGCTGGTGATAAGTATTCAGCCAGGTGCATCCCAGATCCCAGGGCCTCATGGGAGGACCCGGGAGTGCTGGAACCGGCCTCCTCATACCACTGTACAGCTCTGCCTAGAGCCTCTTTCTCTGCTGAGTGGTTCTCTTAGCACAAAATGAGTGTTGTCAAAAGGGCATGTATTCTGCTTTCACTAGCTGCACAAGAGAAGAACAGCGGCTGTTGGTATGCCTTAGAACTACTCTTTTTTCTTTTTTTTTTTTTTTTTTTGAGACGGAGTCTCGCTCTGTAGCCCGGGCTGGAGTGCAGTGGCCAGATCTCGGCTCACTGCAAGCTCCGCCTCCCGCGTTTACGCGATTCTCCTGCCTCAGCCTCCCGAGTAGCTGGGATTACAGGCGCCCGCCACCTCGCCCCGCTAGTTTTTTGTATTTTTTAGTAGAGACGGGGTTTCACCGTGTTAGCCAGGATGGTCTCGATCTCTTGATCTCGTGATCCGCCCGTCTCGGCCTCCCAAAGTGCTGGGATTACAGGCTTGAGCCACTGTGCCCTGCCAGAACTACTCTTTAGAATACCTACCCCTTTGACAAAACGTACTTCGTTCTCAACCATAAACAACCATACCCCTTGTTTATGGTTGAGAAGATGAAGGCCTGGTGGAATTAGCTTCTTGCCAGAGACTACACAGTGGCCCTAAGGACTCTGCCTTTTCCTTGGCTCTCTGAGCTTTGTCTCAGAGGTGTTTAATTGCTCCAGCCAGATCCATGTAAATAGCAAATTAAGCCCACGCGGTGGCTCATGCCTGTAATCCCAACACTTTGGGAGGCTGAGGTGGGCGGATCACTTGAGGTCAGGAGTCTGAGATAGCCTGGTCAATATAGTGAAACCCCGTCTCTACTGAAAACACAAAAAAATTAGCCAGGTGTGGTGGCACACGCCTGTAGCCCCAGCTACTGAAGTGGAAGCTACAGTGAGCTGAGATCATGCCACTGCACTCCAGCCTGTGTGACAGAGCGAGACTCCATCTTAATAAATAAATAGCAAATTAATGTTTTAAGTGAAGTAACAATGATGGTTTACTCTGATTTAATTTACAAATAAACATGGAGTTTTTGTTTATAAATTTTCACCACTTTTAAAATCTTCAAAGGCTAATTAAAATAGTTAATATTTGTTGAGTGCTTCATATGTATTTTCTCATTTGATTTTCACAACATCCCCGTGAGTTAGATATGATTATTGCCATTTTACTGACAGAGTAAGGTTGGAGCAAGGTGGAGTAAGATGGGGTAAGCATGAGGTTAAGGGTGGAGTAAGGTGGAGTAAAGTTGGCGTATGGTGGGCTAAAGTTGGGGTAAGGTAAAATAAGATTAGGTAAGGTGGGATAAAGTTGAGGTAAGGAGGAGTAAAGTTGGGGTAAGGTGGGCTAAGATGAAGTAAGGTTTGGCAAGGTTGGAGTGAGGCTGGAGTAAGCTTGGGGTAAAGTGGGGTAAACTTGGGGTAAGGTTGGAGTAAGTTTGGGGTAAAGTTGGAGTCAGAATAGGGTAAGGTGGGGTAAGGCTGGGATAAGATAGAGCACAGTTGGGGTAAAGTGAGGTAAGGTTGGGGTAAGTTGGCCTACAGTTGGAGTAAGGTGAGGTAAAGTGAGGGCAAGGCGAGGTAAGGTTGCGGTAAGGTGGGGGTAAGGTGGAGGGTAACTTTTAAGATGTGAAACTCTTTTTGCACGCCTTGTCTTACCCTTCTTGCTGTCCAGTAAGGAGCAGCTTTTCTCCTCAGTTTAACTGAAGTGAGCATTTGCTGGCGAAGTTGAGGGAACACGCACATTTGCAGCTCTGTTTGTCTGAGCTGAGGCTTGTGTTTGTCCTAGGAAGGGCCATTTGGGAGCTGTTTGAGATGGCATCTCACAGTGAGCAGAGGAGGTTTGCAGCCACTCAGTGAGAAAGGTCTCTGACCTTTCAGAGTCTCAGGTCTGATGGTGGTGGAGATGGAGCACAGGTGACTGATTCGGGGGACTCGGAGACACCCCTTGGAGGAGGGACAGGAAGGGTTGGCGGTAACTGGTTTCATGTGGGCATAGACATCCTCTGTCAACCTTGGTCTTTTCTGTAGTATTTCGTGCAGGGTCCTGGTCAGTAAATCTGGCCAAGTGAGTCATTTGAAAGCGGTCATGTGATCTGGGTTGATAAGTGGATAAGCCATTGGCTTTCATCAATCTCTGAATTTATTAGTGAACTTTAAAAAAGAAACCTTTCTTATGCTTTTAAATAATGACTTTTTTTTTCTTATTTTTGTTTTTGTTTTTTGTTTGTTTGTTTTTTGTTTTTTGAGACAGTCTCGCTGTGTCACCCAGGCTGGAGTGCAGTGGCGCCATCTCAGCTCACTGCAAACTCCGCCTCCCGGGTTCATGCCATTCTCCTGACTCAGCCTCCCGAGTAGCTGGGACTACAGGCGCCCGCCTCCAAACCCGGCTAATTTTTTTTTTTTTTTTTTTTTTTAGTAGAGACGGGGTTTCACCGTGTTAGCTAGGATGGTCTCGATCTCCTGACCTGGTGATCTGCCTGCCTCGGCCTCCCAAAGTGCTGGGATTACAGGCGTGAGCCACCCCGCCCGGCCATGACTGTGTTTTTTAATCTTACCATTTAAATCTAGTTTTCCTGAAGATGCTTGTGTGCCTTTAGCCAATAGGATCTTTGTCCGAGGTGGCAATGAAGATAGTATACCATAAGCCCATAATGCCTCCAGGGTAGTGGCTGCCAAAATTAACAGCTGTGGAATTATTTGTGACCCTGTTAAGGGTAAACATATTTGTCCCTTTTCATTTTATGATCAGCAACTGCTAGAGTTCTTACTTGTAATTGCAATTTACTGCCCTCACTGTATTGCTTAGTTTAGAGGTGGACACAGAAAGAATGGAACATTTGTTTTCTTTTGGATCTGAGCTATGAATTTGGGCCTCATTATCATGCAGGCCTTGGCCCCTCTGTCTCTACAAGATTGGGCTTTCCTGTTTTTGTCATTCTCAGCTTACTTCGTAGGCACGCTTTGTGTAGAGGAGAAAAATACCCTCCAAAGAACCTCCCAAGGAGGTTACCAGGTACACGGTTCAGCCAAGTGGGTGACTCGATGGGATGCATCTCTTTGTGTTTGTCCGGGCCGGGAAGGGTGTGGCAGCATGTTGGGAGAGACAGCTCCCAGCCAAATAACTTTACCACCTGAGCTATGAGGCAGTTCCTGCACATCACCACTCCAGCAGGGTCCAGCCTTGCTGCTGCAGAAAGCGAGGGTGTGGGAAAGCAAATGGCTCCACACGACGCTTGCAGTGTTCAGAGGGGTGAGTATGAGTTGTGTGGATCTCAGGGAACCCTTTGGCCCGGGAATACATGTATTGAGCTCCTCCTATATGTGCATTTATGTGGGTCAAGTGTATCTACTTACATACTGAAGTATTTGTGAGTAAAACAAGAAAAAAAAAAAAAGATGTGAAGGATGGATAGAGAAAATAAAACAGCAGGAGGCTGGTAGTTCCTGAGGCTGGATGCTGGGCACATGGGCATCCATTCTACTCTTCTCTCTACTTCTGTGTATATTTGAACATTTTCAAAATAAGAGGGTTTTTTTGTTTTTTTTTGTTTGTTTGTTTTTTGTTTTTTTTTAGTTTATTTGTTTTAGATGGAGTCTCACTCTATCACCAGGCTGGAGTGCAGTGGTGTGATATAGGCTCACTGCAACCTCCGCCTCCCGGGTTTAAGCAATTCTCCTGCCTCAGCCTCCTAAGTAGCTGGGACTACAGTTGCGTGCCACCACGCCCAACTAGTTTTTTTTTTGTATTTTTAGCAGAGACGGGGTGTCACCAAGTTGGCCAGGATGGTCTCCATCTCTTGACCTCGTGATCCACCCGCCTTGGCCTTCCAAAGTACTGGGATTACAGGCGTGAGCCACTGCACCTGGCCTTTTTTCTTTCTTTCTTTCTTTCTTTTTTTCTTTTTTTTTCTTTTTTTTTCTTTTTTTTTTTTTTTTTAGATGGAGTCTCACTCTGTAGCCTAAGCTGGAGTGCAGTGGTGCGATCTTGGCTCACTGCTACTCTGCCTGTGGGGCTGAAGCTATTCTCGTGCCTTAGCCCCTTGAGTAGCTGGGACTACAGGTACGCACCACCACACCCAGCTAATTTTTTTTGTTTTAGTAGAGATGGGGTATCACCATGTTGCCCAGAGTGGTCTCGAACTCCTGAACTCAGGCAGTCCACCTGCCTTGGCCTCCCAAGGTGCTGGGATTACAGGTGTGAGCCACCATGCCCAGACAGAATAAAAGGGTTTTTTTTAAAGTATGTATAGTATTTGTCTTAGCCTATTGTACTGCTATAACAAGATACTTGAGACAGGGTAGTTTATAAACAGCAGGTATTTATTTCTTACAGTTCTGGAGGCTGGGAAGTCTGAGACCAAGGCACTAGCATTCAGTGTCTGGTGAGGGCCTTCTTGCTGTGTCCCTATGGGGCAGAAGGCAGAAGGGCAAAAGGGGCCTTGCTGGTTCCTTCAAGCCCTTTTACAAGGGCACTGATCCTGTTTATCAGAGCTCCCCTTCCAGAACTTAATCACCTCCTAAAGGCCCTTTATCTTAATGCTATCACATTGGCAGTTAAGTTGCAACACATGAATTTTGGGGGCATGCAGGCCATGACAGTTTTCAAACATTTGTCTGCATACGTAGGACCCATCAAACACTGTACTGCTTTGGCGCACACTCTGAGCTGGGCCTCTGAGTTCAGCAACGCTTCACTTTCCTGGCATGCAGAGCTGAGGGGCAGGGACAGAGATGAAGTCTCTGAGGCACAGTGATGGTATCATGGAAACCTTGAACTGTGGGGACTCACCAGGGGAGGGTCGGGGTTGGCTTCACTGAGGAATCGAGGACTGAGCCAAGACCCGAAGGATGACTGGGAACCTCCTGGGTGCTGTGGGACTGGGGGAGAGGGAGAGGGAGTCTCAGATGGGGGGAATTCCCTGCGTAGTGGCCCCGGGGCCTGAGGATGGCCAGAGGATGGAGCCCAGAGGGAGGGGAGAATGGTGAGGCAAGGGTGGAAGGTGTGGGGCGTTCCAGGCCCGGTTAGGGGATTGGCCTTTGTCTTCGTGCCACGGACAGCCATTGAGGCGTCTAAGTAGGGAGTAGCCGCAAATCAGGCTCCCACTTTCCAGCCACCATTTATTTATGGCTTGGAGGGTGGGTGGCACAGGCAGGCACTGGCATCCAGGTGAGAGATGACAGCTCCTCAGACTGAGGCTGTTGGGGGTGTGTGGTGGCAGGGGTGGGAGCAGAGGTGTGTTTGAGAGAGATGAAGGACACAGTGGCAGTCTGGACATGGGTCATGGGGAGGAGGGGTCAGCATAAACAGTGATGGGGCCATTGCAGAGACAGAACGCCAGAACAGGACCTGATGTGGAGGGGAAGCCTTGCATCTGACCTGGGTGGATCTGGAGGTAGATTTTGCAAAGGCGATTGGTCATATAGACTTGGGGCTCAGAGGAGGCCCCTGGGAAATGAGTCTGGGGGACTCCCCCACATGCAGATGCTACTGAGAGTATGGAGGAGTTGCTTAGGGAGAGGTATGAGCCTGGGGACCACAGGAGGTGGCTCCAGCAGACTCTAGAGCCCCAGCTTGGGTTTTTTCTTTTTAAAATTAAACAAGCCACGCTTAGGTGTGCTTGTTGTAAAGATGTGAAGCCAAAGCAACCATATACAGATGCAGACACTTGCAGACACTTTTGCAGAAAGCACAGCTATATGTACGCACATATGCATAGATATTATTTTCAATTTTATGTGAATGGGATCATACCATCGTCCCACCAACTAATTTTTCTTGAAGGTTTGTTTTCTGATTATAAATGTCATACAAAGGTATAATGGGAGTCCTCTCCTAAAATCCCATTCTCCAGAGATAACAGTTAACATATTCCTTCAACATTTTCTTCTATACCTATATAGTATTTTATTATATAGATGAATCGTTATTTATAATTATTCCTCTGTGGAAGAACATTTAGATGCCTGTAAGTTTTCTTCTGTTAAAAAATAGCCCTACAGTGAATATCCTTGAGTGTCTGTATTCACTTGCATGCATTTGTGAGTAGTTTTGCAGGCTGGGCTCCTCCCAGTGGAATTGCTAGGCTAAAGGGCATGCACCTTTTAGAGGTTTTTGTTTGTTTGTTTGTTTGTTTGTTTGTTTGTTTGTTGAGAGGAAGTCTTGCTCTATAGCCCAAGCTGGAGTGCAGTGGCGCCATCTTGGCTCACTGCAACCTCCGCCTCCTGAGTTCAAACAATTCTTCTGCCTCTGCCTCCAAAGTAGCTGGGATTACAGGCATGCATCACCACACCCAGGTAATTTTGTATTTTTAGTAGAGACAGGGTTTCACCATGTTGGTCAGGCTGGTCTTGAACTTCTCCTGACCTGTAGTGACCCACCTGCCTCGGCCTCCCAAAGTGTTGGGATTACAGGCATGAGCCACCACACCTGCCCACCCTTTTAGAGTTTTAACAGATGTTGCCCCGCGGCCTGAGAATGCCTGTTTCCCCACAGTTTCACCAGCACTAGATTTAACCTAATCTGTTGGGTGAAAAAGGTTGTCTTATTGGTGCCTTAATTTACATTCTATCCATGACTTGCAACTTTAAGCATCTTTTAAAATGTTTATTGGTTATAGGCAGTCTTCATGAGAACATTGTATCCTTTGTCTGTTTTTCTTTTGGGTTTCCTTTATTTTTCCTGAATGGATTTGAAACAGTTCTTTACAGGATCTGGCAGTTGATTGACAGCTTCTTAATTCTAAGAATGTCCCCAACTTAAAAGCATCCCTGGAGAGTCCCCTTCTTCTGTGTCACGCCCAGTGTCTTGTGTGAGTTGTCACCAGGCCCCACTTGTTTTCCTCTGAAGCGTTCTGACAGCTCTGCTCACGGCCCCTGTGTTGAAGAGACATGCTGCAGGCCGGGCATGGTGGCTCACGCCTGTAATCCCAACACTTTGGGAGGCCAAGACAGGTGGATCACTTGAAGTCAGGAGTTCAAGGCCACCCTGGCAAACATGGGGAAACCCCGTCCCTACCAAAAATACAAAACAGCTGGGCGTGGTGGTGGGCACCTGTAATCCCAGTTACTTGGGAGGCTGAGGCAGGAGAATTGATTGAACACAGGAGGTGGAGGTTGCAGTGAGTCAGGATCATGTCACTGCACTCCAGCCTGGGCAAGAGAATGGGACTGTGTCTCAAAAAAAAAAAGAGAGAGAGAGAGATGCTGCAGAGCACCCTGCAGTGTTCCCAAGGTGTGAGGTGACAGAGCCCTAGTCTCTGATTCTGTGACAGCTTCGGAGGGTGACACTCTATGTCGGGCCCTAAAGTGCTCCCCTGGGCTGTCAATGGTGTGCTTCTCTGGTCACCTTTCGGGGGTGCAGTAACCTCGCCTCTGCTCAGTTTCTCAGATGACCAGTCAGGGAAAAGAGTGGCCATCAACATATCATGAAAATGTTCTGTTTGAAAATGCAGAGTACAGTTCCTGGGGACACAGGGATCTCCCAGTCCTCAGTGCTTCAAGACCCTGGGCAGTTCCTATTGGACAATGACACAGGAAGGTGTGAGTCATTCTGGGCGGTTGCTAGTGTGCTGTGCTGTGCCTGTCGGCTTGGCGGTGGGGAGGCCAGGCGTGGGAGTGATGTTCCTGACTATGCCTTCTCTCCCAGTCACTCCTTTCTGGGTTTTGTTAGGGGAGGGAGTGTCTAGGGTCCAGGCCATCACCAGAAGCTTGGCTCCCTGCTCTTGACCCCTTGCTTCTGCCAAACACTCCACAGCTTACCTGGAAGCGCCCTCAGGTTGTCCAAGCTGCCTGCCTCCATCTGGCTCTGGCCCTGCCTCCATCTGGCTCTGGCCCTGCCTCCATCTGGCTCTGGCCCTGCCTCCCAGCCTCGGTAGCTGGTTCCTGAGCCCTGCTCCTGGGGCTCCCAGCCTCTCCTACTTCCCTCCTCTCCTTCTACCTGTTTCGTAGCCGCTTTACTGAGATATGATTCACATACCCTACAATTCACCCCTCTAAAGAAGAGTTCTTAGTAGAGTTTTCGTCATTTTTAGTCTGTTCACAGAGTTATGTAACCATCACCATCCAGTTTAGAACATTTGCATGGCCCCCCAAAGAAACCCAATACTCATTAATCAGTCACTCTCATTTCTCCCCTTCACCTACCTCCTCTCCCAGCCCCTGACAACCACTAATCTACTTTCTGTCTCTGGATTTGCCCTTTCTGGACATTTCATGTAAGTGGGATCAGATGATATGTGGCCACTTGTGTTTAGAGTGGCGAGCAAAGCCCAAGCCGCTGCAGACATCCAGACCAAGGCAGGCTAGGCCAGGTGACAGCCTGGCTAGAGTTTGGCGAAGTCAGTTCCTCCCGCCTCAGTGGGGCCTGTGAGCCGCGGTCCCCAGAGATGCATCCAGAGGGCATCAGAGGCAGAATGCCAAGCAAGCCAAGACCCAGGGAGTCACAGCCACCTGGGAGCTTCAAGGGGCGATGCAGGGATTGGGAGGCCGTGGTCCGGGTCAGTTGGGAACTGAGGGTGATCAGGGATGGCCACTCATGGAACCTCTGGATCCTGTAATCTAGAGAGAGCCGGAAAGTGAGCTCCCCTGTTGGTGTTTCTCCTGAACCCATTCCCTCAATACAGACACACTTCTTCTTTGATGCTGTAGACAGCCTGAGATGTAGTCTACTAATTGTTACCAGTTAGGCTTTCCGTGAATGGGTACCTCATTAAACTTCTCTAGGGGGTTTTGACATTCATTTTCATTCATTCACATCTTAGGGTGAATTATTTTAATCCGGGTACTTTCTTCCTAACAGGAAGAATCAAGTTAATGAAACTGGAAGTCCCTAGTCACCTTAGCTTTCATAACTGGCCTCATAATGTCACGAGAACTCTCATCTTGGCACTTGTCCTTTCAGGTGCCGTGCAAGGGAAGCCCTGTGAGAAATCAAGCAAAGCCAGGCATCTTTCAGTCAAGGATTTTCTCTCCAGTTGTGTGCGAAATAAGAAATGACTCTATGTAGCCAATAGGCTGAGGCAGGAGGATGGCTTGAGGCCAGCGGTTTGGGACAAGCTTAGGCAACATAGTGAGGTCTCTACAAAAAATTTTAAAAATAGCCAGGTTTGGTGGTGCGTGCCTGGGGTCCCAGCTGCTGGGGATGCTGAAGCAGGAGGGGACTGCTTGAGCCCAGGCTGCAGTGAGCCATGATCGCACCACTGCACTCCAATCTATGTCCCTGTCTCTTAAAAAACACCGAAAAACCAAATCCAAAAACAAAACACCACCTCTCTGGATTATGTTGCTCCTCTGCTCTGCACCGTGCTGTGGCTTCTGTTCACAGTCAAAGGCCCCCGAGTGGCTGTGGCCTGCTGCTGTTCTCCAGCCCCTGGCCGCTTGGCCCCCAGGAGACCAGGCGTGCTCCTGCCACAGGGCCTTTGCACTGGCTGCTCTCTGGGTCTGGAACAGGCCCCACCCCACTCAGCTTCCCCCAAGTCTGCTCAGATGCCACTTCCGTACTTCCTAGCAGAAGGAAGCTGCAGGTGCCAGTAACTTACCTGTGGCCAAAAGGAGCCAGTGGCTCCAGTACGCGTGTGGAAGGCTGGCTCTCCTGGGTCACTTCTCTCACAGAGCCTCGGGTTTCTACTGCCCAGAGGACTGCGTGGCTCCTCATACCTGGCAGTTCTGACACTGCTGGAATTGGGAAAAAAAGGGACCCTGAGACTAAGCCAGTGCTTCCTGGGGTCTCGAGGGGCCCTGTGCCTGGGGCTGGAGGCTGAGCCTCCTCCTCCGTGTCCCCACCCTGGGGATGGCCTGTTTTCCGTCTTCCTTGTGCTGACCACTGGCGCCTGTTGACTGAAGCAAGAGGGCCTCCAGCTGGGTTCTTCCTGTCCTCCAGTTGGTGCCTTAAGGCCCCCACTGGGTGGGGTCTCTCTTTACCCTCTGATCACATAGTAAACTGTGGCTGATGTGTGGTGAGTCAGCCCTGTGTGCAGGCAGGGGCCCATTTCCCAAAGGCCACAGTCTGTCCCAGCGCCTGCAAGGCCTCTGCCCTGGCTGGCCTGGACCCCCCTTGCCAGACTCTGCTCTCTGTGGGGCTCTGCCCACATCTACTGCCCAGTAGGACATCCAGTCTCCACTGCTCTTTGGAGACAGAAGAGAGCCTGGCACACTGGCACGGGGTATTTTCCCGAAGGTCAAAGATGTGTTGAGTGAATGAAGGTAGAGAGTCCATTTCTGAGACCTTTGCTGGCCTGACTCAGCTCAGTGGGGTGAAGTTATTACTGCTGAGGTGCTTGCTGTTTTGATTGTCTTTAGAGAGCATTCTTAATCTTTGGATGGTTTGAAATACCAAGGAGAAAAAAGGGAGGAGAGGCTTCTAAAAAAAAAAACTTTGGCCTGGTGCAGTGGCTCATGCCTGTAATCCCAGCACTTTGGGAGGCTGAGGCAGGTGGATCACAAGGTCAGGAGATCAAGACCATCCTGGCTAACACGGTGAAACCCCGTCTCTACTAAAAAATACAAAAATTAGCCGGGCATGGTGGCGGGCGCCTGTAGTCCCAGCTACTCAGGAGGCTGAGGCAGGAGAATGGTGTGAACCTGGTAGGCAGAGCTTGCAGTGAGCCAAGATCATGCCACTGCACTCTAGCCTGGGTGACAAGCGAGACTCCGTCTCAAAAAAAAAACAAAAAAACAACCAACTTCATTATGAAAACACACAAATGTATACACAAATAGAATAATATAATGACACCCCTTCCCCCACCACACGGCCCATCACACAGCTCCAACAGGCCCCTATTCATACGGGTCTTGTATGCTCAGCCCCTATCTCCACCCCTGGAAGAATTAGAAGCAAACCCCAGACATTGTATCTCACTGCCTGTTGCAGTCTGTGTCCACAGTGAGGCTTCTGAAGGAAAGGCTGTGGAGGGGGTGAGCTGGCGGAGCCCATGTTCTCCTGGGCCTGACCGGGATGTGTTTGCCGCTGTCACAGCTCCCCCATCTCCACCCGTCACATGACATTGAGTGAGGCCGCTTGGCTCCAGCCACTGCACAGGTGTCCTGTGGTCATTTCCTTCCTGTGCTGGTGAGGGGCACAGTCACCCGCTTGCACACTCTGAGGTGTTTTCCCTTTTTCCATTTCCTGTCACTGTTTTCAAACTGTGAGAGGAAGAGAGAGACCTCGATCTGATAACCATTCATTTACTATCAAAATTGGGGTCACATCTTTATAAGAACGTGTGGCTTGAGGTCATGAATAGCAGTAATGTGAGGGAAGCTAAGGTTCTGGCAGGATGCGAATAATCTGGGAGTTTTCATTTTGTGGTTATGTATGAGCTGTTTTCTGCTGCATTGCTAACTATTGGAAGAGATTTTCCATGGATTATTATATGGATTATAGAGGAAAACACAAATCTCCAACCTCTGTACATTTAATCACTTAAATGAAATGTCAAGCCTTCTTGTTAAGAATTACAGTACTGACTGGAACAACGTGGCTTTAAATATGACTTATTAGTTTCTTTCCACTTCTAAAGCTCACAATAAAACACCACAGCTGGCAAAACAAATCAAGGTAAAATACGTTTTGAAAAGTCATAACTTTACTCAACAACGAAAAACTAAGAAATAGAGGACTTGAATAGACGTTTTTCCAAAGAAGACATACAAGTGGCTAAGAAGTAGATGAAAAGATGCTCAGCATCACTAGTTATTAGGGAAATGCAAATCAGCCACAATGAGATGCCACTTCACAGGCATTAGGATGGCTATTATTTTAAAAAGCCAAACAAAACCAACAACAGAAAATAAAAGCATTGGTAAGGATGTAGAAAACGTGAAGATGTGGAGAAATTGGTGCACTGTTGGTGGGAATGTAAAATGGTGCTGCCACCATGGAAAAGTTTGATAGTTCCTTAAAAAGTGAATCAGAATTACCATATGATCTAGGAATTCCACGCCCAGGATAGGCACGCACTGAAAAGAATTGGAAGCAGGGACTCAAACAGACACTTG
>NW_012103043.1:706020-707933 GCF_000951045.1 Mandrillus leucophaeus
CGCCACTGCACTCCAGCCTGGTGACAGAGTGAGACTCCATCTCAAAAAAAAAAAGATCCTTTTGTGCTGTGTGTATTTTACCACAATTAAAAATGTAGGAGGAAGTAAAGGAATGGAACAGGATCATGTGAACATGAGTTATGAGAATGCTGGAATGGCATCCGGCAAAGCAGACTCAGAACAGCACTGTTCCTAGAGATAGGGAGGACTGTTTTATGCGGATAAAGGGGTCAAGTCATCAAGAAGACATTATGATCCTTAATATGTGTGCACCTGATACAGAGCAAAAACTGACAGAACCAAGAGAACAAATAGACAAATGCGCAGTTATAGCTAGAGATTTCCACACTTCTCTCAGTAAATGACAGAACAAGGAGGCAGAAAATCAGTTTAAGAATGCAGAATACTGCCTGGGTGCGGTGGCTCACACCTGTAATTCCAGCACTTTGGGAGGCCACGGTGGGCAGATTACTTGAGGTTAGGAGTTCGAGACCAGCTTGGTCAACATCGCAAAACCCTGTCTCTACCAAAAATACAAAACTTAGCAAGGTGTGGTGGCACATGTCTGTAATCCCAGCTACGTGGTAGGCTAAGGCAGGAGAATTGCTTGAACCCGGGAGGTGGAGGTTGTAGTGAGCTGAAATCATGCCATTGCACTGCAGCCTGGGCGACAAGAACAAAACTCCATCACGAGAAACAACAACAACAACAAAAACAAGCCAATTGAGTTGGGCACAGTGGCTTACAGCTGTAATCTCGGCACTTTGGGAGGCTAAGGCAGGCAGATCGCTTGAGCTCAGGAGATGAAGACCAGCCTGGGCAACATGGTGAAACCCCGACTCTACAAAAAATCTAAAAAATTAGCCGGGTGTGGTGGTGTACATCTGTGGTCCTAGCTACTTGGGAGGCTGAGGTGGGAGGATCACTTACGCCTGGGAGGTCAAGGCTGCAGTGAGCGGAGATCGCATCACTGCACTCCAGCATGGGTGTCAGAGTGAGACCCTGTCTGGAAAAAAAAAAAAGCCACCACGCCTGGCTAATTTTTTGTATTTTTAGTAGAGACGGGGTTTCACCGTGTTAGCCGGGATGGTCTCGATCTCCTGACCTCGTGATCCACCCACCTCGGCCTCCCAAAGCACTCGGATTACAGGCGTGAGCCACCGCGCCCGGCCTTGAGTATTTATTTCTAAGTGTTGGTAATGACGTAGGAGGCAGGTGAGACTCAACTCCGGACCAGATTGAAGACTGGCCAAAACTAGGAAGAAGTGCACAAAGCACCTCTCCATAAGACATGCCCACCAGCGCCATGACAGTTTCCCATAGCCATAGCAACACCCCAAAATTACCGCCCATTTTCTAACTGTTTCTGAATAACCTGCCCCTTAATTAGCATGCCACTAAAAGTGGGTATAAGATACGACTGTAAAACTACCCCTTGGCTGCGACCCTCAGCACACTGCCTGTGGGGTAGCTCTGCTCTGCAGGGGCAGCCAGCCAGAGCTGCAGCACTGCCACCACCTCAAGAAAGCTGTTTTCTTCCACCACCAGCTTGCTCTTGAATTCCTTCCTGAGGAAGCCAAGAACCTGCCCTGCATCAGTAACATTTCAAGTCCTCTCTTCTAGCTACTCTGAAATATGCAATACATGGTTGCCAGCTATAGACACCCTACTACTCTGCTATGGAATGTTAGGGCTTATTTCCTCTACCTAACCATACGTTTGTACCCATTAGCCAACTTCTCTTTATCCTCCTCCCACCCACACATGCTTCCCAGCCTCTGGTATCTATCATTCTATTCTCTCCCTCCATGACATCAACTTTTTAGCTCCCACATATGAGGTGAGAACATATGGTAGCTGTCTGTCTGTGCTTGGCCTATTTCTTTCTTTCTTTCTTTCTTTTTTTTTTTTTT
>NW_012103043.1:709288-722543 GCF_000951045.1 Mandrillus leucophaeus
GGGGTTAAGCGAAACCCCATCTCTACTTAAAAATACAAAAATTAGCCGGGTGTGGTGGCTCACACCTGTAATCCCACCTATTTGGGAGACTGAGGCATGAGAATCACTTGAACCCCAGAGGTGGAGGTTGCAGTGAGCCAAGATCACGCCACTGCACTCCAGCCTGGGTGACAGAGGGAGACACCATCTCAAAAAAAAAATTTGATTTAATTTTAAAAAAGACCCTCTACCTTGTCACAAGGACAGAGGCTTTCTGTATCCCGGGTTCCTGCCTTGGTGTACCAGAAGAATCGGATCACATGTTAGCTTGGAGAATGAGTGCAAGGTTTTATTGAGTGGAAGTAGCTCTCAGTAGATAGGGGAGCCAGAAGGGAGATGGAGTGGGAAGGTAGCTTTCCCCTGGAGTCGGGTTACTCAGCAGTCCAGGCTCTCCTCGACTGCCCTGGCCAAACTCTGCATCGTTCCACCAGTTGAGGGCCTGCCAGTGTCTGCCAGTGTGCTCTTCTGCTGGTGTGCTCCTTTTGACGTCCTCTCAAAATCCAGCGATTTGTGTCTCCTTCTGCCAATGTGTTCCTCATGATGTCCAGCCACTTGTGTGCCTGCTAGGGTCTTGGGGGTTTTCATAGGCACATGATGAGGGTGCAGCAGGCCAGGGTGTTCTTGGGAAATGCAACATTTGGGCAGGAGTGCCTATCCTCACCTAGGTCCATGGCGGTGGAGCTCTAGACAGGGACCATGCCCTCCTCATCCCAGCACTTCCCTTCCCCTCTCCTGTATCATTTAAAGGGACCACACTCTTCCCTTCCAGATCAGCACCATAGCTCCCTGCAGCCACAAACTCCTGCGCTCAAGCAATCCTCCTGCCTCTACCTCCCAAGAAGCCAGGACTAAAGGCGTGCGTCACCATGCCTGGATAACTTTTAAAAAATTGTGTTGTGGAGATAGGGTCTCACTATGTTGCCCAGGCTGAATTAATTGGACTATTGTTAAGGAAACCAAAGTACCAGGCAGTAGTAAAATGCTAGATTTCAAGTGTATGAAAACAGTACCCTCTGAATCATTAAGGTGCCTCTTCCTGTGAGAGGTGGTTTGAGCCAGACCCTGGTGGCCAGGGATAGTGTGTGTCTGGACCTTTCCACCAACAGGCTGTGCACCCCTGGCCAGCCCCTATTGCTCCTGTACTCTTTTCTTACCTGCTAAACACACCCAAATCACAGCAGAAATCCAATTCACTTGAAGACAGGGGCTAAGCCTTTCTCATAACCGAAGGCTGTGCACTTCCCAGAGCAAGATTCTGTATTTGTCCCCTCATGTTCTGAGCTGCCATGCAGTAATTCTAGCCTATAGTTACTCAGTGTGAGCTAAAATAACAATTACCCAAGAAATGAAATCCTGATAATTTCAAGTAGAATAAAATGGAACATATTTTAGTGAATGGATTGTAGGGAAAAGCTTAAAGATTTGGAACTGCCCATACGTGGCACTTTAAAAATCTTGGGCTCATTATTTCAGGTCATCAGTTCATAAAGCAAAAATCCATGTGACTGCCAAGACTTGTTATTAGTTCAAGCCCATGAACTTCTCTAGGATCATCACATCTTCAAAGGAAGAG
This sequence comes from Mandrillus leucophaeus, assembly GCF_000951045.1. Lineage (NCBI taxonomy): Eukaryota > Metazoa > Chordata > Mammalia > Primates > Cercopithecidae > Mandrillus > Mandrillus leucophaeus. The sequence goes on from NW_012103043.1 coordinate 710,901, forward strand.
AATGAATTTATCCACAGTTCTGATTGTTTTTTACGTTCTAAAATCACACTTATTATTAAAATATAATTCACTTAATGGTGACAGTAATTACATCAGCCAAGTCACTTAAAAATGAATGCGCAAAAGTGCACTCATTTTTCAGTGACTTGGCTGATGTACTTACCATCACCATCGAAATGTAGAGCATTCCTTTCCCGGGAAGCTTCCTTGTGCTGCGGTCTCTGTCAAATCCGTTGTTCACAGACCTGGCCAAACACTGATCATTAGAAATTGGATTTAGCTTTCAGGGTTTCACAGAAGTGGAATCATTCACTCTATGCTGCTGCTTGTCTAGTACGTTTTACTCAGCACAGTGTTTTTCAGCTTCATCTATGTTGTTACATGCGTCAAACCTTTCTTCCTTCGTTGTTGTTTTGAAACAGACTCTTGCTTCGTTGCCCAGGCTGCAGTGCATCAGTGCCATTGTAGCTCACTGCAGCCCTGAACTCCTGGGCTCAAATTATCCTCCCGCCCCAGCCTCCCAAGTAGGTGGGATGACAGGTGTGTGCCACTGTGCCCTGCTAATTTTTTATTTTTGTTTTTTTTTAGAGATGGGGTCTTAACTGTGTTGCCCAGGCTGGTGTTGAACTCCTGGCCTCAAGTGATCCTCCCACCTTGGTCTCCCAAAGTGCTGGGATTACAGGTGTGAGCCACTGCACCTGGCCTCATTTATTCCTTTTGATTGCTGAGCAGTATTCCTCAAATTTTTTAAAAATTTTAAAAAATAACTACCGGCTTCCTCATGACCTGCTAGTCACTCCTAGAAAAGCAATGGAGGAGAATTATGGAATGGTATTTCTAAGCTCCTGAATAATTAGCCCAGAGAGTAGAGCCACTGTCCCATCCCGTTGGCCACACCAGACACTTGGGAATTATTTTTGGTTCCTCCTTCTACCTCTTTTCTTTTTTTTTTTTTTTTTTTGAGACGGAATCTTGCTCTGTCGCCCAGGCTGGAGCGCAGTGACCAGATCTCGGCTCACTGCAAGCTCCGCCTCCCGGGTTTACGCCATTCTCCCGCCTCAGCCTCCCGAGTAGCTGGGACTACAGGCGCCCGCCACCTCGCCCGGCTAGTTTTTTTTTTTGTATTTTTTTAGTAGAGACGAGGTTTCACCGTGTTAGCCAGGATGGTCTCGATCTCCTGATCTCGTGATCCGCCCGTCTCGGCCTCCCAAAGTGCTGGGATTACAGGCTTGAGCCACCGCGCCCGGCCCTTCTACCTCTTTTCAATTCCAATAATTACCAAGTTCTATCAATTTTAATCCCCTAATATTTCTCTAATTGATCTCTTCAGCTGTTATTTAAGTAACTCTTCATTTCTTCTCACCTGTGTTACTACAGAAACCTATTTTTCTATAGTTTTGCCTTCCATCAATCCCTTCTCCATCTTAAACCAAAACGATCTTACTGAAAGGAATGTTTCGATTTCCTCTCTCTCTCTCTCTCTCTCTGGAATGAATATATATATATTCCAGAACTTTTTCATCACCCTAAAGAGAAACTCTGTCCCTAAATCCCATTCCCCCTCCTCTAGCCCCTGGCAGTCACCAACCACCATCCCACTTTCGCTCTACAAATTTGATTATTCTAGGTACCTCATATAACTGGACTGGTACAGTATTTGTCCTTTTGTGTCTGGCTTATGTCACTTAGCACAATATTTTTCAGGTTTATCTATGTTGTGCATGTGTCACTATCAGGATTTCATCTCTTTCTGAGGCTGAATAATGCTCCACTGTGTTTATCCATTCAGCCCAGGACACCTGGGCTGCTTCTATCTCTTGCTATTGTGAAGAATGCTGCTGTGAACATGGGCGCACAAGCTTCTGTTCCAGTTCCTGCTTTAATTCTCTGGGGCATACACTTAGGAGTGGGGTTGATGGGTCATATGGTAATTCTGTGTTCAAATTTTTGAGAAATCACCTGACTGTTTTCCACAACGGCTGCACCATTTTACATTCCCACAAGCAATGCGCAAAGGTTCCATTTTCTCCAAAATTGGATGCAGTGAACAACAATGAAGTTTTTTGGTTGTAAACATATATATATATATATGTTGTTTATATAGTTTATATGCTCTACACACATCTCTGTGTGTGTATCTTAAAATGGGTGCCAGTGACTCACCATTCAGTTTTGGGCAACGTGGTCTCTCGGTGCCTCAGTTTCCTCACTCCTAATGGAGGTACTGATACTGTTATCATTCTTGAAGTGATTGTGCCGTTTAAATGAGCAAATATATGTAAATGACTTAAGCGGGACCCGACCAATGCAAATGCTATAATGTAAGGATGGCTGATCTCATTATTGTTGTCATCGCTAATTACTGAAAATCAGTGTGTGTGAAATCTGTAAACTTTGCAATCAACAACCCTCAGCTGGGTCTCCATAGAAGCTGCGGCGAGCTGGGGCTGAGGCAGACAAGCCTGAGGACATGAGAACAGACGCATGCGCTCCTCAGACAGAAAGAGAGTGAGGGTGTTGTGGAAGGCGCCATCCTTAGAGGCCACATGGTGCAGTCCATCTCCATCACAGAGCAGGAAGGTGAAGCTTGCCAAGCCTGAGGGAATCCTCCAGCCCAGACATCCTGTGAGGGCATTGCCAGGACTTGGTAGTGCCCTCGCTCCAGGCATGTCTTTTTCCCATCCCTTGAGCAGGAAGAAGCACAGCAGACAGCAGGGTGCATGCAAAGTACCTGGCAGAACCGCCTCGGTAGTGAGAGCAAGCCTGCAGTGACGCTGCAGGTGCCCCCGACTGTGACCAAGCCTGGCTTCACACACCTGGGTTTCCTCATGGCTATTTTCAGCAATTTGGTTATTGTGGTCCCGGGATGTGTAGTCCCTCAAGATTCCACAGAACAACTGGCTCAGCCTGAAGGCTACACGGTGCCTGGTGCCATCTCTCAACGTGTTTGTTAAAAGGGAAGCTTTGTGGCCTCGTCATCTAATATAGAGGGCCTTCAAATTATAGACTTCCAAGTCCATAGCTTTAGAGATTTTTCACTTTAAAATATGTGTATTGGCTGGGCATAATGGCTTACGCCCATAATCACAGTACTTTGGGAGACCAAGGTGGGATGATCACTTGAGGCCAGGAGTTCAAGACCAGCCTGGGCAACAGAATGAGCCCCTGTTTCTCCTAAAATAAAAATTTAAAAATTAGCTAAGGATGGTGGCATGCACCTGTAGTTCCAGCTACTTGGGAGGCTGCAGTGGGAGGATCATTTGAGCCAAGGAGTTTGAGGCTGCAATAAGCTGTGATTTCACCACTGCACTCTGGCCTGGGTGACACAGCAAGACTCTTCCTCTAAAAACAAAACAAAACAAATAAAATACAGTAAAAAAGAGTGTGTCATGTGCGGGGTCTGATGCGGATGTCTACAGCTCTTCATTCCTTATGCATTTGCGTTTTTCCAGCTCCCCGTGAGGCTACGGGCCACACAGGCCACAGGGGCTCTGTCTGCCCAGCTGGGTCCACAGGAAGTCTGCCAAGAAGGGCTTTCTTTTGCCCTTGTGGGAGCTGGTGGGTCACTTCCTGGTTTTTTTCTCGTTATTATTGTTTGTGAAGTTTGAATAGAACTGACTCCTGGCTTGTTTTTTAATTATTAAAGGTTTAAGAACTTTTGAAAAGATTAAAAAAGAATTTTGCTCCTATTCCTGCCAGCCTTGCATGATAATTGTTTTCATTTCTATAGACGTTTTTTCTGGTCTTTTCTCATGCTGACACAGATTTTACATTGTTGTAATCATTGTGTGGGGACAATTTAGGTTCTTCCTTCTCAGCTTTGTTGTAAACATCTCTTTCATATCACATTATTTATTTATTATTATTTTTTGAGACAGGGTCTCACTCTGTCACGCAGGCTGCAGTGCAGTGGTGCAATCATAGCTCACTGCAGCCTCACCTCCAGGCTCATGCAATCCTTTTGCCTCAGCTCCCTGAGTAGCTGGGACCACAGGCGTGCACCATCATGCCCGGCTAATTTTTACATTTTTTGTAGAGATGGAGTCTCGCTGTGTTGCCCAGACTGGTCTTGAACTCTTGGCTTCAAGGGACCCTCCTGCCTCAACTTCCACAGTCCTGGGATTACAGGCATGAGCCACTGTGCCCACGTTATTTATTTTTGACAGGCAAATAGTAATCTGTCAGGTTAACATACTATAATATGTTATAGAGAAGAGACAATGTATATAACATACCATATATATTACAGAGAAGAGACATTCTTCTCTTATTGGTATTTAATTTCACCCAAATTTTCACTATCATGAACTTTGTTTAACTCTTCTTGGTTTTATGCAATTTGTAAAAAATCACTGTTCATAATTTGTCTTCCATTCAGTTCATGCCACAGCATTTTAGAGTGGGTGCTGCCTTCCTCCACCGTCCCTCTTCTTTCAGACTTCCACCACAAGAAATGTCCTGGCATCAACCTTGTGGAAGCTGCCTTAGTGAGGGCCACTCTTGGGGCTGGACAAACAGCTCCCTAGGGGGTGGTATCTGCCATGAGGTTGGTCAGGCACAGGGGCTTGGCTGGCCTGGCCTGCTGTGGAGTATTCCAAGGTCATGTCATCGGCATCAAGGTGGGTTAGCTATGGTGCACATACTCTGCTACCCTAAGCAACTGGAAACCCGGACAAAATGTCTGAATCAACTGTTTTCAGGTGTTGAGCATCAGGCCAAGCAGAGCTGTGACCCTGGAGTCTACAGAAATGAGACGGCAAGGCGCCGCAGCTGCCCTGGGTTTCCGCCTGCATGGGATGGGGGGTGCTTCATGGACATCAAGCTGTGCGAGTGCCTTGGCTGCATTGAGGAGCGGAGATGGGGGGCTCTGAACAGCTGTGGTTTGTGGGCCGGGTCCTGGAGGAATGGGAACACTGCAGAGAGGGGGCTTCAGTAATCCTCAGGGTTGCCCCGAGCATTGGGGGATCCTAAGCTGGGTGTGTGCGGTGTGCAACGTCATGGAGACAGGAAAGAATGAGTGTCCAGGAGCAGAAAGGCAGCTGAATCCAAGAGTTCACCTGTTCTGGGAGATGCTCGGGTGGCAGCCAGACTCAGTGGACGGCTCTCACTGAACCCCTGGGATGCCCTAGAGACCCCTGAAGAGCCCCACCTGAGTAGCGGAGCAACTAAGCTCTAGAGCAAGGGTACGTTAGACTGTCCCCTGCAGAGCTTAAAACAAGGCTTGAAAGTGAGGTTGGGGCCGGGCACGGTGGCTCACACCTGTAATCCCAGCACTTTGGGAGGCTGAAGGGGGCGGATCACGAGGTCAGGAGATCAAGACCATCCTGGCTAACAAGGTGAAACCCCGTCTCTACTAAAAATACAAAAAATTAGCCGGGCGTGGTGGCGGGCACCTGTGGTCCCTCGGGAGGCCGAGGTAGGAGAATGGCGTGAACCCAGAGGTGGAGCTTGCAGTGAGCGGAGATTGCGCCACTGCACTCCAGCCCAGGCAACAGAGCGAGACTCCGTCTCAAAAAAAAAAAGAAAAGAAAAAAGAAAATGAGGTTGGAGGCGGCCCCAATCTGGAGGCTTGGCTCATACAAGGGACCCAATCGAGGCCTAGCTAAAACAAGGAGGGGGCAGAAGCAGCTTTCCCTAAAATACACCCACCAGTGTGCCATGTCAGTTTACCATTGCCATGGCAACACCCAGAATTGACCTCTCCTTTCCATGGCAATGACCAGACAACCCAGGAGTTCCCACTGCTTCCCTAGAAATTTCTGCATAAACCACTCCTTAATCTGCATGTAATTAAAAGTAGGTGTAAGTATGCCTGCAAAGCTGCCCTGAGCTGCTACTCTCTGCCTATGGGGTCCCCCTGCCCTGCAGGAGCAGTCACAGAGCTGCAGCACTGCTGCTTCAATAAAAACTGTTTCTCCTATCCTACCACCAGCTTGCTCTTGAATTCTTTCCTGGGTGAGGCCAAGAACCCTTGAAGGCTAAGCCCCACTTTGGGGCTCATCTGCCCTGCATCAAAAAAATCGAACTAGTCTGCAAGTGACTTTGCTGCTTAACCAGGCTTGGAAGAAAAGAAAACAATACATCACTGTCCTTCATGAACACAAATGTGAAAATCTTCGACAAAATATTACCAAATATGACTCAGCCATGTACAAAAAGGATTATACACCACAATCAAGTAGAGTGTATCCCAGGAGTAAATGGCTAGTTCAACGTTTGAAAGTCAATCAACACAATTCTTCCTACCAACCAACTCAAGAAGGAAGCATTTATGATCGGCTCAATGGATCCAGAAATGGCATTTAACAGCATTCAACACTCATGTGCGACCCAAACACAGGAAACCAGGATTTAAAGGGAACTTCCTTAATGTGATAAAGGCATCTGCAAATGCCCTACAGTTAGCAGCATGCCTAAGGGTGAAAGACTGAATACTTTTCCTCTAAGGGCCAGAGCAAGGCCAGGTTGTCTGATCCCATCATCTCTATTCACCATTGTACTGGAGGTTCTAGCAAGTGCAAAAGGTGAGAAAAAGAAAAGAAAGGCATACAGATTGGAGAGGAATAAAACCATCTTTATTCCCAGATGATATGATTTTCCATCTAGAAAATCCAGTGGAATCTACAGAAAAGCTACTAAAACTCACAAGGGAATTTATCTGCTAGCAAACAACCATTGAAAATTGAAATAAGGCCGGGCGCGGTGGCTCAAGCCTGTAATCCCAGCACTTTGGGAGGCCGAGACGGGTGGATCACGGGGTCAGGAGATCAAGACCACCCTGGCTAACACGGTGAAACCCCGTCTCTACTAAAAAGTACAAAAAACTAGCCAGGCGAGGTGGCGGGCGCCTGTAGTCCCAGCTACTCGGGAGGCTGAGGCGGGAGAATGGCGTAAACCTGGGAGGCGGAGCTTGCAGTGAGCTGAGATCCGGTCACTGCACTCCAGCCTGGGGGACAGAGCGAAACTCCGTCTCAAAAAAAAAAAAAGAAAATTGAAATAAGCATGTCCATTTATAACAGCACCAAAACACAAATTTGGTCATGAATCCTATAAAATATGTGCAAGAGCTACCTGCTGAAAACAATAAAACTTGACCGGTGCAGTGGCTCATGCCTGTGATCCCAGCAGTGTGAGCGGCTGAGGCAGGAGGATTGCTTGAACCCAGGAGTTCAAGACCAGCCTGGGCAGCATAGCAGGGCCCAACTTTATATCAAAAAAGAAGAAAGAGGCCAGGTACAGTGGCTCATGCCTGTAATCCCAGCACTTTGGGAGGCCAAGGCAGGCGGATCACCTGAGGTCAGGAGTTCAAGACCAACCTGGCCAATATGGTGAAACCCCATCTCTACAAAATACAAAAATTAGTAGGGCGTGATGGCCGGTGCCTGTAATCCCAGCTACTCGGAAGGCTGAGACAAGAGAATTGCTTGAACCTGGGAGGTAGAGGTTGCAATGAGCCGAGATCGCACCATTGCACTCCAGCCTGGGTGACAGAGCGAGACTCTGTCTCAAAAAAAGAAGAAAGAAAGAAAAAGATATATAAAAAGCTGTAAAATGCTGATTAAAAAATCAAATAATTCCTAAATATTATTTGGAGAGGTATATTGTGTTCTTGTATTGGAATAGTCAATATTCCAAGGTTTACAAGATGTCAGTTCTCCCACACTGATCTAGAAATTAAACCAAGTCCCAATGAAAATCCCTGCAGGCTTTTTGGTAGGAATCGACAAGTGGACTCTGAAATTCACAGAAAAAGGCAGGAAGCTAACATAGACACAATTCCAGAGAAGAATATGGTTGGAGGACACACGCTATCTGGTTTGAAGTCTTACTACAAAGCTACAGTCATACAGACAGGGTGGTGTTGGAGAAGGGATAGATCAATGGACAGACAGGCAGGGCACAGAAATCGCCCCACACAACTGTAGTAGATTGCCTTTTGACAGAGTGTGAGGCCAGTTTAGTGGAGGATGGATTGTTTCGGGATGAAGTTCTTGGTTCAGAGAGTCTAAGACTCAAGGAGGAGTTCTGGAGCCCAGAGACACAGTTTTGGGAGTTATTGACTTAGAGTTGGAATGGAGGATGTGGGAAGGTGTGAGCATCCCCAGGGAGATGGGAAGATGGAGGAGAAAGCTGGGGTCCTGACTCTGGAATGGGAGAGAGGCAGGAGCAAGAGAGGGACCTGAAGGTGGGGAAGCTCACGTCTGCACAATGGGGAACGTATCTGGGGAAGGAGCTGGTACATGCTGTCAGGTGCTGCTTCGAGCACAAGATGGCCCAGGCTGGAAAAGGGATTTCAGGGAGATAAAGAAGTACAGAAGAATGGGAGAGCAGAACGGAGACACAATGGCGCTGCACATCAGACTAGTGTTGCCCTCTGCCACACATGGAGGGATGGGGGTCACGCCAACAAACAGCCATACAGTTTTCCTTCTTAGCTGCCTTTTTTTTTTGAGACATGGTCTAGCTTTGTTGCCCAGGCTGGAGTGCAGTGGCACAATCTTGGCTCACTGCAATCTCAATCTCCCGAGCTCAAGCAATCGTCGCACCTCAGCCTCCCAAGTACCTGGGACCATAGGCATGCACCACCATGCCTGGCTAATTTTTAAAAATTTTTGTAGAGACAGGGTCTCACTATGTTGCCCAGGCTGATGTTAAACTACTGAGCCTAAGTGATCCTCCTGCCTCAGCCTCCCAAATCACGCTGAGATTACAGGCATGAGCTACCAGGCCCAGCCTCTCAACTCTTTAAAGTAAAATCGGCCGGGCGCGGTGGCTCAAGCCTGTAATCCCAGCACTTTGGGAGGCCGAGACGGGCGGATCACGAGGTCAGGAGATCGAGACCATCCTGGCTAACCCAGTGAAACCCCTCTACTAAATACCCCGTCTCTACTAAATACAAAAAACTAGCCAGGCGAGGTGGCGGGCGCCTGTAGTCCCGGCTACTCGGGAGACTGAGGCAGGAGAATGGCGTAAACCCGGGAGGCGGAGCTTGCAGTGAGCTGAGATCCGGCCACTGCACTCCAGCCTGGGCGACAGAGCGAGACTCCATCTCAAAAAAATAAAATAAATAAAATAAAGTAAGATCTATCATCCCCATTTTACAGACAGGGGAACTGAGTCTGGGTTTCTGCCACCAGTGAGTGGGAACCCTGGCCTTTGAACCCCCGCCCTTCCCACTACCCTCTGCTGCTCGAGCTCAGCCCTCGGGCATGTGGTTGTGTTAATGGAGAGCCATGGCCATGACTTGGAGGGCCGGGAGAGTGTGCACATCATGCCTGCTTTTCATGATGCCCTGCGAGGTGGGCAGAGGCCAAGGGTGCTCAGGCCGAGCCCCTGCTACAGCAGAGCTGAGGCACCAGCAGGGACTGGCCAGGTCCTCCCGGGCAGGCCAATGTGCCCGGGTCTTGGGCCTCTCTCTCTCATGCCTCACTGCCTCTCAGGTGCCCAGGCAAATGCCACCCAGTGTCCCCTGCAGAGCAGCCCTGGCGCCCAGCCCTGGGCTGTGTTGCTGGTTCCTGCCCCCATGGGGCTGCGTCTGCACACAGCCTGAGTCGTTTCCTCCCTGGGCAGGTTTCAAAACGGCTAAGTCCAGTGGAGAAAAGAATGGCTCAAAGGGACCACAGGCTTGAATTTGAAAAAAATTAAAATGCTCGATTCCAAAGCGTAGACGCACATTTATTTGAACAACTTACGCTTTGACCTGAAACAGTTATTTCCAAATTGTTTTCCACAGCAGTAATCTCTTCAAAATGAACACACGTGAGGTCTTCGAATATATGTTAAAGGCCAATATTTGTTTTTTTGTGTGTTTTTTTTTTTTTTTTTGCTTAGGTAGGACCGACCTCATCGTTTGCATGAGGACCTGATATTCTTGGTCCTCTGTACCTTTTGTAACTTCCTCTGAATGAGAGGAAATATGGTTTCCAGTTATGTTTAATTTACTTTAAACAAATCAAAGCACAGATTTCTACTTCCTGCCTGTGTAATACTTGACTGCAGGCAGCTTCAAAGGGCAGAATCACTGTGTTCTCGTGTTTGTGCCTCTGTTGTGTTCTGTTATAAACAGTTCAAAGCTCCGCATTGTGTAGCAGCACACGGAACACATGCAGAGATCGCTTTCTCTGTAGTGGCGGCAGAGCTGTGTGTGCCCTTTTGGTTTGCCTTGTGCAGGTGGTGGATTAAGTTTAGGTTTTCATAGAATATATATTTATGTAGAGACTCAGAGTTTATTTTTCCTGTTTTCTCCAGCAGTGCTTAACTCGTTCTCTGAAATGTTTATCACAAATGGCAGGTGGGGCTCAGAGGATGCCTCTATCTTTGTTCCTTGGCTTAAACGGGCAGGTTGTTGTAAAGGGCATTGGGAGGGAAAGAAAGCTAAAGGAAAACCAAAATACTTATTTAAGGCTTGATTTTCTGGCAGGTGAATTGGGCTTAGGAAACCCCACCTAGATTAGGAGCTGTTCCTGACCGGCCTCTCGCCAAAGCTGCGTCCCTGGGTGGTGGTGGGGGCTTCAGATTCGGGTGTCCCGAGGCCTGGATTGTTCCAGCAAAAATGTTCCTGGATTCCTAAAGCAAGTTCACTTGTTTTAGGAACAGTTCCCCAAGGCCCTGCAGGGGCTGCTGGGCCGCCCTGTCTCCCCAGGTCCATGACGCCCAGGCCACCATCCATGCATCCTGCTGTGTGCTGGGACGGTGTGCCAGATGCTGGCATCTAGGAACAGAGAGTGGATTGCATGAACACGGCTACTGTGCGGTTGGTTCTCTGCTGCTAGGATGCAGGCACCTGAAAGACACTAAGGAGCTAACCCAGCTGAGAAGGGTGCGTGCCAGTCAGGACCTGGGGTGCAGGACACACACATCACATCACTGGGCTGCACAAGGCTTGGAGCAGGGGCCCAGAAGGACGGCATCAAGGTCTGGAGGGGGTTTCTCAACAACACACCTGGATGTGCAGTGCAGGCATGGCACTGCCTCTGCAGCAGGGCTTAGAAAGACTCCATGGGGCTGCCGTCTGGCCTGATGTGAGTTGGAGTGAGGCTGTGACCCCCAGGTGAAGGCTGCAGCCTGCGTGCATTGATCACAAGCGAGGGCTGGCTGTGTCCTCCTCCCAGGAAGGGCGGGGTGAGAGCCTCACCACGGTGTGGGCAGGGCCGACTCACGCCCTCACCGATGGGAAGTGAATCAGGAGGTGGCAGCAGGCACTGGGGCTCTCTAATCTCTTGCCCATCTTTGTCCAGTTATTGTGAGAGCTCCAATTCCCTGTTCTCGTTTCTTTGAAAGTGGTGATAAGATGGGTACAGAATAAATCAAATGCAAAGTTACGTTTCCTGGCTTAGGAAGCAAAAACCTAAGAACAAGCTTGGAAGTGCTCAGGGGCACTCCTTTCTCCAAGGTGATTCTTTCCTCTTAAAAAAATTACAGTAAAATATAGACAACATTCACCACTTTAATCATTTTTTTTTTCTTTCTGAGACAGGGTCTTGCTTTGTTGCCCAGGCTGGACTGCAGTGGAACAAGCACAGCTCACTGCAACCTCTGCCTTCTGGGCTCAAACAATCCTCCCAAGTAGCTGAGACTACAGGTGTGGCCCACAGTACCCGGCTGCTTTTTAAAAAATTGTTTGTAGAGACAGGGTCTGGCTAT
>NW_012103043.1:725068-726937 GCF_000951045.1 Mandrillus leucophaeus
TGCTTTATCAATTATGAAATACTCTAAATCCCTTGTTGTCATTGCAACCACGTTCACAGCATCTGCCCCAGGAGGAGATTCTGTCTCAAGGAGCCACTTTCTTTGCTCATCCCTAAGAAGCAACTCCTCATCTGTTCAAGTTGGATCCTAAGATTGCAGAAATTCAGCCCCTTCTTCAGGCTCCACTTCAAATTCTAATTCTCCTGCTGTTTCCTCCACATCTGCAGTGACTTTCTCCACTGAAGTCCTGAACCCCCAAAGTCATCCATGAGGGTTGGAATCCACTTCTTCCAAACTCCTGTTAATGCTATTTTGATGTCCTACCATGAAACAAAAATGTTCTTTTTTTTTTTTTTTGAGACAGGGTCTCACTCATTGTCCCGTCTGGAGTGCAGTGCTGTGGTTGTGACTACATCAACAACGTTCCAGGCTCAAGTGAGCCCCGCCTCAGCCTCCCGATTAGCTGGAACTACAGGCATGCACCACCACACCTGGCTAGTTTTTTTGTTTTTTGTTTTTTGTTTTAACAAACAGAGCCTCCCTATGTTGCCCTGGCTGGTCTCAAACTCCTGGAATGAAGTGATTCCTGCCTCAGCCTCTCAAACTGTTGGAATTACAGGTGTGAGTCACCACATCTTGCTGTTTTTCATGGCATCTAGAATGGTGAATCTTTTCCAAAAGGTTTTCAATGTACTTTGCCGGAATCCATCAGAGGAATCACTATCTATGGCAACTATAGCCTTATGAAATGTATTTCTTGAATAATAAGATTTGAAACAGAAATTACTCTTCAATCCATGGGCTGCGGAATGGATGTTGTGTTAGCAGGCATGCAAACAGCTTTCATCTCCTTGTCCTTCTCCATCACAGCTCCTGGATGACTAGGTGCATGGTCAATGAGCAGTCATATTTTGAAAGGATTCTTTTTATTTTCTGAGCAGTGTTTCTCAACAGTGGGCTTAAAATACTCAGACAGCCCTGCTGTAAACAAATATGCTATCATCTAGGTTTTCTTCTTCCATTTCTAGAGCACAGGCAGAGAAGATTTGGCATAATTCTTAAGGCCCTAGGATTTCTGGAATGGCGAATAAACATTGGCTACAACAGAAAGTCACCAGCTGCATTAGTCCCTAACAGAGCCAGCCTTTTCTTTGAAACTTTGAAATCAGTCATTGACTTCTCCTCTCTAGCTAGGAAAGTCCTAGATGGCATCTTCTTCTGATAGAAGTCTGTGTCGCCTACATTGACAATCTGTTGTTGAGTGTAGCCACCTTCGTCAGTGATCTCAGCCAGATCTTCTGGAGAACTCGCTGCAGCTTCTCCATCAGCACTTGCCCCTTCACCTTGCACTTGTATGTTATGGAGATGGCTTCCTTCATCACCCTCATGAATAAATCTCTACCAGCTTCTAACTTTTCTTCTGCAGCTTCCTCACCTCCCTCAGCCTTCATAGAATTGAAGAGAAGTAGGACCTCGCTCTGGATTAGGCTTTGACTTAAGGGAATGTTGTGGCTGGTTTGATCTTCTATCCAGACCACTACTACATTCTCTGTATCAGCAATAAGGCTGTTTCGCTTTCTTATCATTTGCGTCTTCACTGGAGGAGCACTTTTAATCTCTTAATCTCCTTCAAGAACTTTACCTTTGCGTTCACAACTTGGTTGTTTGGTACTAGAGGCCTAGCTTTCAGCCTGTCTCAACTTTTTTTTTTTTTTTTTTTTTTTTTGAGACGGAGTCTCGCTCAGTCGCCCAGGCTGGAGTGCAGTGGCCTGATCTCGGCTTACTGCAAGCTCCGTCTCCCGGGTTCACGCCATTCTCCTGCCTCAGCCTCCGGAGTAGCTGGGACTACAGGCGCCTGCCACCACGCCC
>NW_012103043.1:728988-730147 GCF_000951045.1 Mandrillus leucophaeus
TTTTTTTTGTATTTTTTAGTAGAGATGGGGTTTCACCACGTTGGTCAGGCTAGTCTCGAACTCCTGACCTCAGGTGATCCACATGCCTCGGTCTCCTAAAGTTCTGGAATTACAGGTGTGAGCCACCGCCCCTGGCCCCACTTTACCCATTTTTAAGTGCATTAAATACATTCACAGCGTTGTGCAGCCAGCACCACCACCATCTCCAGAACATGGTCATCTTCCCAGGCTGAAACTCTGTTCCCATTAAACACCAGCTCCCCACTCCCCATGGCTGTCTCAGGAGCTGCCCTCAAGGTCACTCTAGAAGCAGAGCTTCAGTTCAGCCCCCACTTCCTGTAGCTCCATCTCCGCAGGTGTGCCCGGGATCCAGAGGTGGCCCCAGGTGGCCTTGTCCCGGCAGGTCTGGCTGGCCCCTTGCTCCTCTTAGAGCTGGGCAGGGCTGGGTGGGCTGGGTAGGAATGTTCGGGACAGTGGTCACCTGTTGCGCAGCTCTGGGTGGAGCCCTGTCTGAGGACAGCTGTTCTTTTCTAAAGAAAGGAGATCTGTCAGACGTTAGTCATCTGCACCGCTGTCATCGCTGACGTTGATTGAGCTCTTGTGTCCTGGGCACTATCCCAAAAGCCCCCTGCATGCAGTTCTTGCCATTTAGTACTTTTTGTTTTGTGTATACTGAATGGATACAGCCGGAAGCTAGTTAAATTTAACTCACGTCCTTGACTTGGGTGGAGGTGAGGAAGGGGCTCTCTGAGGCAGAGAATTGGGTGTGGGCTTTATTTTATAGGCATACTTTGGAGATACTGTGAGCTCAGTTCCAGACCACACTGCAGTAAAGTGAATATCATAATAAAGTGGGTCATATGAATTTTTTGGTTTCCCAGCACATATAAAAGTTATGTTTACCCTAAACTGTAGTCTATTAAGTATACGATAGCATTGTGTCTAAAAAATATATATAATGTGCCTTAATTTATTTTTATTTTTATTTTTATTTATTTATTTATTTTTTTTTGAGACGGAGTCTCGCTGTGTCTCCCAGGCTGGAGTGCAGTGGCATGATCTCAGCTCACTGCAAGCTCCGCCTCCCGGGGTCACGCCATTCTCCCGCCTCAGCCTCCCAAGTAGCTGGGACTACAGGCGCCCGCTACCACGCCCGGCT